>NC_092638.1:33561469-33905096 GCF_039555335.1 Amphiura filiformis | reverse complement strand
GGCTATCTTCAGTAGATAGCAAAAATGCACCAAATAAAACCAACACCCTTGACACATTAACAAACAAACAAAGCGCGTCATTTTCATTTTGCAATGGCAAGTCACGAATAAAATTAGAAACGTATTCCGCCGATTTATCACTTTGGTTCGAGCTATCTTCAGTAGATAGCAAAAAAACTTCGGACGTAAATATTGCCGAAATTGAAATGACAATAGGGCCTACTCATAAAACACAGCTTTTTTATTTTCATCAGAAGTACAATCGGATATAACCAATAATATATTCATGAAAAGTATAAACAAAATTATATTTATGCCAAATGATTTGGCTTCATTTGCTCAAATAAAGAAAAAATCGACAGTTTTCTGCACTAGATTCACGCGAAAAATGTCACAAAATTTCGCTCTAAATGTCGTGCGAAATTGCCCCTCAAACTGCTATTGGCCTCATCAATGTTTCATTTTAAGACCTGCAAATTAAAAATAAGCTTTAGCAAGGGTTTTATTTCAACCATAACTTGAAACGCAAGACTGGGCAACTGAAAGTAAAGTTACGAAGTAAAATGGACAGTAGGGTCATTTCAGAGCACAGCACTAGTTTTACGCCAGAGTCCAGCGAGCATGATACATTGGTTTCGTACGGAACGGCCCGGTAGTTGCCCCCGCGGGCTGCCGGCTGGAGTACCGTTATGACAACTTGATGCCGTCGTATGGCGTAGGCAGGGGGGATTTGTTTGTGTGTTTAAATGGTCACTCCGTACGGATACACACTTGGGTCCTGATGGGACCAGCCAGGTTCAAATAAACAAAGTGCTCAAGCCATGCCAATTGAGCCTAGCATGCTGGCCTAGTAGGCCTACCCCTAGAAAAAAAATATTCGAAGATAAAAGAGAAGAAGGGCAGGCCACTCCAAACAATCAAGTGAACAGTTTTACTGTCAGCCTCTGAATAAGGGTTACAGTCAGTGTTAGAAGCAAGTCTACTCCCACCCCAGGATTCTGGCCGCCCTGATAGGCCTATTCAAGATTCTCAGGCCTTTTGTAACTGAAGATTTTGCTCCTCTTAAAAGTTGCATTTCCCTTGCCCCCGTCCTCTGTTCTGGCTACGCCACTGATGTCCTTACACTCAGTTGAGTCAAAGATCGGGGTGTGTATACCGGGTGTGTATAGGCCTACAGCTAGGATCAGGCATACCGGTATGCATTTAAACACATGGAATAGTAGCCTGAAGGCCTGCAAAGTTGCAAAGATTATGGGCATGCAAGCACTTTGGTTTGCAGGTTCGCACGCAGGTGTGAAAATGTTTATGGATACGCACACACATTTGCGAGTGGGTGTGGGTACGCACATGCCAAAATGTTAATGGATAGGCTACATGCACACCCCTGTTCGCAAGTGTTATGGGTAGGCCTATATGCACTCATACCCGAATTTCCCACCACACACAACTTGGCCCTATTCAGAATACTGTGCGCCAGTGTATGCGAGTGTACGCACATGCCAAAATGTTAATGGATGCGAGTAGGGCCTACATGCTCTCAAGTGTTATGGGTAGGCCCAAGGGCTTAGACAGCCAGCCATGTAGGGAGTGTTTTACACACCCACATTTGCAATTACATACCCAGTGTTTGCCTACATGGCCTTTACTTTGTACACAAATCTTAAATTTGCACACCCAAACCTTCAAATCCTGCCTAAGACCCTGGGTAGGCCTATGCACTCACATCCAAACTTCCCTCCACACGCAACTTGGCCCTATCCTGAATACTGTGCACTCGCATACACTGGCGCAGACACTTGTGAAGGTAAGTGCATCTTAGCAAATACCCGGGACAAATACTTGGACAACACACAAACACTTGCAAGTACGTACACATAAACACTTGCAAACGCACCCCGGCACCTACAAACACCCCTGCACACATGTGCGTAACCATAAACACTTGCGCATGTGTACCATAAACATGAAATGCAAGTGCGTACCCATAAACACTTGTGTACACCCATAGTCAATTCTGTGTACCTATAAACACTTGTGCATATGCGTGCATACCCAGCAAACACAAAACGTTTTCGACATCATTCGCAAAAGGTTATAAAAGGTTGTCAGAAAACGTTTAAATGTCGGGTTATATAAAGGGTATATTAAGAGTATAAAACGTTTTCATAACCTTAAAAACATTTTTGATAATCTACTGCTCAGCAAACAAAATGTTTTACAGAAAACGTTTAAATGTCGGGTTATATAAAGGGTATAAAAACGTTTTAATAACATTCCAAAAACATTCTTGAAAACTTGATACAAAACATTCTAAACAGAATGTTATTTTAGGGTTGAAAAAATGTTTGGCGAAAAATGTTTGCCCAAAATATTTGCAATGTTTTAAAAACGTTGTCATGACCTTTATATAACCCGACATTTAAATGTTATTAAAAGGTTTTGAAAAAAAAAAAACATTTTAAGAACATTTCTGTGTTTGCTGGGTTCAAATATTTTAACATAATGTTATTTAAGTAGGCAAAAATGTTTGCAAAAATAGTTTAAAATAACATTTTTTTGAAAACATTAAAAAATATTCTTGTAGTGTGTTTTCATACAAAACGTTTTAAAACGTTATCATGACCTTTATATAACCCGACATTTTAATGTTATTAAAACGTTTTACCTAAACCAAAAGCCAAAATATAACTTATTTAAAACGTTTTTGTGTTTGCTGGGTACCCATAAACGTTGCACTGAATGCAATTTTGAATTTTAAATTTAAAAAAATCTGACTGTTGCTTTTTAAGTTTTTACACTTGCCTTATGCTTTTTACACTTTCGCAGGAGGTTTTACCACTTTTGCTTTTTACACAAAGACCTAAAAACTTGTCTCAATAATGGTTCCAAATGCCCTGCATTGATTTGAACAAGCACACTGATTCCCAAGTTTGATCATAGCCAAAATGTATCTTATCACATGAAATTTTTTTGGCATATTTGTAATACCTAAATGGAATCAGCCACTTTTGTTGTAGGTCCCACTGATTGTAGGTCATACACCCAGCAAACACAAAAACGTTTTAAAACGTTTTAAATAAGTTATATTTTGGCTTTTGGTTTAGGTAAAAACGTTTTAATAACATTAAAATGTCGGGTTATATAAAGGTCATGATAACGTTTTAAAACGTTTTGTATGAAAACTACACTACAACAATATTTTTAAATGTTTTCAAAAAATGTTATTGTAAACTATTTTTGCAAACATTTTTGCCAAATATTGTGTCAATACTTAAATAACATTATAGTCCAGTCAAAGTGGGTTTTGACTCACCACTAATTGCAACAGAATTTTTTTCACTTTTATACATTTTAGAGATGTCCCTGAACATCATACCAAAAATATATACTAAAACGAGGGATTGATATTTGACCAATAAGATAGCGCGCTTTTCCAATACAACGAAAAGTACTCTATCTCATTGGCTTTAAATTAATCACTATCGCTAGCGATCTAGTATAACGTCAGCTTTACGCCAAGCTATAAGTATAACGTGCGATCGCTGCCACAAATGAATCTGATGTGTCAATCACAACTCCAATCTGAATATTGTATCTGTCTTGTAAGGGAGTGTTCAGAAATATTTATTACTAGATTTCGCGGTTCTCGGGTTGTGCGGTTCTCGTAATAGGCCTATCTCTAATTGCTCAACACCCGTTACCCATATAGCTGCCATGACCTATTAAACTACTATAGGCCTCGCCGTCTCTCAATGATCAAGATCCAACTTGACAAAACTCTGTTTTGTAGCTGTGACGCTTACTTCCGTACCATAATCTGGAAACCCATCGTTCGCCTCTTCCAAGCTCTGAGTGCGCTGCTACTACGTTGGAGGACCCCGAAAATACCCCGAAATTAGTATTATGATAGGATGTAGGCCGTTACTAAAGTAATGAAATCAATCGGGAGAAATGTCAACCCAATAAGTCCTAATATTACGGGTTATAGGCCTTACCTGATTATTTTATTAACAGATTATTTTTATCATAATGTTTTAAACCATTCTGGAGGACCTCGGGAATAGTCATGTTCTGCTGAAATAGGCCAATGCACGCGTTCCGTATTGAAATATGTGTTGAAAGTAGGCCTAATGCTTGTCGATGCACGCACTGCTCCCGCCGGCACTCCGCGTTGATACTACGCGATAGCGCCCCGCGAGCACGCGATTGTGCACCGCGAGAACGCGAATCGCGCGGACGCGAACGCGATAGCTCGCGGACAGAGAGACGGACGGACGGACGGACGGACGGACGGACGGACGGACACGCCATAATTAGTATTATGATAACGGCACAGAGGAGTAAGATAAGACAGAGCGCGTACCACCAGTCAAAGTCTCCGCCTCATCCGATTAATGAGGGCCGATTGTTCCATGAAATGCGACAGGCGAGACTGCTACGCAATTACCGCGTATTTTCATGGTCTATCGCGTAATCGCGAAAGCACGCAACGCTATATTGCGTATACGCGAAGGCACGCAGCGCTGGCGTGATTGTTAGACACTGCACGATCGAACAATCGGCCCTCATGAATATGCGAGAACTTACCGTATACAATACACGGGGACTTTGACTGATGGTACGCGCTCTGTCTTATCTTACTCCTCTGTGAATATAGGCCTACTTGGTGGAAAGGTAATTTTTGGCGGGAAAAGGTCATACAGGGGTCAAATGTCAAAATTACTCTAATCATTTTAAAAACTATACCAAATTATTCCTCTAGTCATAAGGATTCAGAAAAAATATAGTTTGTCATACCTGTATTGTAGGCTACGGTTCTTGAGTTATAGCCGAAAAGGTCAAAGGTCAAATGTTGGGTTCAACCATACCGCGGAAACATGGCATGTTGCCTCAGGGGATTGACGCTAAGTCAGGTACCGCGTGATCAAACTCAAAAATAGCGCAAACAGCGCAAACGTACACAAAAGAAACTTCGCGAGTAAGATAAGCGATGTCGCCAGGTCTGTACGCTGTACCGGCGTCAGCTGAATTCGAGTACGCTTAGAGGGCACAGGCATGGAAAATTCCAATCTGTGTATTAATAATCTAAGGGTTCAACAGAGGTCAAAAAACTAAAAATTGTCTGATTTAAACCAAAATGGTCTCAAATTGTTCGGCTTGCAAACATAATTCATTTAAAGAATATTTGCACTGTTTAGGTTGTTTAATTACCTGCGTAACATCGAAAACAAGGTCGGGGTCAATAGAGTTCAATGGTCAATGACCTCTTTTACCCTGCTACCTAGGTAACGAAGCATCCAATATATGACAAACTATTCTTATTTTGGAATGTTTTTAAAGGACAAACACGTTGAAACAATTTTTAAGGAGATCAGAGTATTTTTTCGAAGTTGACCCACGCCCTAGAATTCCACAATTGATCTTCACAGCCAGGATCAGCTCCCCGAGTTTCGTACGGGTTAGAACATACTAAAAAGTAAAAACAAATTTATATATTTGTGACTTGGCAAACATTAATTTGTTGCAATTTATTATTCTCATCTTCTGTGATTATTAAACATACTCTTGAAATTATACATGTACATACTTTATAAATCATACACTTGAAATGCAGGGCTGAAGGCCTGGCTACATTGTATTATAGTGTAAGTGTACACAATAATGTAATCCCACAGACCCGAATACATGAGAAGAGAAGAGTCTAAAAGTGTTACACTTGCTATCTTCCATTGAGTTCTTCTTCCAGCTACACAACAGCTACACAATGGGCTATTCCAAGGCCACACTACCTGTAGAAGATATTGGAAATATCTTCCATAGGGGGAATATGAATTTCAAATGAAATAAACACATAAGTATCTCTGTTTGAATTCCATACACCCTCTGAGAAAGATTCAACCTGAATGGTGAGTTTCAAATGGAACTACCTAATGTGTTCATTCCATTTGACTTTCATTACCATTTTCGAAGTATGGCATGTACAGAATAGGAGAGCAGTATTCAATTTCGGTAAAACTGGGCAAATTCAAAAGCCTTTACCCATTCGTGATCAAAGACCCATTATTTTATTTTTCCAAATTCCAGGTATCGGCAATACTCTTTGTAAGTTAATTCTTCTAGGCGTGGGCGTCACTGTTACAACGTGCCCCTTGTTAAAAATTGTCCCCGGTCTCCCCTACTCTTGTGATTTTTTTACTTCAAACAAAACATTTGATTTTGGCCATTGCAATCTAAGTGTGTTCTGGGACCATTTGTCAGAATTTGCACAGATAGATATAATTTTTGCACAGGTAGATATTTGCTAAACATCGGAAAGCTAAATACACTCGACGTATATCACAGACTCCCCGTATGTGAAATCACTGACCGTCTTTGAAATCAGAGACGTCCGCGTGAATTACGAATCCCAATAATGTGAATGAATAGGTTAACAGCGAACAGTTCAGTATTTTGTTCAGTCTGTTCTTGGGACCTATTGCGGCGACTTGCAAGATTTCAATTTTTTCGAGGTCTTGAATACTGTGTTCTTGAATACAATCTTGAATATTTTGGCAACATAAAGCAATAATTACAAACGGATGGTTGGTCAGTAATTGAAAAGGTCATTTTTGAGATGTGAGATGCTTTCATCATGTTTATTCATATGGAACTTTAGTTTACGGTATAATCGGTTATTATGTACGTTTATTACGTCAATAAGCAGATTGTCTAGACCTGATTTGAATAGGCCTATACGAGCGTAACTATACGACTTCTATATGATTTGAATTAAATTGATTCTGTTGTGTGCAAGTAGGCCTAACTTCAAAATGGGAATCTAATTCACTGCAAAAACAGTGTTTTGAAGCTTATTCGAGGACAAATCGGGTTTTTTTAGAATTGTGTCTAACATTTTTACACTTAAATGTTTAGACATAACCATATGAAATGTGTTTAGGATCAAAACATTAAAGTGTTTAAATGCTAGATATTTAACTTTCTAAACACCAATCTGTTCTCGATTTTTTCTTTGTGTTAGATTTTATAGTATCATGGCTTTGCATAAGTAAAAATAAATGTTACTGGCATCAAGCTGTAGGCCTATGCGGGTTGGTTTTCGAGAGCACTGGATGTTGTGACCTAGCTGACAGGGACTGCCATGCAAAACTAATGTAAGTAAATCATTATACGATTAAGGGATCTGGAATGAGCGTTTTGAGCGTTTCGGCAGTATTTTTTGTGGGACATGAGAGCACATCAAACATATCGAATTGGATTCTGAATACGAAGAATGTCTTTCTGATATCAAATAATTTTCATTTTTTGAAATTCACGATATAATACAAATTTTATGACAAATTATTAAAATTTGATTTTTTTCACATTTTTGATATATAACAGTCCTCGAAGTAATTTTATAAATCTAATGATATATTCTTAAAGTGTATGTAGCTGGGAGGAAAATCCGACGATCAATTGAAAATTTTGACCTTTCATATTGAAGCGGTGTTGTACAATTGTAAGCATGGTGAGTGTTCATTGTGATTATGAATCCCTTACGCGTCTATTGTTTGAATAAAGAAAGAAGAACACATTTTGGCACGTAGGCTACGTACATGACGGAAAATTGGAATAGGCATCACGTGTGAAAGAAAGAAAAAATAATTTCATCATTACTTGCTTTATTCATGGAAGAAAGAGATAAGAAGGAACCACAACGACTTCGATCGGCCAAGTTTTAATCCGCTTATCTAATGACACATGAAAAGAACCATTTACCGCGATCGATCAGGAGGATGTGAGTTCATAAGGGCAATGTCGGGGATTATAGGTCACAATCGATGTGGAGAGATGAGGTCTGACCGAGTCTCCTATACACAGGTTACGCTTCCTGTGGAGGGGCGGAACCAAACTGGCTGATGTAGAGACTAAGCCAGTTTGCGTCGGTCTGATACTCGTCTATCCTCGTCTTTGACCATGCGCAGATCTGGCTGGTCAGGAAGATATTTAATATCCCGAATTTATAATAGGCCTACCACTTCCATCGTATAACCGATTTGCTAGAGAATATTAGTTACCATGTTTGATAAGTTCGTATTTATCGTATAATAAAATGTAGCCAAATGTATATATGTGTACATAGTGTGTGGATCCACTCTTCTACGGACTTGGCTACTAAGCATGTCGGGAAGGATATGGCGGTATGCTGACCTGGGTCAATATGTTCTGGGCAGATGAGGTCCGACCGATTGCCTACGACCTTGTGTGCGATCATGTGTGACAGGCAATTCCCGATAATAATCAAAGTTCCCTGGATCGAAGCTTGGCGAAATCATTACTGGAAAAAACTATAACAAACCCATCCACGAACAAACAAACGCTACCCGGAAGTAAGATTCTGGAATTTCACTGATGCTCTGAACCTTTTTTAGACGAATCCAACGAGCCAAGTCATGGTCAGGATTTGGTCGGACATCTTTGGGTAGCCGCTAGCACCAACCTGGTGTTTTGTCCAATTGTGCAAATAAAAGCCGCATAACACCTAGGGAAGATGCAAGGACGAGGAGGGTTAATAGAATAATAGCTAATAATATATAATGGAGATAATTCCGCAGGTAATCCCGTCGCATCTATTCATACATAGTCCTTTTGTTCGCAAGTACATCAATGCATAGATACCGCGTGTAGTTAATCCGATTATTATGTCACTTCAACAGCAAATAGACCATGTAGAAGCTTGTAAACTTTAATCATTCTTTTGTCTACCTGTGTTTTCGCGGAAGGTGTAAAACGGGTGATGGAATGCAGTTTAAAATTTCCGCCAAGGCCGAATCATTTCACATTTTGGGTGCATTGTAGCCGACGGCTACCCAACTAAAGGCTGCTAGTCAGGTGTAGGAGTGCGTGGATTTGGATTCCTCTATAGTAGCTTTGTTTTGGGATCTACATTCAAACTGTTTTCTTGATCGTGTTGTGTAGAAAATGTCCTTTAAAACATTCGGCCGTGTTTTTTTTTTTTTGCTGAGTTTCATCTTAATCAAATAATGTAAGAATTTGTGACTTTTTCGATGAAAAATAGAAGTAAAATGTTCTTAAATAATGCACAATGTTCCGGTTGAGCCCGGTACATGAAACCTGTTTAATTTCATAGCTTATATGTATATAATCGTAACTAGCTAACTCGTTTCAGTACCAAAGATTGCCAACTCTGAGAAAAAAAGTCATCAATGTTCGGAAAAATTGGGCAAAATGGAAGAAAGAGATGTAGGCCATCAATGACCGATGATCACGTCACCAGAGAAAATCTTATAGACGAATCCAAATCTACGCATTCCTACACCTGACTAGCAGCCTTTAGTTGGGTAGCCGTCGGCTACAATGCATCCAAAATGTGAAATGATTCGGCCTTGGCGGAAATTTTAAACTGCATTCCATCACCCGTTTTACACCTTCCGCGAAAACACAGGCAGACAAAAGAATGATTAAAGTTTACAACACAATACGCCGTAGAAGTGACGTAGTTAATCGGATTAACTACCATAGCAATAGATGAATACAATTTTGACTCTACCGCCCTGCACTACAACGTTCACGCGGTACCGATGCATTGAACCATAGATGTCAAAGAAAGGCTGATCACTCGCACCTGTAACATACGTATCTTTGAAAAGAGCGGTATTGTATTCAATCTATGTTTGCTGACATACACAGGTGATTAGTGTAATCTGCTTGTAGTGCAGGGCGGTCTATTCAAAAATTGTATTCATCTATTGCTATGGTAGTTAATCCGATTATGACGTCACTTCTACGGCGTATAAGCCCTACAGTTCCCTTCGGCAAAACACAGGTTGGTGCTAGCGGCTACCCAAAGATGGCCGACAAAATCCTGACCATGACCAGGAGGGTGAAAGTGCATATAGGAACAATGCCAAAAACTACGTCACGCCGGTCACGCTATTGTTCGACTTAAACTACATCATTCGCCATTTTGTAAATATTAACGCATGATCGTTGCTTTGAAGTTTCCACCGGATAGTCTGTGGATAGCGCAAGAGCATGCTTTGACCATGCGCAAAAAAATGAATATCATGAAGATGTTTAAGATTGATTCTTAGATGTTTCAAAAATTACCGTCATATTGCATAGATTCATCAAAGAATGGTTTGAAGTACTAACCTTATTTAGTAATTTTTAAAAGTCGGGAGAATTTTACAAAATCAATGTTTTTACCTGTCGGTATTACAACTCGTGAAACACATTAGTGATGTGCCTGGGTGACCTAATCTACTAACCTTTAACGTTTCCTCTATGAACTCTAACCCTCCTGCAATATGGCGCCTATTGTCTAGAGTTAAACTACATCTTTCGGTGTGTTACGTAATACTACGATGCCTATCCCATTATATCGATCCCTGCCATGACTTAGCTCGTTGGATTCGTGTATAGGGTGCTTGCACGAAAAGTCATTAGTTCAAATCAGAGAAGATGTAAAGAAAGGAGATAGATCCAGCTATCCTCAAACAAAATATGTGTGTTGCCGCTCATTCAAAAGCAATCACGCTATTTAGGTTTAACAATAAAATACAACAAAAGGGTTCGAACTCATGACGGTGTGATACACAAGTTGCTGCTTACTAGTTTTAGGGAAAGGTCAGTGTCTGTATACCATCAATACTATGCATACCATGCATGCAGATCCTAACATCCAGTTTATTTCAAATAAAATATGACCGAAGTTCCATGGCAAATAATAATTTTGCACGCTTGGTTACGCTTTCAACCTCTACGATTTATGATACAGCCTATTTTCAATTATCAAAATATCTTTATAGGTTTGCAGGAAATGACAGGAAAATACATAAAACAATAAAATATAGATGATCAAAAATCATCCCTTTTCTAACAAAATCCTAAAACACTCTCCTAAATAATTAATAAATGTTCCAAATTGGGCGGATGTTTTTGGAATCTTTACAAAACTACATTTCTTTCTTATAGTATCCACGTGTGGCATCCCTTCAGAGCAACATCAGGTACTTAACACACACGTGTCATACTTTATAGTATAGATTCTCTATAGAAACATTGGATATGGTTTCAATTCTGGAGTGAAAATTAATCAACCGTAGTCGGCAACAGGCATCACATCAAAGGCTACTTTCAAGTAGATGTGTAACTACTTGAGAATAAAGGACTATGAATAGGTGCAACAGGATTACCTACGGGATTATCTCCAGGATATACCGTTCTCCCTCCTTCTTTTTCAACTTTCCTGGTTCAAATCATCCTCCAGACACGCTCCAGAAGACATGCAAATACATGGAGTACAATACCAATCACATATTCAACGCGGGGTATTGATCAAAGTAAATCCTCGTGAATTACAATGTCAATGAAATGTCGGTAAAGGGAGTGGACAAAGTGAATGATTTCGTTGTGGTTTCTTCTTATCTCTTTCTTCCATGCTTTATTATTATAGACTATAGGTTACTACGTATACATTGTACTGCAATGGCTTTACCATGTTTTCTTCTTACTGTAACGATGTTGTCGCTGCTACCTATACAATTTGTATCTGCCCAAGGTAAGAAAAGCTGCTTACTCGAGAAGTCTAGCCACGAATTTATTTCACGATAGCATCAGACAGGGTCTAATTCTGCATAAAACCGGGCAACGTTATTTCTATAGATCTGCTGCGCATTCAAATTGCATTGTATTGCATCGTAATTTCATTTGTGTCTATGCTAATTATGTTTACACAACATGAACTCACGTGTTTTCAAGCAAATTCGCCGATAATAGGTGATCAAAAGCGATCGGAATGTTACAAAAGTACAGATCGCATTCAGCTTACTTCATATGAGATGATCTTTGGAAAAATACGGCATAATTTGTCTTGGTGTTTGCGGAATGCCATGCAGTAAAATATTAATACGTTGCGGCAATTCATGATTGACAACTAACAATCGGCGTGTCCTTCGTATCCTCCACTGTCAATTTCTTATCCACTCACTAATCCTCACAAAAGCTTTGTGTTGATTACGTAATGTGTGGAGGCAAATTGCAATAAGTACAATGAAATAATGAGTAAGGCGGGCTCCGAGGCGGGTTTCTTCTTCATCTTACGTAACAGTATTGTTCTACCAAAAAAACCCGGAAGCTTGTCGTTTGGAGCTCTAGCTGAAATACAGCAAGATAATGTAAGATAGTAAATGTAAACCTGTATTTTAGCTAGAGTATCTCGAGCTAGATAGCATCATATTCGAGGCTAGTATTAAAGAGACCATAATTCGAAATCTTGAAGAAATCAATGAAGCCAAACACGACGGGCGATCGCATCAAAAATATTGTTACAATTACACTTCAACTGAATTATAGACTGTTCAAAATAGCCTCGGCAACTTTTTCTCCAAAGTATAAGATACACTTGACTCATCAAAAGAGCTTTCATCCAAATTCAAACATCAGCAGAATACATAACAGGCGTTGCAAAAACTGTCAACGCTGGTTGCTATCGTGTGTAAATTCAAAGCTAGAGTTCTTGAGTAAGAAGGGTTAAGAGGCAAAGAAGTGATTCATAACACTGGCAATTACGTAGTCACAGATTTTAATCATGTACTACCAAGGAGCTTAGATCGCAAGGAGAAGCAATAGATTACGTAACGCATTGTTCCTTTGATGCCGATTTGACTTGCCGACATGCTATTGATAAAAGTGGTACCATTGTTTCGAACAAAGAAGTTCCGCCATTAAATTGGTCACTGACTCGAAAGCATATTAACGGTTTTCCTGCCAGGTGACTGTCAATAAGTCAAGCAATAAACATATTTTGCAAGATCTGGATGCGCTCTGTTCACAGAGGTACTGTACTATATTCGTCACTATAGACTCATGTGGCACAACATAGCAAATTAGTACAGAAAATTGAAATAGAAGAAATTATGGGAAGTTTAAAATTTCTCTGCTCCAAGCCACAACTTATTGTAGTTGTTTCTTGTTATGCAAATGAGACGTTTTACGGTCGGTAGCTTTTTAACACTGAGATTTCGGACCTTGCTTTTGTTATGTTCCCTTTACGTTTGCACGCAGATGACACGGCAAAAGTCTTTCAGTGTTGTGCAATTATTTGGGGATCACGCCACATGAAAAAAACGGAAGATAAAAATATTGCTATGTGTCAATCGATCACTTGCAAGAATATATGTGTATTTTGGAAAAATAATACAAAGAAATCTTTGTAATAACTCAAAATATTTTCAATATTTTTACACTTTTTTTGTGAACGTTAGGAAGTGTAGCACAATCCCGAGAAATTTACTTCGTGCGTTCGAATTTTAACTGGGTCTAGATATGCCATCATTGATGGTAAAAAGTGCTTCTCTTTTGTTAACAAATACTTGTCGTCCTGCAATTTTCTGTGAATTTCTTAAAAACACATTTGAACCTAAATCTGAAATTTGGAGGTTTCTAATTTAAAAAAGAAATGTATTTTGCCCCTTGTTTTCGCCACTGTTTCTGTGCCGAATTGAACAGTTTGTGTAAAAACGTATTAGCATGCGTAGTCGCTCGTTGGCCCATTGATATCGAATTTTAGATTTTCCATATCGATAGTAAAAAGTGCTTCTCTTTCGCTCACAAATACGTGTCATCCTGCAATTGTTTTGTGAATTTCTATATTTGAACATGTTTTGTGTACAAAACGTAAGCCTATAGCATGCACCTCGCGCTGTGTGGCCCATTGAGATCGATAATTTTACTGGGTTGAGATTTTTCATAGCGATAGTAAAACGTGCTTCTGTTTCGTGCACAACAACATCTCGTCCTGCAATTTTCGCTGAGTTTCTAGAAAACTTGTCTAAACCTAAATCTGGAGCGCACTTTTCAAGAAAAAGCGATTTTTTACCGAATTGAACAGGTTTGCGTGCAAAACGTATTCGTATGCATCTCGGCTGTTGTGTGGCCGATTGCGATGATTTAAAGTTGGGGTATAAACGGTTCATGTTTACGTTGTTGATAATCAAAAAAATTTTAAGGAACCTTAAACATAATTTGATTGTTGTTTATCTTAATTTAGTCCCCAAAATGTGTTGCTTACTGCACTGCTCAGCGTCCGTGCAGTCACCAGAGCAGGTCAGTTACGTAATCCAATTGTGCTGAACAACAGGGGATTAAGGCCTTTGCAACAGTTTGACTGATTATGATTGCAGTCTCAACGCAGGACAACCGATTCTTTAGAAATGCATAGTCGCGCTAAAAGTCGATCGATACATGTTAAAATCAGCACAATTCAGATATACACCTTGTTGCTACGAAATTAATTTTCTCGGTCAAATATAAAGCAATATTTTTTTTTCTTCAGTAATGTCAGTTAAAAACATTGTGTATGGATATAAATTTTTTGAAAAAATCCTGGTGTTAAAATTAGGTATGAAATTGTGTCGTTTAGTGTAAGATTTATGAATTTTATAGGCCTTACATCCGTCCACGAGCTTTTTGCGGAATTCATTTTTTAGCGTTTCAAACTAATATAATTCGCTAAGGAAAGATATTTCCCACCTCTGTAAAGCACATCGTGTGGGGTCTATCTATTATCGTTTTGTCAGAATTTCCGTTTTGATTTCACCTTTTTTCACGTCATGCTCCTAAAATCTCAAACTCAGTACTTTATCTCGAAAGCAAGCAGCATAAATAGTCGATAATTCCATTGATCTAATCCAGGTGTCTTCTGCATTAAAAGCAAGAAAAAACTATTTAAATGTATAGCTATAACGTGCTACTGCTATATAAATATTATTATACCGGTATGTAATATTATGTATAATAGGCCTATCGGGTGTGGGGTGGGTGCAGAGGTGTGTGAGGTGGGTAGTAGGGGGTGTATATAGGGAAACTTTGGGGTGGTACTCAACACATTTTAAATATGACTTTCAATGCAAGGCTCATTGTTGCCACAAATGTGTTTTTTTTTTTCCTTTAGGTTATTTAATAGGTTTTTTTTTTAATAAACTTTTCCAAAAGTAGTTTCAAACAAACACAAACAAAAGGCACCATACCCAGTCATCTTCACGACAATTGAAACACTAGGTCAGGTATTAACATCCAAGTTATTCTGTTCTATTCAAGCACTTTTTATTAATTGCTTGAACAGGTTTAAGTTAACAATGATAATGAATGGTTCTTATAAGGCACAATCTCTTCCGATGAGGAACTCAAAGCTCGTAAAGCACGAAATTGACAAACAAATATAAAAACCATCAATTTACAAAAATTGGTTTTGAGCTGGCGTTTAAATACGGTAACGAAAGTCTGGGGATGTTAAAAGGTTATTTGGAAGTGTGTTCCAAACAGTTTATAAAACATACAGCGTAATATTTATGTTTTGTAAATGAAAGTTTTGTTTAAAATATTGCCCAATTGCATGTAAGATTGTTGATTTTTTTACCAAATGTTGGGGAAAGTTGTTTTGAGGAGAAGCAAATTTCAACACATTGGTCCGATGATCACGCTGATGATGAAATCAATCACGCACAGTGTCATAGGAGCGCTAGGCCTGGAGAAATTCTTTGCTATATTGAAGTTCTGGCAACACTGTAGCCAGGCCGGTCTTCATATCACTGCATAATATGGCACCCGGGGATATCGATTTACAATGAAAAAATTTCAGCTGGTAGTAAAAAAAGGTGAAATCAAAACGGAAATTGTGACAAAACTATGATATATCGCTCACGGTGATTGATGTGCGTTAGAAAGTTGGGAAAAATCCTTCGTTAGCCAACTATATTACTTTGAAAAGCTAAAAGGTTGATCCAAAAAAGGCTCGCGGGCAGAGTTGAAGCATATCAAAATCGAAAATCTTACACTAAATGACTGAATTTCACGCCTAAGTTTAACACTAAGATTAAAAAAAAAAATACAGTATCAAGCATTACAGTTTTTCCTGACATTTACTGAAAAAATGAAAATTATTGCTTTTCATTTGGCCGAGAAAAAAATTTACACTGAAAAGGTGTAACTCAAAATTTTGTTCATTTGAATACCAAATTCGATCGTTTGTATTGCCTCATTGAATGACTGAGTGAGCCTTGCAGAACAATAAGAATCGGTTGTCCTGCGTTGAGACTGATTGCTGGAATGTTTGTAAAAACCGGTTCAGTCACGCACTGTATTGATACAGTATGGCATGTACACAGTATAGGGTGCTGCTCCTGGGTTAGTTGCGCTTTCGAATAATGCGTGACTGGCGTATATTTTGTAATCAAAGAAGAGTTTGCGAAATGCGGTTCAAACATTTCGCCCTTTTAAACCCATGCATTACCCCTACATTGCCCTTTGAACTCTCACCCCTTTTCCACAGACCTTGGAATTTTTCTCAACGCTGATGCTCAGGGTTTGTATACGTCCGAGTTAAATGATCTGACGGACTTCCGCATCGAACAGTCGTCGAATACGATTGGATTGAGCCGCAGTATAAAGTATGACCCAGGCGAGGAAAAGATTTATGTAGCTTCGTGGGGAGAAGATAAGATACAACGTTTAAATCGTAATGGAGCGGATTTGGAAGAATTGGTTACTTCACTGGAAGGTACGTTTGGTATTCATACGAACAGGGCCCGATTCGCTCGCCCAAATTGTACAGCAAATATGTTAGTCTATATTGGCCAATGGGGGGGGTCCATCTCGGGTCAAAGGAATTTGAAAATAATGGGGGGGGGGAGCGAATCATATCTTAGTGAAACCAAACACCCCATTATAGCTCAAAGAATACCTGACTTAACATCACCAGCCAAACACCAAGAAGCTCAAATTTCTGTGGTATATTAAAAACTTAAAAAACTATACAAGGAACTGATGATCCTCTTTTGCAACATGGCTGTCAAAAGCATCCATATTGTAATTAGGAGGTCATCGGTTCCTTGTACAGTTTTTAAAGTTGCGTAGTTGTATTTCTCATGCATGAAAACATATAATTAGACACCAAAATTACCGAAATCGGACGTTGTGAACTATGGCCAGAATTTAGAAAGGTCGTTGACCTACTGATGAACATTTTTCTTCATAGCGCCCTCTTGAAAGGTCTGACACATAACAAACTATACATTTTTGGAGTCCTCATGACCACACGAGTAATTTGATATATTACTTGACATAATTGGAGCATTCTGAAAATTTGACCCCCATGAAACCTTGATTGACCCCTCCCCGGTATGCCCGGAAGTTTCAGGAGGTGAACCCAAGCTAAATTGATTCAGAAGCAATCAAAGATCCCAAAATAACTTTCAAATTTTTGTTCTATGAGTTGGTCACGAACTCTACACTACGGTCTTCTACTAATATATAAACTTATAAAATAATGCAAGGTCTTTGAGTGACGCTCAAGCAGACGTCAGCTTCAAAAACGCATCAATGTGATCTCCCAGGATGCGAATCCATAATATAAGTGTCTACACGCACTCAAATCCAGGAAATGACCACGTCTTGAGCGCGTTTCTTGTAAGTGCGTTGGGGTGCGTGTACGTGTAGGGTGTTCATGGCGAGACAGTGTACGTGTAGGGCGCTTACGACGCGATGTCGTCTGCGTATACAAGTGGAGATCATAATTAAACGCATCCAAGGAATGCGTTTTAATATGGACCCCGACTCCTATTGTAGAATCATCCATCGGTTGTCTTTTTTGATGAAGGGTATAATAAGCTTACTATGTTGTTTGCCCATTATGCGCTTCCTAAGGTGTATCCGTCGGACATGAACGATGTTCCCCCATATAAGAACGTTAATATATCATTATGTAATGTTATTAGATTCGAAGTAAATTGAAATGTTGTATTAAAGTCTCTCAGATAAGCCAGCTACATTATAAGGGATGGTTACCTTCATCAGATACCTGATAGAGTAGGAATAACATAGGTACTTGTAAGTGTTGGGTGGGTATTTAAGGTGGTTGTTCGTCAAAAACAGTAGCTGATTAGTTGAGTTACAGTATATAGATATTCATTTTTTTTCTTTTAGGTCCATATGGATTAGCCGTAGACATTGAAAACCGCATAGTATATTGGACTGAATATCAATCCACTGTTAAGACCGGCATTAACTATATTAACATGGACGGTACTGGCCAAGGAGAGGTTCCCAATACCGTATTCGGTCCGAAATCATCTAGGGTCCTTGATTTTGGAATTGAGACTGGGTAAGTATGCATAAAAGAAGCATTTGCCCCAGTCGAACTGAATGGTGTGGGGAAGCTTTCGAATGACCGTTGTGCCATGATTTTCTTTCTGACTTTTGATCTAATTTGAGGTGGTGGGTCTTTGGGCTGCGAACAAGTAATAGTGGGTATTTTGGAGCTGCAACAGTCAAAATCAAGGGTCTTTCTTGTCTTTGGGGTTGAAAATTGCCTGAAAAACAGAAATGTGAGGAATGAGCACTGTAGGGGTCTTTTAGAGCTGAAAATGATTTGTGTTAAGTACCCATTGCTTAACACTTCTATAGAAATAAACATGACATGTTGCAATATTTTAAGATAGCCTCGAAATTGTTTTCTATTTCTGGTCTTTAGGTTTATTTACATTGGATGGACAAATAATCCTCAAATTAGGAGATTCTCTCATGATGGTACGACTAACGAGATACTTATAGCGCAAAGTGATGGCATATCTGACCCAGTAGGGATGGCGGTCAACGAAGCAGGTCTGTACCTATTTACCCAATAAGAAAACGTAATTTATTCGGTATCGTGTGGTAGGTATTCATGGTGTTACTTCGATACCGATTGACTAGCTGCCAAGAATCATGAAAATATCCTTAATTATTTACCGTTCATACATACTCGCGATATAACGACGTTTCTGATTGGATTTGAGACCTTTTTTGCTGGTCATAAATACCGTTTATGACCAGTATTATTTATTAACACGATGCACGATTTGCTTATGAGTGTCATTTCATTCAGCAATGTTTAGACAACGGAACACTTACGCTGGTTTCATACTACCCTGCCGCTTGCCGCTGAGCGGCGTGGCGCACGCGTATTGCCGACAAACGGACACAATCAAGGCTTGTCATTGGTTGAAACGCCCTGCCGCTTGGAAAGTATGCTGGAGGCTTTACACTCCCAAGTAATTGAAATCACTTTGGTTAGCTCCGTGAGAACTAAAAAGAAAGAAGGTAAAATCGAAACTGTCAGATTCTGATCATTTAAATTGTTTGAGTAGTGTATTAGTATTCGGAATTATATTTCAATAATGGAATTGACAATATTCATATCATACGTCTTCCTCTCTCAAATACTTTTTTAAACAGAAAATAAGTTATATTGGAGCGACAGGTCTTTAAAGAAGATTGAAATTTATGACTTACAGACGAGCTCTAGAACTGTTCTGTTTCAAGGTAGGAAAGTTTTGCACATATCGACGTACTCGTATATTATTGAAATGTCGTTGTTAAATTGGCTTTATATACCATCTTAAGTAATGTTTTTGTACCATCGCCATGTAGCTGTCAACCATCGTGCAAAACGAGTCAGAATAACTACTGGTTTAATTCGGTAATAAAAATAAATCTAAATAGGTATCTGTACAACACATTCTGTTTTTAATAGCTAATTAAACCATTTATGAAAGAGATACTTACTTAGAACATTAGGAAAGATGAGAAACTATGTCTGCATTATTTACACGAGTATTACTTTTTGCCAGCGCATCTGCGCATGTTCAGGGTCCAGTTCATTAGTTAATACTAATTTGTTAATACGTATTTATGATCGGCTTCTTGTCTGCACTGTCCAGCTCTTTCACAAGATCCCGAGCTCACACTGTCCCCAGTGTAGCGATCGGAGTGGTGCCTCTCTTAATTAGGTGCTCTCAAGTTCTCCGCGGTGACTTTAGGTGTTTGGCTTTGATTTCCCGCTGAAGTGATTAGCATTGTTTAGGGCTTGGTTCTCTTTCTCGACGTTGCAGCGGCAAACGCCGAGACAAATGTTAGCTGCTGCGGAAGACGATGGCGTAAAATAAGCCGCAATGTCTGTCGCAACGACAATCCCCTATAAGATGTCGCAGTATGACCTGGATCTATTTCACTAAACTTTTACCCCTTCGTATCTCAAGTAACCGTTGGTAAGTTTCGAATACCCTTTTATCAGACGTAAGTTTACAAAGGTTCCCTGTAGTACGTAAATCCCTATTACTTACCACAGTTGTTTAATTGCATGTAAAACGGAGTCATTTTAAAGAAATGCTGAACAATGATAGCGTATAATGGTATTAAAACATCAGCAAAGAAACTAACAAATGACAAGGGAATTTTCCGAAAACTTTTTATCATGAAATTTTAGGTATAGCTCATATTATTTGGCTAATCTAAATTAAAAATAATGTAAATAGCGCCCTCAATTTGCACACAAATGTAAAGTTTATAGAATAAAAATTACTACAAAAAAGCAGAAAAAGATGAATAATTTGATATCTTAATAAATTGATAGAAAATGTATATTTATATACAGTTTATAAGTGTGATAGCTGTTGGTATTATTCAGGGCTAGAATTGAACATTGTTTAAAAAAATTAATCATTGACCACATCAAACAACCGTGTTACGAAGGGTACTGATCGTAAGTAAGTTGAGTAAAATGCAAGGTACGATTGATTTTGAGACTTACGAAGTTTTGATAAGTTGAGTGAAATGGACGCCTTATAACAGATCACTTCACTTCAGGGAATTTCAGCGATCAGACATGTCATGTTTTATTGGTTGATTGCTTGACTTTTGATTGATTGATTGGTTATTTGATTGATTTACATGCAGGAAGCAACAGCGGTGACCCAAGAGGCATAGCAGAATATAAAGGTTATTTGTACTTTTTTGATGGAGGGTCACCGTATCGAATTGCTTTGGATGGTTCTGATACAACGCCGGAGCTTCTTACGTACGCTCTACAAGGCGGTGGAGGGAGTAGTAGTCTAGATTCTGTGTGGGACCTCGTTATGCATGATGATTCTGGTAAGAATGCAATCTGTATGTCCGTGAAGTTAAAGGTCCGTAACCCGATCGACAGCATCATCCCCTCGATTTTTTTCATTGTTGATGAGGTTTAATTTGGTATCACATGATAGATACTATTTTTCTCATTACTATCCTAAAATTCGACGCTCCAAGACGATGTATTTCCGGAGAAATCATGAAACACAGCGGTTTTTACAGGCTACCAGTTTGTAGCCCGAGGTACTCACACCTCCGTCACTACGATTTCCACTGTCCTTCTCCGTACGAAGGTCTGAGACTCCTGAGCATATCTGGTCCTACTGAGGAAGGAACAGGGCCATGATGTTTCGGGCTAACCAGTTTGTAAATACTAAAAATTACTTCGGATTTCTCGGCAGGGAATTAATTGCGAATCATGTCTCCTCAACATCTACTTTGGTTTCGCGTCATACACATTCTGTGAAAAAAGCGAACCACACTAACTGCTGAGGAGACAGTGCGCCGTATTTATTTATAAAACTTCCACGACGGACGTAGTGGGCCGAATAGCTCAATTGGTAAGCGCATCATGCGTTACCCGAGGGTACCGGTTCAAAACCCGGTATCGGAAGATTTTTTTCCTCTCCATTTTAACCCAAACTTTTTACATTCATTTGAAATGTACACATTGCAAGGGGAAATATATTTTGTTTCCTTTTTTTTTTTTTTTTACGAAAAAACCCAAATATTTTCCGTTCAATACGGGCCGGGCATTGTACAGCATGTCAGTCATACGAACGGGAATTGTTGATGTTGCTTGCCTGCCCAGAATGCAATTCACGTATACCAAGGTATTGGATTGCAAATTTGGCTATTTATTCACATTTACGCTGAAAATGCTCCGTTTTTTCACAAAGCAGCATAAAGGGGATATTATTATTATGTAATTAAAGGGGATATTATTATTATGTAATTTTAAAGACAATCCATATCCCAAACCAATAGGGCTACCCCCCTTTAAAGGGTAAGCGTGGGGTACAAATAATCATCGTGATTTAGTATAAAGTATAAACCGTCACCATACAGTGGCATAGCTGCTAGGGGAAATAATCCCCTGAAAAAGCACGTATTTGGTCCCGCTTACTATTAGTGCAGGGGAAATGGAGAGAGAAGGAGACGTAGAAAGGAAAAGAGAGATGAGAGAGTTAGAGAGAGGTCATTCATACATATGACTAATGTTTAAAAGGCAATATGTTAATGGCCAAGGTTGACTTGTTTAATTACAGATACTGAAATGCCTACTATTACTGGCATACCCTCCGCTATAATCACAACCACAGATGCGAATTCCGCGAGTGCTGTTGTGTCTTGGACAGATCCCACGGCAACTGATAATTTTGGTGCTGTGACACTAACGTCAGACGCCACGAGTGGATCTAACTTTCCTATCGGCACTACTACTGTGACGTTCACTGCAACGGACCCCAGAGGCAACCAAGCGACCGCTTTCTTTACTATAACAGTAACAGGTAAATCTGAGAGCTTGGTCGGAAAGGGTCTGTCAACATTTTGCCCTTCACTCTCCGAGTCGGTGCTCTTGTGTATACTACTATCTGTTAATGAAGAAGATTGTCAGCCATGTAGGAGATACATACTTTGTTGAATATCACTAATTCTCTTTAACACAGGTCAATGGAAACATAGGTAACTTTAAGCACAGTTTCTCATACCTGGAAATCTCACAGAACAAAGACATTAGTATCAATTAAGAGTAGAAGGGTGAATCCCAAATGATCAAAATTAAAATATAATGACATGAGACTTTTACGTTAAAGCACTGTAGTGAAAGACCATAATTTTACAGTGCGCCCTCGTTTCTTGTGAACAGATTGGAGCCTACTGGTTAGGTGGAAATGGGTGACTGAGGGATCAGAGAAAGGGAACTCCTAACATTGATTTTGAGAACGTTTGGAAATAGACAACTTTGAGAGGGTAGAAAGACTCTAAAATTGCTCTATTCACATATTTTTGAAATCAACAAAATGTATGTCAAGTTATGCAAATAAATATTTTATAATTTTATAGGGTTTATTTTTAACCCATTATTATACTTTTCCACAGACCTTGGAATATTTCTCAACAGTGATGTTATGGGTTTGTATACGTCTAAGTTAAATAATCTGACCATGCGGACGGACTTCAGCATTGAACGGTTGCCGAATAGGATTGGAAATAGCCGGAGTATAAAGTATGACCCAGATGACAAAAAGATTTATGTAGCTTCGTGGGGAGAAGATAAGATATTTCGATTAAAGCCCGACGGAACTGATTTCGAAGAATTTCTTACTTCAGTGGAAGGTACGTTAGAAAGATGGTAGTCAAGTGCAGTGGCGTAGCCCATTAGAAAAAGTTAGAGGACATCTCCCATTCACCCGTGTGTGGTGAATTGACTACGTAATAATGACACATTCAGGTGTATAAGCCAATTACACGTATCCAATCCTTTCGAAAGCCGTATATTGCTAAACAACTATTTAGGCCGAAATATCACAATTAAGATTGATTTGAATCTGTTATCTTCATATTACATGCAAAAAATTAAAAACTATACATATAAGTAATTTCAACCAAGCATTTCACGTATTTCGTAGTGAATGTGGATGTGGATGACGGCGTGCTGCCATTCATACTACTGTTCATTCATAAAAATATCAAACTCACTCGATAGTAACGACGATAAGGTATATTCCAGCCAACTTTGAACATCATCCGGCTATTTTCCCTATACGTACCATGCAATGTTCATAAAATATTGGTCATAAATGCCCATATTAGGCATTTTGCAAATACACAAATATTAAACGCAAGTGCGCTAGACATGCTAGAAATTCCCACACACGGGAAACAGATAGCTTCTCTTTTGATGTTTACTGAAGTATGAAGAGTGTAGCCTTCAGCACGTTAAATTGGGATAGCTATTTAGCATAACAAAAGGTTAGTTCCCGATACACTGGAACGAGGAAAGTGGTTATTTACATAGTAAATACAATTTTAAATCACGGCGAGATGTAAATTGGGTGATGACGTCATAGCTCATTAAAGTTTGTCACTCTGTATTGCAACTTGTTGTAATGCAGGGGACAAAGGGCAGCTGCCCCTGTGAAAAGTCTTGTCCCCTGTGGGGTGGTGATCGCCCTGATATTTAAAATTGTTAGGCCTCTTTTGTACTTTGTAGCCAATTTTTGACTATTTTCATCAATGATTGCCCCCCCCCCCCCCCTTAAATTTTTGTCTTATCCCCTTTGCCTCAGCAAGAAAAGTGCTGGCAACGCCACTGGTCAAGTGGCTAACTCTAGTCGCTAATTGGCTATGACTGTGCCCGGGATAGGAAGTTAAAACAAAACAAAAACAAACCTGACATCACTTACATGAGCAACAAATCAACAGCATATCTGTACCTTGCTAGCATTAACAGTTTCATAACATTCGGAAAACATTTTTGAAATTTTTATTTGCAAATTCATACAACTAGTCCAATAAAAATCCACTTTCATGCAGACGTTTTGAAAACTACAAGTTTTCTTTTTCGATGCTACTGTTGCAATGACGATCTGTGTACAGCTGATGTTTTCTGCTGCTTGGCAACGGAGTTGCCAGTTGATTTTCCATTGGAAATCAGATTGCCAAATACGTGACTTAAGTTGTACTGCCCCTCGTCTCTGTTCATGGTGTTGCCCTGCTTCCTAATGGTGAAAACTTGATGCAAAACATATCACAATATTAACATTATAACGTAATGTTATTAAGTGCTGACAAAATATTTCGCAAAAATATTTGACAAACGATTTCAAAATGTTTTACGACCTTATACAGGGTGTCACAGAATGATCTATACCGTATTTGAAAAAATATTTAAAAAATGTATTAATCATCAGTGTATCTGTTTTAATACGTGCAATTAAATGACACACATGTCACCCAAGTATTCTGTGACTATTATTGAAATAGCATGTTCGTTTTGGCGTGACATTGAAATGATTAAAAATGGACGAAAACTGCATGTGTATAATTTACAGCACAAAGGCCTCATAACACATGGATGCGTTAGGGACGCACCATTAGACTTCAAGGGGGGGGGGTTAGGATGTTTAAAAAAATAACTTTCCCCACTATATGAGAAAGAAAACCTTTCCCCACCAACACTAAAAAAAACCCTTCCCCACCTAACTGTGTATAAATGCATGAAATTTAAAAAAAAAACCATTTGCTGGCGAAATATTTTTTCCCAGACCCCAACTTCCTAACCCCCCTTGAAGTCTAATGGTGCGTTCCTTATTACCATCGTCTAGCCGTACCGTGGAATAGTGGAGAAATCGTACATTCTTTTTATATTAAATACACCAAATTTGGCACAGATGTAGAGCTTGCAACGCTGAATAATTCTTCATGGATTTAAGGGCTGGGGTAGCGACGTTCCTTAGGGTAGCCCCTGTTGAAAAGTAAACATGACCTACACCTACTATTTAGTGTGAGAAGTGCCATGGGTCAGTACATTCTTACTAACTTTTGTATCTGGTAAGATGTTTGGGGCAAATTAATGAAAAATTAGTGAGAAATGTCAGAAACAATCGCTTTTGGACATTTGTTATACATACATATACACAAAATTTCAGTATGGTTTTAGCAGCTGTGAGTTTCCCAATTTACTGTTACACTTTGATTTGTCTTCCCATTTCACTGTTTTCTGACGGTTTTACACATATACTTGAATTAAGAATCATTTTTCACAATGGCATGCTCAAAATGTTGGTTTGACCGTCGGAAATTCTTGAAAACATTATGCAGACTACATCCGCATTTATGTTTATCTCCGAGTGCACTTTGGTCGTTATCGAAGTTTGTAAGTGATAAAAACAACGAGTACGAGCAATAACATCATATTTCGAAAAGCCCGAACTTGTACTTATTGGGTTCAAACATCGATTTGTGGGGCCAATTTGATTATTCACGTTTTCTTACTTACCCTGCTGTTACTGCATGAAACGAGGAATCTTGCGATTATTTTATTTTATGATCTGACTTATCTGGAGGCGAATCCTTGTCGGAAAACCGACCACATATGATTTGAACAACACGCCATTTTTCCATTTTTCTTGCAAGGTCAGACTCGATGAGACTTGCTTCTCTATTGGTCAATTTGGTTAATGGGAGAAATATTCCACCAATTATATTTCTTCTCCTATCTTTTTGTATATCGATATACCGCCCCCAATTTGGTTATAAAAATTAGTCTCGTGTACGCTAGTTTATAGCCGTCCTGTGATTGACAACTATCTATAGCTTACGTCCATACGAGTGGACCTGTAAAATTTAAATACTGGAATGAGATGGGCGGAGCTGACAAATTTATGAATGAATTTTTATGCTGATTGACCCGGAAGTGGGAAACAGCTGTTGGATTGTGTTTACAAAATTCGTGATCAATGTGCCGATCAGACGCTTCTATGTTGCACAATGGAATGAAGAAAGTTTTAAAAGCAGCCGGGAAAAGCAGTAAAGTCATGCGCACATGAAGCTAAATATTTAAATATTATGCTGTCAGTCAAAAATTCACAAACTTTCAAGTATGGCAAGCCATTCGATCCAAAAAGCGTTAGTGCAATTGAAAGAGATGAAATTAGCATTTTGGGGCGGAAATTTCCAATGTTATCTGGTTGACCCGATAGCTTACAATTTCTTTCATCAATATATGACCAAAAATATTTTTGGAAAAAATTATTGGGGTCTTGGAGTCTGCCAATTCCCCCTCCCTTAAGTGAAACATGAATTTAGATATTCAGGTTGAAAAACGCATTTATTATGTGATTTTTACCACAATTCTTTACCCAAAATGTTAATTACAAATAATTACAGAGGATAAAACTTCCTCAAGGAAACTTGCAGTAAATTTAATCGTCACCTTTATATAGCGGCAGGTTTGCCAATATACTTTGAACATAAATACATGCTGTGGCACTATAAAGGACGAACCTTCTCTATACTTTTATGACAAACCCATCATTTCAAATGATGAAATTCACATGCAAACCGCAATAATTATCTTCAAAACTGCCGCCAAAGAAAGAATGGTATAAGGTCACTCTAGCGTAACAAATACTTTATTCCATACAAGGATTGTTTCGTAACATCATAAATAATAGTACAGTAGTTGATTTAAAACAACAGTCACAAGACTTACTATTTGCAGAGCTGTGGTAGCTTGCGACCTGCATCTACAGGTCTTCTTTAGCCACTGAAGAGATTATTCCACTTGACTTGCCTCTTGACTACCAGGTATTGATTGGTTTTGGTCAAGTGACAAAATCTTGTTGTAAACAACTGGAAGATCATGGCGCCCCCGGTCTCTGTTGAGGTCGCTGCCAGTTCTCCTTATTTGGATAGCTTCTCTGACCCCTCTCCTGAACCAGTCTTCTTCACGGTCGAGAATGCGTACGCCATCCCAGTCGATACTATGGTGCTCCTTGGTGATGTGCTCACCAACTGGGGAAGTGGGGCGTTCATGTTCGCTAATGCGTGTTCTTAATGCTCTGGCACTTTCCCCTACATATGATGAAGGGGAATCATAAATAATCAATAGATATTACCTTTCAGTGGAAGTCAGAATATGACACAGCAAAAATAACCGCATAACTTTTTCCAAGTAACTTGCTGAACGGTTAGTAATTTTACAGATTTTCAAAATAGTTTTTTTTTGGAATTCACAATTTTTACGCAATATCATGTAACTTCTATTAGAAACATGCAATTTTTAAAATCTAAACTTTCTATGAAAGCTAAATATATGTAGAACTTTTACAACAATACTACCAATAGTAATGTTATTCATACCTAACAAAATCAACTTTCCTGGTACAGTTCATTCTGGGACACCCTGTATAACCAGACAATTAAATTGACTCTCCTAATCTGATGTTTATTTTTTATTTAGGTCCATATGGATTAGCCTTAGACCTTGAAAACCGCATAGTATATTGGACTGACTTTGGATCCACTGTTAAGACCGGCATAAGCTACATTAACATGGACGGTACTGGTCAAGGAGAGGTACCCAATAGCGTATTCGGTCCGCGACAAGCAAGGGTCCTTGATTTTGGAACGGAGACAGGGCAAGTATAAAAGGGAGCATTCTCCATAGTCAAGCTGGAGGGATGAAGGAGAGCTTTCGAATGACCTCTGTACTCGGGGAGGGGGGGGGGGGCACTCACTAAAAGTGGGTGACGGGGATGTGCGGCCACATTGACCCCCATTTTTCAACTCCCTCTCACCCAATGACCCCCTTTTTTGTTTTACTGAACTCTCCCTCACCCAAGGCCACCTTTTTTGTTTCCTGTCACCAAAAGGCACCCTTTTTCAAGAATTGTGGGAAATATTCTGATAATCTCTCACCGAATGACCCCATTTTTTCTATATTATTTTTCAAAAATTTTTAAAATTTTGTATCAACTTTTATATCTTGACCCCAAATTTTCCCAGTCTTACTGAATGACCCCCTTTTTTGGTAAGAGTTTCCCTAGTCTCACGGAAAGATCCCCTTTTGTCGGACCTTCTCGCTAAAAGACTACCCTTTTTTGGTGTCTCGGCTCTCACCGAAAGACCCTAGTTTCGAACTGCTGTCCGCACATACCCGTCATTTCCAAAGTCGAGTGCCCCCAGGCTTTGTACAATGATTTTCTTTCAGCCTTTTGTTGCATCATTGTATAGGACAGGGATTGACACTTCTATAGAAATGGGATTGAAATTGGTACGAGAGGTGTGCGCTCTCGAAGCAGCAAAGTCCCTGAATTGCTGTTTAATTGGTTTGTGGAATGATGTGGGGCCATAGTGGTCAGCGACAACCTGTAAAGTGTGCTGAGGCTTGTGGATCAACGTCTAGGCGTTGTGCCTGTGCGTAGCGTACTATAAATCACTGCGCTTTTTTTTTATTTTATTTTTTTTATATTTAACCATAATTTTAAATCCATGTCTCCATTGTATTCTATTATTTTCTGGTCTTCAGGTTTATTTACATTGGATGGATACTCAACGGTCCTCAAATTAGGAGATTCTCTCATGATGGTACGACTAACGAGGTCCTTATAGCGGACAGTGATGGCATTTCTGACCCAACAGGGATGGTGGTCAACGAAGCAGGTTGGTACTATTTACCCATTAAGAAAACACAATTTATTCGGTACCGTACCGTAGATATTTATTCCGGTAGTTTCTTCGATGACATGCTGATTGAATAGCTGCCAAAACAAATGAGATGTTCGAGATGGCTAAATACGATGACTTACAGCAGACTTGAAGATAAATTGTAGGGGAAAGTAACATGGACTGGACTTGATGAGAATTACGATTATGAAATTTATTGTGACTTTACATCGTCAGAACACAAGGAGCTAAATAATAAATGTTTGTATCACTAAACCTCACCAGAGTTGTGGCAAAATTGAATTCAGGCCCGTACGTAGGATTTCATTTGGGGGGTGCTGATTTTGAACAAGTGGAATTTTCCCCAAGGGGGCGATTTTTGTGAAAAGCGGACACAATTTGGACCTTTTTTGTGCAAAAAAGCGTAAAAAACCCGATTTTTTGCACGTTAAGCTCGCAAATTCTGACATTTTGGGACTTTTTGTATACTTGTCTAAATTCGCACCCACCCCCCCCCCCCCTGCGTACGGGCCTGATTGAATTTGATATAATTCACGTGCTCAGCATGACAAGCATTCGCCGTCATGAACCGGCTTTAGTAAAACCTATCATGAGATGAAGATTGCGTCAGAGAGCCAACAAGAAGTGATTCAAATCTCTAAAGATGGGAAAGACTTTTCCCCGCAGCGTGCAATTGATGCACGGATGCATACGCCGTGCACTCGATACATATCTACCATGGCTCACACGAGAAGAGATCTGAGTTGGATTCCCAGGTACTTCTCATTTTGAAGGAGAAATAGAAAACAAATTTCTTCGTCGCTATTTCGGATAGGGCGAGTCAGTGGCGTCAGGTGGTGACCGCATTGCATTCTCTAAATTCAGTAAATTTTCATCGTCAACCGTGTAATTGAATGGGATTATTTTGAAATTTTAAAACGCTTGAAATATCACAAACAAATAGGCCTATGTTGATAAATAATATAAATACAAGCTAAAACCGTTGGGGTTCGATAATGAACCCCACAAAGCTAAACCGGGTATATTGGAAAATACCATACGGCCGGGCGGTTTCACAAGTTGCCGGCTCGATCATGTCATCCGCCGCCTGTGTGGCGTAGCCAGGTTTTTGGAGCAGATCTAGGGGGGCTCAAATTTGTAAATGTACGAACAAAGAGCGACGAGTGTTCTCGTTATATCGTTATATCGTGGCATACCGGCCGTGATATCATAAATGTCAGAATCACTTTACTGGGATAAATACTCGCGAGGAGTGAAACAGGCCAACTGAAACAGGCCAAAAGAACGCAAAACATAGCAAATTAGAGCTAATTTTGTTAATATGGAATGTTATCTGATCGCGCAATCCTTTGCGGTTTGCATTAGACATCCTTTTATTAGTTCCAAATAATCATTGCTTAGGGACGCACCATTTGTTTTTCAGGGGAGGTATGGGAGATTTTTTTTGGCGAAATGGTTTAATTTTCAATTTCAATGTGTACCTTTATGCAGTTTTGGGAGGGGTAGGGGGATATTTCTTATTCACGATTAAGGTGAAATTTGTGTTCCTGTCACTAGTGGGCGAAGGGTTTTTTTCTTTACAAAACTCCCAGTATCCCCTGGATATAAAATGGTGTGCGGCTTATACATGTAGAGTGCTGTGCTGTTATCTAGCCAACACCAGGCGGTGGCGGATGCGATATCGCCATTTTTGACGTCGCCACTGGATTGACACGTAATCATGAAATCGTCACAAACAATTCTAAATGTGTTATGTGGGGTCAAAGCAAAAATCTTACTCTTAAACCGTTGGGTACGACAAAGTATCCCACTGTAAGTATGTTAATTTTCCATTTGTAATTGCTAACCGTCTAATTTGAATGGGCCTGTTAGCCCTGTATCTTCGTCAGCCTCGTTCTTCACGTGTCGCGTGTCCTATATCGCCTGCCAATACGATGTATATTTTCGTCAGTTGACGTCCGCAAATTTGTGTGATGTTTCGTCTCAGACAACAGTTGACGATGTCCATTAAGTTGAATAATTAGCAATTTATTTCTTCTTTTCCATTTTGTTTTTGTCTGCCATCCCGATTTTTTCTTTCGATTTTTCGACACCCTTGGCTACGCAACTATTAATACGTTGTGTCTTACATTGTGTGATTATATAACGTCGCAAAGAAGGAAAACGAATCATTAAGGTTCAAGCCTTAGATTTATCATACTAGCATCCAAAATTATTTTTCAATACTGGAATTGACTATTTTTATTCTTTTTCCTCTCACTCTCTCAAAATCCTTTTTTAACATAGAAAATAAGTTATATTGGAGCGACAGGGTTTTAATGAAGATTGAAATTTACGATTTACAGACGAGCTCTAGAACTGTCCTTTTTCAAGGTAAGTAGGAAAGTATTGACGTGTTATGTCGCACGCGTTATTAACATATACAAATGCTGTGCAGATTCACTGTCGTGAGATTGCTAATATAGGCTTATATACTGCGCCAAAATATTATCCTTACACTTGGAAGAAAAATCCTCATTTTACAAATAAACAAAATTTGGGTACATTTATTTGTTTAATAGATGCACTATCTAATCCGGCACATTATGACACCATATTGAATCTAATGTAACTTAAAGAAGCAAAGTTACAAGCATTTGATTAGACGAAGGTCCAGTTTTAAAAGTGACAAACTGGCCTATCCAAAACTCCACGGACTATACATGGTTTGAGAGTGGTGAATGGCTAATTTGTGCATGCCTTAAATATAAAACAAAAGGAACAAAAGAAAACTGAAACAAAAGAGCTGACAAATAAAATGAAAGTTATGAAAAGTACAGAGAAGTAAAAACTGAAATAAAAACTGGTTTGAATAAAGCTTCATCGAAGAAACCGTGTTGTCTCTTTGTGTGTGCGCTTGTTGGAATCTTTTTGCGCCTTGTATAGGCCAGTTTGTCACTTTTAAAGCTAGACCTTCGTCCATTCAACTTTATGAGGTCACATTGGATTCAATGTGGTTTCATAATGTGCAGGATTAGACAGTACATCTATCGAAAAAACAATTTCCCCCGATACGGTTCAGTTTTGAAAGTGTGATTTTTTTCCAAGTATATGGATACTTATTTGGCGCAGTATATATCACCAGATGACTATAGATCACCCAAGATGATATATAAGTCAATTTTAATTGCAACTTGACGTTTAGATGTCGTACACATTGTTGAGTTAACTTACATACAATCTTTGGATTAAACATGCTTAAAGTTGTAGAATAAGAAGGTCTAATATATCTGAGCCATTTTCGAAATTAATGCAATCTGCATGGTAACTGAAGAAAATATTTAATCACGCCATTTCGAGTGACTAAGTTTGCAAAATTATAACAACTTTTTGTGTTATATAAATATGTGTTTCCATATTGTTTTTTACCCATGTAAAGCCAACATGTTAACAGTTGAACTTTTTTTGCTATGAATCCGAATTGATAATAGTAAAGTCTAACTATATTTTCATTGCGGGCGATTTTCAATAAGCCCAATCGCCGTTGTAACTTCCGGTTTTTGAGACCAGTTCTGGGACACTTTAACCTCTGACATATCGGGGAAATTGTTGTAATTATTATTAAATAATTTATTATTGTCATAATGCTATCATTATAATAATAATGTTTTTTGGGTTTGTCTTCATTCTTGTAAAACATTTTAGATATATTTTGTACGCACAAAAAAACAATTTGTCTGAATTTCCCTATCGGTCAGAGGGCAAAGTGTCCCAAAACTGCAAAAACTGTCCCACAATGCATTGCAAACTTCCAATGCCGATTGGGCTTATTGCGACAGACGTCGCGTTTTTAGTTCATCGCAGCGACTTTTGGAATTAGAGGCTTGGTTTTTTTTCTCGACGTTGCAGCGAAAGACGCTGGTGCCCGGTTGTTTGATAGCATGTAAAACTACGTAATTTTAAAGAAAAGGTGAACACCGATGGCGCTATTTATTTTAAATCGTGTTTTTATCTCTACAAGAGGGTAAATATCAGAAAAAGAGCAACACATAGTAAACACATTTTCCAAAAACTTTTTATTATGGAATGTTACGTAGGAATAACTTATTTGGCTCAATTAAATTAAGAATATATGTAAATAGCGCCCTCAATTTGAACACAAATAGTTTATAGAATAAAACATACCCCCAAAAAGCAGAAAGAGTTGAAAAAGAAACGACAATCGGTGTTAAAAAGAGCTGTAAATATATGTGCATATTAGTGTGATACTTGTTGGTATTGCCCAGGTCTAGAATTCAACATTATATGTTTTGTTAGAAAATTTAATAAATGATCACATCAAACAACCGTGGGTGGGAAATTAGCCGCTGTATCTGTCGAAGAGAAAATCGCCGCAAGACATTGGCGTCGAGTAAAACCTGGCCTTACACCCGGACCTTATTACACGGATCACTTCATGAACTCTCACCGCATAGACAATATTTGATTGATTGATTGATTGATTGGTTATTTGATTGATTTACCTGCAGGAAGCAACAGCGGTGACCCAAGAGGCATAGCAGAATTCAAGGGTTATTTGTACTTTTTTGATGGCGGGTCATCTTATCGGATTGCATTGGATGGTTCTGATACAACGCCGGAGCTTCTTACGTACGCTCTTCAAGAGGGTGGCGGGAGTAGTAGTCTAAATTCTGTGTGGGACCTCGTTTTGTATAATTCGGGTAAGAATGCAGTTTGTGTGTCCGTGAAGTTAGGGTGCGCGTGTATTTCAAATATCATTGTGATTTCCGCATACTATATAAACCGTCATCATATAACCTACTACACGATTCACCGAACGCGGTTTGCGTCCACGACATATAACAGTATTGGTTTAGTAAAATCGGAGCGTGGTGGTCAAATTTGGCCTTTGACCTTTTTGCTCATCACTCAAGTATACGTAACAAGTAGGGCAAACTATATTTTTTTCTGAACTTTTATTACCAGAGGAATACTTTGGTGGGTTTTAAAACACGATTAGAGAATTTTGGCACGATTGTCCGCTAAACTTTGTGAAGGTGCTGTTAACCCCATGGGTACTACCTGCTGATCTAACATTGCCTCTGATTGGTCAATTACATAATATCTTCATTTAAATCACCAATCAGAATGGAGCTTCGCAAATAATTCGCCTCATTTTTTGTTTGGTGAAATTATTCTAACAATGTTACTGATTGGTCCAATTGATAATGAAAACTTCTTTTTGACCAATAGGCAGGTAGTACTCTTGGGGTTAGGGTGCCGGTATCTCAAACTTTTGACTAGATTTGTGTCAAAAAATCAACGTTTTTAATTAGTTTGTTTTATTCATAAATGAAACTAATTCTAGGAAATCCAGTTGAGACGTTCACAATTTTGTCGAATTGGGTAGAATTACGCGGATTTAGCTGTGTACCCTTGATGACGCCAGTGCTTTAAGGGGCTGTGCTAAAACTTAATTTCACATTGGTCTCTGCCTAGAATGCCATATTTAAGCACAATGTTAAAACATGTGAAGACATGAGCGCAAGAAGACCGTAAGTCCACTTGGCCCCTCAACATGTATACACTAAAGTTACGTATAGTTTCTTAGGGTTTTATGTTTAATACATGTTCCAGGGTGAAAACATCATGAAAGGTTGTGAAAGATTTGTTGTGGCCCCTGAACATGTATAAAACATTACCAAACTTAATGAAACTATACGCGACTTTAGTGCATACATGTTGAGGGGCCAAGTGGACTTACGGTCTTCTTGCGCTCAGGTCTTCATGTGTAATTTACAACTAAAGTCTGTTGAAAAGTGCCGTTGTCATTTCCCCCTTCAGAAACGTACTTTTTAGCCGTTGTGGGCATATCCATTTGTAAATTTGACCAAAGTTGGTTAGTATAGGATTATTGGCTGGTGTCACGTGACCAATACGCAGTCAAATGTCATCCATATGGATGACTAATTGCCAAACGCTATTGGCTAATGGCTATGGGTTATGCTCTGTGAATACAAATTAGCGTAAATGTTTTTTTTTTAAATTACAGATGATTCTGAGAGGCCTACTATTACAGGCACACCCTCCTCAATAAACACTACCACGGATGCCAATTCTGCGACCGCTGTTGTGTCTTGGACAGATCCAACGACATCTGATAATTCTGGTTTTGTAACACTTACGTCAGATGCCACAAGCGGATCGAAGTTTTCGTACGGCACTACCACAGTGACATTTACTGCAACGGACCCTAGTGGCAATCAAGCGACCGATTTCTTTACTATAACAGTAGCAGGTAAGTCTGTGGTCAAATAGAGGTTGTGCGTGAAATCATTGATTGGCTCCAAACAAAGGATTTGAACCGGTGTCCTTCACCGTAATCATGGCGCAGTGCAGTCATTCAATCAAATGTTGTCATCAACCTATTTGATAGTAATGTATTTGTTATGTGTGTGAGACGAACTGTCGCGGTAGATTGTAATCATGCTTTTGTTGAATGCATTTGAGTAGTCCGCCATATTTACGGTATGATACGTCATTTGCACAACCTCTTACTTGTGTATAAAACAATATTGCTGAAAATAATATTGTTCAAAGTTGCTCTTCAGGGCTTCAAAGAAACAATATTTATACACAATGTTTTCACACTATCGCTGGGATCACTGAATAAGCATATGATAATATGAACAAATAAATCATTTTTTAACAAGTTCATTTGGAATGTTGGATTCAACTATAAACATGGTTCTTTTTAACAATTTCAGTGAAAAATGATGTTGACTACTCACATTTTTAGTGACGTTTTACCACTACACTAGTGGTTTTATCAGACTGGCAACTTATCACATCTGACTGCTTCCTTTTATATTAACAGGAACCGTTGAGGGCGTGATGACTGGGTCAAAGATGTTGTTGAGTGAATAGGCCCCTCCTTATTCAGAGTGTCTTTTTAGGAATCCTCCTAATTGATGGAATGATTAGAAGAGGCAACGTGGTCGGTGACAGCTGACTTGTGAATGTCTGTGATAGATGATTTTCGGCTAGCACGAGTGTATGCCTTAGTTTCAATTTTCTCCACCTCTTTTTGGTGTTCTTTCAAGCGAACTCCGAACGGACGGCCGGTTTCTTCAATATATGTACCAGCAGTCCCTGCAGGGGAATTCATAAATCGCCTTCGCTTTCAGTTGAGGGATAAGTTTGTCCTTGGGGTGAACGAGCATGCTGTGTATAGTGTGTTGTGGTTTTATAGCAGTAGCGAAGCCGTGTTGTTTTGAAAACTTACGAAACTAGCTCAGTAAGGCCCTCTATAGGCCTATAGGGAATTACAACCATGCCTTTTGACTTTTAACCTTCATCTTTTTTGCTTTGAGGTAGGCTTTGGGGTAGCTTTAGATAACAAGATAAGGCGCGAATATTATTCTTCTCTTTTGCTTGGAGAAACCACGGCCGTCCGTTCGGCGTTCGATTGAAAGAACACCAAAAAGAGGTGGTGAAACTTGAAACTAAGCCTTACACTCGTGCTAGTCGAAAACTATCTATCACAGACATTCACACGTCAGCTATCACCGACCACGTTGCCTCTTCCAATCATTCCATCAATTGGGAGGATTAAAAGTTATCGACAGAGAAGCTGACAAGACCACTAGATTGCTAAAAGAAGCCATCTGGATACGCAAAAAAGGTAAAGACACTCCGTATAAGGACGAGGGGGCCTATTCACTCAACAACATCTTTGACAAACTCATTACACCCTCAACGGTTCCTGTTGCCTATAAAAGGAAGCAGTCGGATGTAATGAGTTGCCAGTCTGATGAAACCACTAGTGTAGTGATGAAACGTCACTACAAATGTGAGTAGTCAACATCATATTTCACTGGAATTGTTAAAAAGAACCATGTTTACAAATCAATTGCTCGATCTACAAGACTTTCCTTTTTAAATTTGTTTTTTTTACTGGTTGGTCGGCTTACGCCAAACAAGCATTTTTTACGCCGTACAGAGTGACTTATTTGCATTGTTCATGAATGAACCTGTGACATTGACATGATTCAAGTGACCTATAATAGTTATCGATTGATGGTGCAGTTAGGCAATCCTGTATGTTCTTCAGAAACTATCTAATGTAAGTGACGTAGCCAAGGTGGGTGCACGGGGCATACATGTGGACCACCGTGATATTTAAGATTGTTGGGCGTTCCGCCTCGTTTTTGAAATTTCGTCAAAATGTTTCTTCCTTGAAAGTCAACTTTCCAACCCCACTCTTTGCTTACCCTTAGAAAAAATCGTGGCTACGCCACTGTAAATAACTGATGTATAATTATGCACTTGCACTTCCCTAGCGCTACCTTGTATTAGTGGCATTCGGCTCAAGCAGCGATACAGCACTAACACCAACTCATACTTACTCACATGGAGCGAACCGCGATTCCTAAGAGGAGATATATGGTGTGAATCGGACGAGGTTCAGGTTCACGATGTATCCTCTGTAATGGGCTCTTCACACAACTACACACGTCCATGGCAAACCGAAAATAGCCTAGAGCTTGTCCTTCTTGACGGTGTAGATAATTACACGTAAGTATGTTGATCTTAAAGGGCATTTCGTGATCCACAGCCTCATCCCCACTTTTCTCAAAAAAGTTGAGATTTTTATATCACTGGAAACCTCTGGCTACATAATGTTTATGTACAAAATATTTCTTGCAGATTAATTCGTTTTGCAAAGATATCGTGAAATTGTCTATGGAGCAGTGTAATACACATAATCATGCATAACTCGCAAACGCAAAATCGGAATCAACTGAAATTTTGGGAATAGGCTTTTTTCGTGGATATGTACTGAAAAATGTCATAAAAAGAGGATGCTAGGATCACGAAACACTCCTTTAAGGGATGTGTAAGGCACAGACTAACAGTACTGGTACGTGGAGAGGTAAAGGCAGGATCTCTGAGGAATCTCCTTGATTACTAAAGTAGTCCCCCGCCAAGTTGTGACGTAACCCGCCTCCCTTGTTAAGTGAAGGCTTCCTCCCACTTCCCATAAATAGCTCCTCTCTCAAAGTATCTGTTCTCTCGATCTAATATTTTGACATCCTTATTGTCAAAGAGATGATTAGTCCTGTCAAAGTGCATGTAAACCGGTCAGTGATCAAGAACATTCCTCAGAGGTTTAACCCATCTTTGACCTGTAACAACAACATACGCTCAACGAGCTTTATGTCAGTGTCATGATCGACGGGATTATTATAATGTTTATTAATTATTATTATTATTGATATTGATTTCTTAATCATGATGAAGTCATGTCTACAGTAGAATTCACCACGACCTTTGTAGGACTTAAACCCCATTAAAAGCTATTAAACCAAGATAACACTCATTGAAAACAGCTCAACTGATTAAATCATATCTTCTCTGGTTAAATACACACAACATATGTTTCTGCTTTACACGTACAATGGAGCAATGAGCTGGGATTATAGTTTCAGTTGGGTGAACGATTATAAAGCGAGCGCTAGGGAACAATTCTTGTGTGGGCTTTTGTTTAGGAAATTAGACAATACGTGCTAATTATTGTTAACCAGCGTTCTTCCTAAAACACCAAAGTACGCATATTTCCAAACATCTAGATTAGCTAAAAATTTAGGACATGTTACAAAACTATATTTTCTAGAATTTTAGAAGAGTACCTTTAATATTGGCCGGTTATTTTTCACACAGCGACGTTAACTAGGCAATGTACTATTACCTATAACATACACTAAAACACCAAAGTACGAATATTTCCAAACATCTAAATTAGCTAAAAATTTAGGACATGTTACAAAACTATATTTTCTAGAACTTTAGAAGACTACTTTTAATATTGGCCGGTTATTTTTCACACAGCGACGTTAACTAGGCAAATCCCCATACTTCTAACGTACGCTATTTGTAGAGGTCACGCGTCAATGGTAAGAGCACTGTGTATTGTGTATAGGAAAACGGACAGTAACTGCAGTATGTTTAGTGATTGTCCGATTGCTACTTTAGTTATGGTACACTCAGAGAAATTGTTCGTTGGCATTACTCAGTAAGTTGATGTAAGTCGTTGCGTCATCAACTTTCCGAGTGTGACGGGACCGAGCGGCTAGGTACGTAGCAAGTGGTTTAATTGGTGGGTTTGCCGGAGCTGGAATCCGGCTAAGCACTGGAGGAGACTGTGATGGACCACAAAGAAATCTACGGTGATACCTTGTTTTTACTTTCAACTGGTACTTATTTATTCTTAGCACTACTATATCTATAACATTCTACTGGTTCTCAATCTACCACTATCTTCGAAACCCATAGTCATCACACGTACTAATCAAAACAGGCTGTCAAGATCTGTCAAGGAAGGCAGCAGTACAAGTAAACACGAGCTACTGCGCCAGCAATAGTACACGGGAGTGAAACAGGCTAACAGACCCCCAGAACAGCAGGCGAGCAATAACAACAGCAGAACAGGACATGTTCCAACTTACATCTACGAGCAAACATTAACAGGCTGTTGATATAAAGAGAAAAATAAAGACTATTTAATATAATAAACTACTTAATATCTACACACATTATGATATAACATTGCAACACGAGTGACTGAATGACTTGCTGAACAATCTAGTGTGAAACTCCTTGCTGAACTTTTTGTTAACTCCCCATCGAAAACTCATTGAATCCTACACAGAGTGCAACCGGCTTCACCTCTCTGAAGCGTGCATTCTCTCCGAACTCCATATCGTGAAACTCCCCATGCATAACTCTCCTTTTTGGTAACTCTCCATATATAACTCTGCTTTTTGGTAACTCTCCATGTATAACCCTCCTTAGTAATGACTGTCCAGCACAAGCGCACCCATGGTCACTATTGAGCATTATACATTATGTTGCAATATTACAAATATTTTTATTACTAAGAAACATAGATAATTAATTACTTTGAGTACCTGCTAATTGTGCACCATGTGAGAAGTACTATGATATTTAAACCTTGGCTATCATTAGTCACTTCACAAAGAAATAATAAAAGGAGTTAATTTGGGTTCATGTGTGTGTTTCCCCACAACATGATAGTCTAAAACCAACTCGCACAACAACTCTACAAAGAAAATCAAAACTCGCCAAAACACGACTCCTTTGGCACGTGGTCACTTTTGAAACAGAGCAATTTGCAACAATTGACATAAGTGCACATTATTTTATAGCAAGGATTCATTTTTATAACACACAATTTTAATAAAGCATGTAAAAGTATTCTGTGCTACCTGTATAATATATCAAAACATGGTTAATGAGTTACCCTTCTTTTGGAATGTACTACTAATTAGTGAAGGCCTACTGGGCTCACAAAATAAATAATGCTTTAATAACTTCCAAATAGAGGACCTACATATTTGGTTGAAATAAAAAGAATAAATGGTAACTCACATGAACTCGACTGATACCTCGACTTCAAAAACTCACATTTTGGAATAATTTTGGTACATGAGTTAAAATCACAATGGGCGAGCATTCACTTAATTAGGGGCATCTGACATAATATAAACAAAGTACAAACATTCAATCTATTTTATACATCATACACAATGACCCAATGCTTTGTATGGCAAAGCGTACTTGTACATGTACCGCGGCGGCATGTACCTTGCCCTATGACCTATTGCCTATTTGACAAAATAAAATATCAATTTACAAAATGAAGACAATCTAGAAAATGACGAAGTTTACGGCCAATCACTCATGTCTTACTCTAACGAAGTTAACATCATGCTAAATACACATTAGTGATGACCCTTACACGCAATTTAGCACCTGATATTATGTCAACAAAGAGGATTCTGAGCTCAAACTCAAGATTGTCATGTCAAAAATACGCAAATCTTGGCGACCATGCTTTGTTTACGTGCAATTTGAATGCAGATCTGAATGCAAAATACGCACCAGAAAACATTAATTTCTATCATTTGAGAGCATTTAAAACACACGCCAGCGGGCTCATTATGTGCTATAAATGTTTGTTTACTCAAATCTTATACATTTTTATAAATACCTGAATCCCCAGCACTGTTTTAGGGATAAATATCACTCGTTTCGGGTTGTTTACACCAAATTCATAAAATCGTCAATCCCTGCTCTCCCGGATTGCGTCATTCCTCATGCAATTAGGGAGCGCGCCAATCAGGGCGGCCCATTACCACTTAATTGATTGATTGATAATGACGTAATGCAATTCGTTTAAATTCGCCTTTAAAAAGGCGCACTACGTGATTTGGATAGTAAAATTAAAGGATACTACTTAATAATATTTCGAATCCCGTCACACAGCCCCCTCCCAACATTATTGACGCTCCGTCAAAATGTGATCTTTGAAACACTAACGGGGTTCGAAATTGTCTTACACTACACATATATACACATTTTACTCTACAACAATTTAAAATATATAGCGTCCTATGCTCCTTCCGGCTCAGTCATGGCAATGGTAGATCTGCTTGACATCTGGCATGCCCGAGGCCAACAATCTTCTGGCAATGGTAGTCAGCTTGATCATCTGGCATGCCCGAAGCCAAAATTGTTCTTTCTGTTTCCTCCTTGTTCATCTGTTCTTCCTCTACTCTGAGACGAATATACCTAATTCGTCTCAGCTCTACTTGACGCTCAATTTCTCAATTTCCACTACCTTGTCACTATCTGTTGCACCTCCACTCTCTCCTAAGTGGGTCAACACACTCTGAATCTCTTATACTCCTTGTTACAATACTCTTAAGCTCGCCTTGAGCTTCTCTATAGTTGCCAATCACCCTATTGCCAACTGATTCTTTTCGGCAACTCTGCATGACAAACATCTACTAATGTCTTACAACCAGTGTCTCCCATTCGTCCAACATGTGCTACGATCGATTGGTTCTACGACACAACCTGACATCGTATGTCATTGCAAGACCATTACTACCACTTACACAGGCACTGTAAACACCATGCTCTGATGGCATAGTAACATTCGTACAACTGTATGTCTTCTCGACTTCTGGGAATAATGGTTTAATTCTAATTTCTCTTCTTCTGCAGGGCACCACTGAAACACATAATCAGCTTAAGTCCTGCATATTCAGCGTCACTCACTTGCTATAACAGTCACTTCCTGACCATAGTCCAACTTTAACATCTACTTCAAGTCTCAAATCTCTGGAAATCCATTCCTTCCATAACCAGGCTACATGCAACACCCTCACCATTTCATCTTGACTCTGGTATCCAAGACTATCACTCCTCTCTATCCTACCAGAGGCAACTTCGGGTCTGGCTTGCTTAACTGACCTCAAGTCACGCTCCATCTCGCTCACACGCGCAATCAACTCACTCACTTCAGGATCTCTGGGTGAGTAGTCTCTCTCTTCAGTCGCTATTCTACTATAGCCAACCTGCTTCCCACGACCCCTGGTCTGTTCTGTCTTGCAGAATGACTCCACATTCTCAGCAAGCCCTATAGCATCCACCAGAGTTTTAGGGGTCGACCGGAAGAGTTCCTTGCGCAGCTCTGTATCAGTTATCGCCCTCTTGAAATGTTCTCTAGCTATGTAATCTTTCTCCGCTTTCTCAGACTTCGGGTGCGCCAACTCCACTAGCCTTTTGATCTGCTTCCCCAGTTCACGGAGGCTCTCTCCTTGCTTTTGCTCACGCCGAGAAAGAGACAGGAAGTAATTCTCGGGACACTCACGTGGGCCGAACTCTCGTTTAAGTACCTTCACTACTTTGGCATAACGAGCCTCACGTGGATTAATATCATTCACATTCAGCGTGGCCAGTGCCTCATCTTGGCAACAAGAAAACATCTGGAAGGCTGCCTCCCTATCTGACCAGCCATTGTAGTCTCTACACGCATCGAACTGGGCGGCAAAGTCCTTAAATGAGCCTTTCCCATTGAACTTTGGGGGCTTCATACTTCCTCGTTTCTTAACTGTGTCGTCTGCACTGGACTCATCCGTGGATGTCAATGCAGGTTTATTTTTCTTCCTTCCCGCGACTTCTTCCCTTTGAAGGCTTCTTTTTTATTTGACTTCACTCCTGAGGAAGCTTTAGTCTCATCCTCACTGGAGTCCTTGGACTCCTTCAGACGCTTTACCGCTGACGTGCTCTTTTTGGCCTTTTTGCTGACTTTCCTACGCTTGTCATCACTCTCGGACACTTTGTCAGAGTCACTCTCACTGCTACTGCTACTCTCAGTTTCACTCTTTGCTTTTATTGTCTTCTTCCTGGACACCGATGCTCTCCTGGAAGACGATTTAGGCCTAAAGTCAGACTCTGATTCACTTTCACTGCTAGTCTCAGTCTCGCTAGCCAATTGTGACTTCTTCGAACTTGTCCTCAACGTATTCTTCTTCTTGGATTGTTTACCCCTAACTTGATCTGACTTAGCCTCTGGGCCATGCAAAGTGTCCTTTTCATTTGTCTTTCCCGAAAGGGATCCAAACTTGGCCTCAAATTGGCTTTTCCCCTTCAGCCTCTTATCACGCCTTAAGGGGGGCGGCTTGCTTTGCTCTGCAGTGTCACTACCTTTGTGTCCTCGGCGCAGTCCTTTTCTTCTACTCTGCCGACTTTGTTTCTTAGACTGTTGTCTCACTTCTTCTCCTGAATTGGAATCATCGGTCTGACAGCCTACTTCCACTCCTTCTCTGGATGGCCATGCCATATCCACAGGCCCATACTTTTGCTCACGCTCTCTGTCTTGCAATGCTCGCAATTTTGCCACTCGGAGTTCTTTCTCTCGGTCCAGACTCTCAAGTTCCATTTGAAGTGCCTGACTCTCAGTGTTCTTTCCCCATTCTTGGGATTCTTTCCTCTCCCATTCTTCATGCTGTGTTATTGCAGTTTCTTCGCGTTTTCTCGCCATTTCTCGTTCCACCCTCTCACACTCTTCCTGCTCTCTACGACTATCTCGCAACTGGTTTATTCTCTCCTGCTTCTCTCGTTCTTCCCGTTCCATCAATCGCATATCTTGATCCATCATCTGTAACTCCTGTCTTCTTTCCTCTTTCCTCCTTCGCATTTCCTGTTCCTCCCTTCGCATTTCCTGCTCCTCCCTTTTCATTTCCTGTTCCTCCTTTTGCATTTCTTGTCTCCTCTTTTGCATTTCCTGTCTCTTCTCTTGGGCATCAGCCTCAAATTTCTGCATCTTACGCTCTGCCCGTGCATTTTCCTCCATTTGTTCTCTTTCACGTTCCCTGCGTGCCATCTCCAGGTTTTGGGCATCCCGAGCTGCTTCCTCAAAAGCCCTTCTCGCATCCTCTATACTTCTTTCTTTCACCTTCACCCCCCATTCCCTATCCGCAAGTTCTTTCTCGTGTTCGCGCCTGACCCTATCCAGCTCTGTCATTTTCGACTGGTGACGCTGATGTTCCTCCATCAACTCTTGTTCCAAATCTCTACTACTCACATCAAGCCTGTTCCTCGCTGCTCTCATCAGGGCATCTTGCTCTCGAGAGTCAACATCCTCACTTGCCTCCAACCTTGAAACCATCTTCTCAGATCCTCTAGATCTAAGGTTGTACCGTCTCCCTCTGCGCTCCTGTCTAGCACCATCACCTTCAATCTCACTACCAGGTGCTTCTTCCTCAGACACATTTCGAGTCTTTCTTCTACCTCTCTTTTGCAACCGTTCTACTTCTCTCTTCTGAGTCTGTATCCCTTCCTCAGAAGTACTATCCCTTCTTTTCCGAGCCATGTTCTTAGATCGTGCAGCCTTTCGCCCTCTATCATCAGGTTCGTCCCACATATCTGAGTCACTAACAGCGCCTAAACTACTTCCAGACTCACTCTCAATATCACTTTCATTACTGCCTGCCTCCTCCAATTGCTCTAGTTCAACCTTGCCCTCCGTTGACTTTAACTCTGATGCATTACTATCACCGGGCCGAGCTCCTTCCCACTTTTCCTTCCATCCAGGGCTACCTCCATCTTTTCCTACTTCACTTCCCGACATTGCTCAATACACCCACTGATCCTCTATTGTTACTTCAACTTGCTCTTTCACCTCTCTTTGAATCTACTGTCTTCCAAGACTTCGGGTTTACTACTTGCTCAACTTGTTACTCTCCGTTTACACCACAGTAGTTTCCGGGTCCATCTAACTCACAACTCCTCCCAATCTCCAAACAAATCCCACCGCTGCCACCACTTGTGACGGGACCGAGCGGCTAGGTACGTAGCAAGTGGTTTAATTGGTGGGTTTGCCGGAGCTGGAATCCGGCTAAGCACTGGAGGAGACTGTGATGGACCACAAAGAAATCTACGGTGATACCTTGTTTTACTTTCAACTGGTACTTATTTATTCTTAGCACTACTATATCTATAACATTCTACTGGTTCTCAATCTACCACTATCTTCGAAACCCATAGTCATCACACGTACTAATCAAAACAGGCTGTCAAGATCTGTCAAGGAAGGCAGCAGTACAAGTAAACACGAGCTACTGCGCCAGCAATAGTACACGGGAGTGAAACAGGCTAACAGACCCCCAGAACAGCAGGCGAGCAATAACAACAGCAGAACAGGACATGTTCCAACTTACATCTACGAGCAAACATTAACATGCTGTTGATATAAAGAGAAAAATAAAGACTATTTAATATAATAAACTACTTAATATCTACACACATTATGATATAACATTGCAACACGAGTGACTGAATGACTTGCTGAACAATCTAGTGTGAAACTCCTTGCTGAACTTTTTGTTAACTCCCCATCGAAAACTCATTGAATCCTACACAGAGTGCAACCGGCTTCACCTCTCTGAAGCGTGCATTCTCTCCGAACTCCATATCGTGAAACTCCCCATGCATAACTCTCCTTTTTGGTAACTCTCCATATATAACTCTGCTTTTTGGTAACTCTCCATGTATAACTCTCCTTAGTAATGACTGTCCAGCACAAGCGCACCCATGGTCACTATTGAGCATTATACATTATGTTGCAATATTACAAATATTTTTATTACTAAGAAACATAGATAATTAATTACTTTGAGTACCTGCTAATTGTGCACCATGTGAGAAGTACTATGATATTTAAACCTTGGCTATCATTAGTCACTTCACAAAGAAATAATAAAAGGAGTTAATTTGGGTTCATGTGTGTGTTTCCCCACAACATGATAGTCTAAAACCAACTCGCACAACAACTCTACAAAGAAAATCAAAACTCGCCAAAACACGACTCCTTTGGCACGTGGTCACTTTTGAAACAGAGCAATTTGCAACAATTGACATAAGTGCACATTATTTTATAGCAAGGATTCATTTTATAACACACAATTTTAATAAAGCATGTAAAAGTATTCTGTGCTACCTGTATAATATATCAAAACATGGTTAATGAGTTACCCTTCTTTTGGAATGTACTACTAATTAGTGAAGGCCTACTGGGCTCACAAAATAAATAATGCTTTAATAACTTCCAAATAGAGGACCTACATATTTGGTTGAAATAAAAAGAATAAATGGTAACTCACATGAACTCGACTGATACCTCGACTTCAAAAACTCACATTTTGAAATAATTTTGGTACATGAGTTAAAATCACAATGGGCGAGCATTCACTTAATTAGGGGCATCTGACATAATATAAACAAAGTACAAACATTCAATCTATTTTATACATCATACACAATGACCCAATGCTTTGTATGGCAAAGCGTACTTGTACATGTACCGCGGCGGCATGTACCTTGCCCTATGACCTATTGCCTATTTGACAAAATAAAATATCAATTTACAAAATGAAGACAATCTAGAAAATGACGAAGTTTACGGCCAATCACTCATGTCTTACTCTAACGAAGTTAACATCATGCTAAATACACATTAGTGATGACCCTTACACGCAATTTAGCACCTGATATTATGTCAACAAAGAGGATTCTGAGCTCAAACTCAAGATTGTCATGTCAAAAATACGCAAATCTTGGCGACCATGCTTTGTTTACGTGCAATTTGAATGCAGATCTGAATGCAAAATACGCACCAGAAAACATTAATTTCTATCATTTGAGAGCATTTAAAACACACGCCAGCGGGCTCATTATGTGCTATAAATGTTTGTTTACTCAAATCTTATACATTTTTATAAATACCTGAATCCCCAGCACTGTTTTAGGGATAAATATCACTCGTTTCGGGTTGTTTACACCAAATTCATAAAATCGTCAATCCCTGCTCTCCCGGATTGCGTCATTCCTCATGCAATTAGGGAGCGCGCCAATCAGGGCGGCCCATTACCACTTAATTGATTGATTGATAATGACGTAATGCAATTCGTTTAAATTCGCCTTTAAAAAGGCGCACTACGTGATTTGGATAGTAAAATTAAAGGATACTACTTAATAATATTTCGAATCCCGTCACACGAGTAATGCCAACGCGTACAATTTTGAGTAACGCTGACTCGATATCATTATGTTGGTCGCACTCATTTGCACTTACTTTATTGAGTTGTTACAACTCAGAAAATGAAACTAGCCTAGCATAATTTTCTAGAGGTGTGCTATAGTATACAAAATTTTGCACTGATTACAAAAATAAATATTTGAATACTGCTAATTGTGCAGAAAATGATCCAATTATGTGAATTAAGTAACAAAGTACCAAATTGGAATAACTCAAAACAATAAGTACCAGTAACTTAATATGAACGAGTTACATCAACTTACATGTTGAGTTACAATAACTCAACTAATTGGTTCTTTGAACCTTGTTTATTTTTCTAAGTTCCCTGAACTTGAATTCAGAAGTTGGCATTACTTAAAAAGTTGACGCAACGACTTACATCAACTTTTTAAGTAATGCCAACAAAGTTGATTTGTTGACGGAACTTTTTGAGCTTTTTCAGCATTTTTTAAGTTCGGATAACTAAAATGAATTTTGTTTTGGCAACTTTTACACTACTTTTGAGTTGTCCAAACTTAGTCCTTTTGAATTGCGCCAACAAGGCGAACAAGTCATTTCTATGAGTGTAGTTTTCTTTGAATGGCATCGTGCATTGGACACATCGATAGTATTGATTTATTCCATTTAGGATTAATATCACACTTCTTACAGCTGATACTTATTGGTTTGTTGGTTTTATACCGTGCTTTGCCTTTTTTAAACTTGGGAAAAATATTGGCTTCAAATTGCTGTTTGTCCTTTTCTTTATTAGTATAGAAGTGACTCCACGTAATACTTCTGCTGATGGACAGAGCGCTGTTGAAGGAGAAAGCTACTTCATTAAGGGTAAATAATAATAATAATAATAATAATAATAATAATAATAATAATAATAAATACATTAATGAATGCCTACCTACAGGCCTCTGCGTGCTTTACCGATATTCACTGACCACTGTGGCCCAATAAGCAATATTAGGGCCCAACTCAATACCGTAAAACCTTGTCTACAAGCATATAGAGTGATTTTGATGAGGGCTATATTAAAACGAATCAGCCATATATATCCCAATGCAATAGATTGGTTTTACAATAGTTCTAGATTGCATAAACTTGTATCGGCAATTTGCTAAAGCTCCATAATGTTCTAATTTTGTCGATGGATGGCGCCTGGATTGACTTGGCTTTCCTCAAGAACACTCTATATGCTTGTAAACGAGGTTTTACGGGTTTTTTTAAATTCACATGACTTTTTCCTTACAAATGTTGGTAATTGTAGCAATCCAAGTCTACCCAGTAATTGTGGACGCGTATGCAGGAGGCATGACGTTCAACGTCTCCATAGACGTGGATGTGACATTAATAGACTGGACCATTGAGCTCAACTTCCGCCGACAAGTTTTTAAGTTGAAGGTATGTGCCTTTTGACTAGTAATTATTAGAAAGAGATTATAGTCTACTTACAGAGTCCGTACACCTCCAAGTTTGCGTCTTACTAATGCAGGGCAAGCTTGGAATTATTTCACGTGGTAAACTTCCATGAAAAGGCTCTTAATATTCTACGCATAGTATTACGATTGGTTACGCGTAGCATATCAGCACGTTACCCCATGATTCTATAGCCACATTTTTAGCTCGGTTTGTGAGACAGAAATTCTTGAAATTTTGGACCCAAAAACATCATGAAACGATTACCACATTCACAGTAAATGAGAAATTGTGCGCCAACATTATCCCCAATGAAAGTAAAACAGTTTTTGTAACCTTCAATTGGTCTTATAACAAAATTGAGAGAAAAAAAAAAGGATTTCGTTGGCGCATCGTGATTACGCCATAACGTGATGTGCCAACGAGATCCTGATTTGTTTTCTACAATTATGGAATAAGACAAACTGAAGGTTTCAAAATCTATTTATTTTTATTGGGATAATGTTGGGCACAATTTTCCATGCACACATTTTTTAATAGTATCTTGTGACCTCACGCTATTAATATATATTTTATTTACAAAATCCCTGACCCACTTGTATTACACCCCCTAAATATGGTACAATCTTCATGATGATCTAGCGACAGTAACTGTTGAACTAAAAGTCCATACAACGTCGTCCACTCTGTTTCATTATAATTGTTACCATGACAGATGGAAAACTCTACAGTTGATATTTTGCTCCACAACGAGAAGATCAAGAAGCAGTCACGATGGGGAGGATACAGCTCTACATGCACGATAACAACTGGTCCTGAATACCAGACCCTTAACTCAAGCGATACCCTGGATATCCAGATGACCGCCAATGTCTGGAAGCAACTACGACCTGAAGGTGATTACGTAACAGGAATGATGACACAGGTTTATACTATATCCGGTGGTGGTTGAATGGCTGGAGAGCAAAAACTAATTAAGGGTAGACTATGTATTGTTGGTCGAAGCAGCCAAAAACAAAAATCGATTTTCATTATCTAAATCAATATATTATTGAAAAATAACACTTGGATCTTTTGCAAACGTTCCTTGTACAATTGTTTTGATTTATTGTTGTTAAAGAGTTATGTACGTTTTACAAAAGCGTTATTGTTTCAGCCATATTTACAACATAACTCAAGAACCACAGGACCTACTGCAGTATATCTGTGATATTTGAATTCTTCTACACGCTCGTGATGAAATGATTGATGCAATTTTTGCCAAAGCTCACTACGATTCGCAAGATGCAGTGAATTACCAAATCGGAACAGTTTAAAATAGTTGCTAACCTTAACTGGGCGAAAAAAGAAGAGGTAGCGCTAAATCAGTTTATTGAAATAATTATTACCAACTTAATCTATTTGATTGTCACTGCCTGTACCTCACCTCCTGTAACCTGACATAAATAATTACTTGAGTAAACAAAAACAGACAAACATAAGATGGTGTTACGTTTCCAGTCGTTTACAAAACGTACGCGGAAAAGCTCAGTTAGGGCTCGGGATGCACTAAAATAGTTTTTTTAAACCTATTTAAATAACGAGTAAAATTCATCAACTAATTTAGCAATATTTTTTGTCATATTCAATATAATTTTCTAGGGATGGAATAAAAAACCTAATCATAATCATCGCTCTACTTCATTGTTCTTTGAGTGGTCCGCAAGGTCCATTCCAACAGCATTATATACGTTTAGTTGCAAAAAGTCCAATAGAGGTGCCGAACGTCAGAAAGAATGAAAGTAACCCTTTGATGTGTGTGTGTACGTACTGTGTTATGAACATCGCATACTTGTTCTAGTAATATTTCCACCGTAATAATAGACAACGGTTTAATCAAAATCTCAGATTTTTACAAAACTACAGCACCTGAAGTCTTCCTTTTTTGCAGGGTATCTTTGTTTATTAAAGTACATTAAAATCATGTAAAAAGCAGAATTTAACATTTTTTTGATGGCGTCCTCCTCAGCAAATGTTACCATATGGCTTTAAAATGATTTTCTCTTCAAACTTCAAACATAGTGACCCCCAGAAAAAACAGTCCCGTATGGTTTTAATATTAAAAAAATAAAACATAACAATTTTTAATCATTTTAAATTCAGATTTTCGGAAATTCCCTAACATTCCCCCAACGAGAAATATACGATATCTCCGGAAGGGAAGGTGATATGAAGGTCAAACAACTCCCAAAATGTGTATTTTTACCCACACTATAATGTCATGCAAATATCTCAATTACACCCAGATGTGGATGTAAGCTCTTCAAATATGAGAAACTAATTTGCGTCTGATGTCACCTGTCATTCAAACTCATGTTTATATAACTTGTGGTAATTGAAAATTTTGAAAGCAGCGATAACACAGTGTGCCCTTTGATTTGTTTTGCACCTTTAAGGGGGTATAACACCCCTGCCCAATTTTGTGCCTATTTTTGCATTTTTCTTAAAAATTATAGCATATTTCAGCACAGACAACAGTTGTGGAGTTACAGTCAAAAATGAGGGAAAACCAATATTTGATCAATAAATCAATAACTACTTGCTTTGAGTTGCTGGATTCTCAGTGCAGTAGTTGTAGTCCTTGCCCCTATAATATACATATCTTACTTGCCACCAATGTGCTATAATTTTTGAGAAAAATGTAAAAATAAGCACAAAATTGGCCAAGGGTGTAGTACCCCCTTAAACATGCAAATTGTCTCAAAAGCTAGGAGGGAACTTTTTTCATGAAAGGACCATGTCAACAATGACTAGAAAAGTTTTTGCCTGTAAAAATACCTGTTATTTTTCACAGTTTTCCTTTTCTCCGATGAAAGCACCAGATGAATCAACCTCCCCTTTATGCGCTACTAACCAATCACGGGCTGTGGGGAGTTTAATTGACAGGATCGTCAGACGCGAACTATTGTCTTTTATCTTTGTTTATACTCTGGGGTCGACTAATTCCGTCTCCATATTTTCACCACCACTGAAGCTTACATTATGTCCATCTTTCTCATTGCAATCAAGATCAATTTTATTTTGAGAATCTATACATGTATTGGCGTAGAGCAAAATCGTCGTGTTATCGCCATCTTGATTTTATAAATTCCCCAAAGAAGAACTTGAATTATAAGAACTGCTACCACACAACCCGCGATTGTTATGAACGACGAACCGGGAGCTGCCCAACCCAAGACTCCCGGGTAAATTGCTGTGTTTCCATTATTTCCCGTGCCGCCAGCAGCATAGTAGATCGCTGTAAATAACACATAGATGATACTAAAACTAGCGGGATAGATTACGTGTTGCAACCGGTGTAATAATCACATCAATTATACCGATGATGCTGGGGAACACATGCAACGTTAAATTCAGTACTCAATTGACCCCCCCACGTCCAAGGAAAGACCAGTAGATTATCATTACCATAATAGAAGCATTCGTACAGATGTTAAGGAGCATCCATTGCAGTTTGTGTCTGAAGTATAAATCTGAAGAAAAGATAAAATTGATTTTAGAAATTCACAAAACGATTACAGAGCACGCGAATTAAGCAAAAATAAAGACGACGACGTGATGTGATGCGGCTTATATTCTGGCTATTTCGGTACTATGGATGCTTTTTTGTGTCTATTTTAGTATGTTAACCATATATTAAATAACTCCCTTGTCCAGGGGAATTTCAAGCAAACTCATTTTTTCCACGAGATCGTACTAGGCACCGCCAGGGTTCGAACCCGCAACCTATCGCACCATAGTCGAACGCCTTATCGATTGAGCTAACTTGACTGCTTATATAGGTCGCTTTAATAGGTCGCATAGAGAAAATGAAATACATATTTGTGATCCTTGGGCCTAGACGGTATACCATACTGCAGTTACTGTCCGTTTTCCTATACACAATACACAGTGCTCTTTCCCATTGACGCGTGACCTTTACAAATAGCCCTATGTTAACAGTATGGGGATATGACTAGTTAACGTCGCTGTGTGAAAAATAACCGGCCAATATTAAAAGTACTCTTCTAAAGTTCTAGAAAATATAGTTTTTAACATGTCCTAAATTTTTAGCTAATTTAGATGTTTGGAAATATTCGTACTTTGGTGTTTTAGTTAATGTTATAGGTAATAGTACATTGCCTAGTTAACGTCGCTGTGTGAAAAATAACCGGCCAATATTAAAAGTACTCTTCTAAAATTCTAGACAATATAGTTTTGTAACATGTCCTAAATTTTTAGCTAATTTAGGTGTTTGGAGAGGGTCGTACTTTTGTGTTTTAGGAAGGACATGTAAACGACAGATAACACCAAAAATATGAAGAAATTATTTCCAAACCGTGTTAAGTCAAAAATCATTATGTTGCTCATTTTCAAGAATGCTGGTTTACAAAAAGCACGGCATTGTCTGATTTCGTGAACAAAGCCACACATAACATTGTTTCCTTTCGTTTCCTTTATAATCGGTTACCCAACTGAAGCTATGAATACCAGATTTATTGCGATATCGCACATGAAAACAGTCACTTGTGCACAACCAGAGAAGATCCGATTTAATCAGTTGAGCTGTTTCAATGAGTGTTATCTTGGTTTAATAGCTTTTAATGGGGTTAAGTCCTGCAAAGGTCGAGATGAATTCTACTGTAGACATGACTGCATCATGCTTTGATTAGTGATATTTGAACACTTTCAATTTTTGACCCCTCTATAACCCTATGGGGTCATTTATTTCAAAATGCTGAAGGGTACCATGTACCAGAGTGGCACCCACCAGATTCTGAGCCAGTAGGTCTCAGAGATATAGACAAACCCCCAAAACATTGTACGGACGCTACTTTTGAGTCGAGCCAAATATTCCTATTTCAGCACCAGACGATTAAGCCTTTTTGAGGGGTTTTATTGACAATTGCATAGCCCCCCTAATTAATTACAGCAATGAACAACTCCAAAAGCTTCATTGCATTGTAGTTTTTACCAGATATCGTTTCACTTTTAAGGTGGTACTACACCCCTGATCAATTTTGTGACTAATTTTGCATTTTCTCAAAAAATAACTACACATTGGTGACAAAAGTTATGTATATTATAGGGGCAATGAATCCAATTACTTCACTGAATTGCAGTGATTCAAGACAAGTGATTCAGTATGTATGTTAAGAAATGAGGTACATTCTAGCGGTACCTCTTTTCTTATCATAAATAACGTACCGCTAATCTTGAGTCACTGAAATTCCAGTGTAGTAGCTGGATTCCTTGCCTAACAATATATATAAATTTTATTACCAGTGTGTTATTTTTTGGAGAAAAATGCAAAAATACTCACAAATTTACCACCTTAATACATACCTATTTGAATATTAATACTGTTGTCGTTCCTGTGGAAGTACATGGCATGCTTTCTATCTAACAACAAGTTTATCTACCAAAAACGTTTCAAAACGTAAAAAGCGGCCAAAGTTTAAAAAATCTTTCCTGTGTGGCTTTTCACCCTTTTTTAAACTTGGTCCCATTTAGTAAAGTAGTATTAACATGAAGAATGAGTCCTAATTTTTACATGCAACAATGTACTCTTATAGGTTTAAGACTGTTCGAAAGCGGTGCAATATGACGTAGGCTACCGTATGTATTATCAAAAACATTTCAAGGTTTATGTTTTATTATATTGCGTGATCATAAAGAGTAGTAGAGTATTATATATACTTAGCAAATTGACTGTCTGTCAACCTGCTACATATAGGCCCCACATCTGTACATAAGGCGCAGAATCGCACATGACGATGAAGAATTTAACTAAGTGAGTATTTGCTACAAAATACATTATAACGTCTATACGGAAAAAAACTTCAATTACGCACGAACATTAATTCATTTGCTCTACAAAATAAACATTGACAACTAAGAAAACCAACAAGTAGCCTATAGATGACTTCGTATGGGTCTTTAAAACTTTCATAAATGGGACCAAGTTTAAAAAGGGTGAAAAGCCACACAGGAAAGATTTTTAAACTTTGGCCGCTTTTTACGTTTTGAAACGTTTTTTGGTAGATATTAATTCTTTTTTTGAGGTAAAAAAATATTGCGCGCTAAGTTGTTCTTTGTAGCCATGCGAGGTGAACTAGTTGGATATCCATATTTCGAGGTTAATGGTGTGCTTTGTAGCCCTGCGGGGCAAACTAGTTGGATATCCATATTTCGGGGTGAGTGGTTTTTGAAGCTCCGAGGGCAAACTAGTTGGATATCCATATTTCGCGGTTAGCGGTTCTTTGTAACCCTGCAGGGCAAACTAGTTGGATATCCATATTTCGCGGTTTGTGGTTCTAGTGGTTTTAACGACCCGTAACCACCCCAGTCAGCTGCATACCGCATCCAGCTATTTTAATTATCAAAATAGTAGTTTTTTAATGCTTTGGGGTAACAGAATTATCAAAAAAATTAATAGCTGAACCCAATAGTTCAGCCAAGGACTGGAAACGACATATTGATGACTTTATATAGAGTGTATTCAATAAACCCAAGGCGGAACGAGAGTTGCTAAGTAACCGCTATCCGAACCATAAACACACATGCATGATCAGACAACGAGTATTCAATTTCCTCATAGCATCCCACGTTGTACACACGTCAGTCGAATTTGGCGGTGTTGGTTTGTTAGCCCTCCAAGTTATAACATCGTTCACTTTGTGTTGAACATTGTATGTGGGCCTCGCTGTAATAACATAAAGACAGGAGGGTGAAAGTGCATAGGAACAATGCCGGAAACTACGTCACGCTATTGTTCGACCTAGGCTACATATTTTTAACGCATGCGTGTTCGTCAATACAGCTTTAGACTCCTCCACCTTCGCAACACGGTACGTGGAGTGACTGGAATCACACTGACGGCGGAGGAGAATACTAGCTGGTCAAACAGTTTAATTCTATCAAGCATATAATACCTAAACAATCATCGTCATTTGATCTATTTACTCACAGAATATATTGTATACTCAAAATATAATTTAAAAATAGTAAACCTGTTAACTTATATATTTGTGTACTAAAATATAAGGACACGTGATGTCGAAGACAAAATGGCCGCTAATCCGCCTATTGTGAGACCTAGGATACATATTTCGAAAGAGGGCAGCAGACTAGGATGCCTATCCCTTTGTCTATTATTCCTGATAAAGATCAGTATGATCAGTGTGGTATCACAGAGCAGACCCTTGAGAGGGTCTGCTCATTTGGCTCATTTGCATGGCAGTCGGACTCGCCATTGTATTTGATCATTTGTGTATGGAGAGCAATGGCGACCCGTCATTGTATTTGTTCATGTGTGTATGGAGAGCCACTCTTGGAGCCCATGGGACTTAGGCTAGGTCCTCAGGTAGAGTCAGACGCTGTATGTACTAGAAACGCCCATTCTTGATTCTGCGTTCATTCAATGTTAGCATTAAATTTGTATTGCCCGGCGGCCCCGCGTAATGGAAAAACCTGAATTTGTTACATAAAAAGAAATGAAAATTAAAAAAGCAAGGTTCCACCTGAGTACATATTAAATTGGTGTAGAAATTGTTTTCAAATATATATATGAATTTAGACAAACATACGGGATATAATGAACCTTTGACATGACGCCATGATGACATGATTTTATTAGTCGTTTTGTATATCATAATACCAGTATTTGTAATTTTATATTATATAGAACTAATATTTTGCATCATAAATGCGCAGTTCATATGCACAGACGATTACTAATCTTCAAGACTTCAAAATAACATGTTACTAAGCAGGTAATAGGTGCTGGCCTTGTCCTATTGTACTTGTTCATTTGTGTATGGAGAGCTCACTGACCTGTTAATAGAGGTGAATGGGATAGCTTCTTTATGGGGCACTTCTCCATCGGTTTCAGGGCGCAGTTCATTGAACTCAGCGGGATTCTATTGCAAGTGCTTTTATACAGGGTGTCCCAGAATGATTTGTACCGTGTTTGCAAAAATAACTAAAAATAGAAGACGGGCAGTGTATCTATTTTTGATACATGCATTATAATGCTGGACATGTCTCCTACTTATTCTGTGAATTTCAGCACGCTACCTTTATTTGTTTTGGCGTGGCATGCAATAATGTAAAATCAATGAAAAACTGCTTTTCATTTTCAGCGCAAACGACTCGCATACCCTTGAAAATGGCACGATACGATTAAATAAAGAACGTGGGATGTTTGGCACAGCATTTCGACGACAACTACTGTTGGGGTTGGGCCTTAAAGCTTGCCAGACAGCTGCAATCTTCGCTCTAGTTCTTACAGTCTTACGAGCACCTGAAGCTTCACTCTGCCGATTCCTGACAGTTCTGTGCTCGTCAAACTTCTTTACGTTATACACTATCGCTCCTTTGACTGGAACGCGTGCTCGCGGAAATCGTCTAATGAATCTTCTTTGCGTCTCAACATAGCTGCCGGTTTGCCAGTAAGTTTTTGAAAGGAATCTACGCTGCTGCACAATAAATTGAGGAGCCATCTTTTCTGTACCACAACCAGTTCGACCTCTGCAAGCATTTCAAATTACATGGACCTCACACCACAATAACTAAAACTACCGCCAAAGAGAGAATGGGATTAGGCCGCAAATCCTTAATTCCATGTAATGATTGCTTCGTAACGTCATAAATAATAGATAGATATCGCCTATTTAGTGGAAATATGAACAGGGCACAACTAAAATACCTGCATAACTTTTTCCAAATAACTTTGTGCTGAACGGTTAGTAATGTTACAGATTTTCAAAATAGGTTGCGTTGTCAAAACTTAGAATTCACCATTTTACGCAATCTTCTATAACTTCTACTAGAAACGTCCAATTTTAAAATCTAAAAAATCTGAGAAAGCTAAATATATGTAAAACTTAAAATGTAAAACAATATGAACATTTAACATGCCCTTCATACCTAAAAAATTCCATCTTTCCCGGTACAGATCATTCTGGGACACCCTGTATTATTACAAAACGGATCGTGGTTATTGCCTTGACAAATCTAATACATAATTCATACCAGGGATTAATAAATCCAGGGGTGCGGACATTTCATTGGTCGCAAACCACCGGGATTCGATACAAGTTTGCGTTGTAAATGAATGCGTGAATAAGAGTGTCATCCCCTTGGCGCGATATTTGATTTATGAAAATACTCAAGTTGCCGTTCAAAATGCCTAAAATCATCAAGATATTGCAATACTGTCTAAAGTGATGTAAAGTTGTGGCAAATTTGTATGATTTATCGCACATAATTTCTGCGTAGCGTGGGAATCATTTACATAGGATTTTGGAGAAAAAATGTGATAATTTTAGGGAAATATAGAATGGCGGAAGAAACAAATAAAACATTTTCCTGGAATGTGTAGACCATACTCTTTCTGTTCCTATTGATTTGGATACTGAAATAATTCTTAAAATGAAGCTGTTGGGTGATTTATGTTGGCGTTTCTAGAGTGTGTCATTATTGGCAAACATCTAGGGATATTGTTGAGAGGGCACTCGATTCACGAGATTTCTTTGCAAGAACGCCAAAATAGCACGAATTTTGTTGGTTTGCGACTGAAGAGTGTCCGCACTATAGATTTTTGCCATGCAAATTAGCTAGTGTCAGTGGGTAAGAAAGTGGCATCTTTTGAATCGTTAAGACAAGCCACATAATCTTATGCAAAACTCTGCTGGGTGTTTCGATCATGTATTGTGCGTGTTTGGTCAAGTGAGGGTAATTTGTAAAGCATCAACTTGTTAACAAGTCATAGAGGGTTTGATCATGCTGATGATGTTGCCATTTTGGACGACTTCTGAGTGTTTAAAGCCCAAAATGAATGAATAAAATCGTGTATGAGATATTTGCGGGGATATTTGGGTGCATTGGGCACTTATGGGTTGGGTATAATAGATTTCTATGTATACAATTAAGTCTGATATATATATTTTCGATGGAATATATATTTTCACTTGAAAAGTTAGTAGTTTTCCGAATTGCAATTTCTGAATATTATATAAAAGGTGAGAATAAGACTATAAATGTAAGAGTATGGGATAATTTTGATTGTTAATAAATGCGAAACGCCGGCGGTAGACATCAGCAATATCAGGGATTGCCGCGATTCTTGCAGTAGCTTTTATGAATAGAATACAATAGTGGATACAATAGCGGATACAATAGCGGAACAATAGAGCTCTCTTACGGGCAAATAAACCTCGTCGCGTTTTGCTAAATTTCACTTCTTCTTTTCATGAACTAACCGTTATTTTTTTAAACTTGTGGCAAAACTTCGACCGAAGTTTTTAATAAACGCGACTACCAAGTATGAAACGACGATTAGGAACATCCAAGTGCTCAGATGCGTAAAGAAAAAGGAATTGTCTGCCCACGTGGAGAAGAAGTATCCCAAGTAGCCCAGGTAGTAGAGGACAAATAGTAGGTGGTAGATTACCCAAATGAACCACGGGAACTTCCACTGTGGAAATAATGAAAATATATATAATCTTTTAATTTGCACAATTAAGGGCATGACGTGTCATGTCAAAGACAAACACTTATCAATGTTTGGAAGAACTGCATTGGTTGCCTGTGGAAAAAAGAATTTTGTTTAAAGTACTTTTATTTGTTTACAAATGCCTGAATCATATGGCTCCTAATTACATCTCCTCTTGTATCACTCTCAATCAACCTGGTAGAGCTGGACTGCGCTCAGCATCTGACACCACACGACTGACAGAGCACAATACATCTAAACTGCTGAAGTCTGCTGAGCGCAGGGCCTTCTACTATAATGCTCCCAGAATGTGGAATCGTTTACCAGTCAATATCATTGAATCTACATCACTTGCTATTTTTAAGAAGGCTCTTGAGACACATTTGTACAGCGTGTCCCAAAAGTAACTTAACATTGTGAATTTGCCATATCTCAAATATTTCCTACTTCATACCAAAATCGAGAACATATTCACATAGATTGATCTTTTAGAATTATTCTGATACCAAAAACTGCATTATTGATGACCCCTTGACCTTACTGTGCGAGGGTCATTTTACTAAATTAATAGGTGTATGACTTACTCTGATGACGACAATGATTTATTATAATATTGTTAAAGCTTTTATTAATGTTGTCCTCCACATCCTTATTAGGATTCCAGCACATGAGTGTTTTCCCTGAAACATCAAAATAATGCATATTCTTGTATCATTAACATCACACATTCTTAGGCCATGTTTGGTGTCCATTGTCATACATACAGCCTGTCTCAAAAAAAATTGTGCAAGTGAAAAGTGCCCTCTGTGGCAATTAGAAAATACCGTTGTGACATAATACTTACATCGACGTCAATGGCATAGTCTTAGCTCTCAAATGCCGTTTAATCTGTTCAACTTGCTTGTTTTAATCTCGAGATATGCTTACTTAACAACGAAAGGCTAAAATCACAATTGTGCCACTTTTACTAGGAAGAGGGCTGTACATGTAAATCAATGATAGCATCAAGTTTATCAAGAGTTCCTTCGTGAAATCAAAAGAATGCATCAATTACACAACAATACAAAATTGTTTTTAATGTTTTATCATGATAAAGGTATAATGATTCTCTTTTTCCTCTTACGACAAATTAAACGATAAATAAATATTTCACATTCTCCTGTAAAATTAAATACATGTGCATGTCAATGATTTTACCATGGTAAATACTGTTCTTTTTGTCATTCAAGACATGTTAAAAGACAAACAAATATTACACACTTATGGGTTAATGAAATTTGACAAATTCATGAAATTGGACAAATTAATGAAATTAAACAAACTAATGTACGCGCGCTGGTGTTGATGCGTCTAATGCACGAGCAACAAAGGGGGGAGTGCATTATGCGCATCAACATCAGTTATCATTGATTTACATGTACAGCCCTATTCCCTAGTAAAAGTGGCACAATTGTGATTTTACCTTTTCGTTCTTAACTAAACATATCTCAAGATTAAAAAGAGCAAATTGAACAGAACAAACGGTATTTGAGAGCTAAGACTGTGCCCTTGACGTTGGTGTAAGCATCATGTCTAATCGTCAAAGAGGACGCTTTTCATTTGCACAACTCACATACTATAACTCACATACTATAACTTTGGGCCAATCAGAGTGAGTTCGTCTCCTACTCCCACACATATTCTAATTGTACAAATTTAAAAAAAAAAAAAAAAAAAAAAAAAAAAAAAAAACACACGGGCATATTTTTGGTATGTAGATATGTTCTAAGATGGAGATGAGCCCCGGGAGATGAGCATAATAGGCGATTCGCGTTAAAGCCATAATGTACGATTTTATAATATGAAATTGGTTAATTTTTTTCAAACCTGATTTTTTGGCATATTTGTAATGTAGGCCCCTATACACATGTCCCAACATGCACCTATAAAATGGAATGATTTGCTCCACAGCGACACCCTCAATTTTTGTTGAATTTGTACGTTTTGCATGATTGTAATGCCGGCCCAATCTTGAATTAAAATACCATGTGAAAGCCTAAACCTGAAATGCTTGAATTAAGTATTTATATTAAAACCGGTTTTATTAAGAGTTCAACGATCGAGTGGTGGCTAAAAGCTGCTAAACACATCGCGTGTATGTGTATGTGTATTGAATCATCAGATCATTCAATCAGTAACGTATATTATTATGCGCCTGTCACACTACACCGAATAGGTCTTCCGTACAAGAAACGGATGGTATTTTAGTAAATCCGTTGTTGTTCGTCAATGATCGTGTTATGTTCTTTTTATGTCCTGCTATCATCCGCCAAATGCGTTTCGTGTTAGGTGATGTTTGTGAAGTCCGTCGGCATGCACAAAACTTGAAACGGAGTGTACCGAATACACATGTTCGGTATTAATCCGATGTGTGTTCGTATGGTGCTGCATATTGCCGGAGTTTGTTCGCTCTCCTTTCATTCATGTTCGTTCTTTGTTCGTTGCACTCGGCCCGTGTTCGTTGCAAATACGTTCCTGTGAGGCCTTCACCACCGGATAGCATATTTTTGCATTCGGTGACGTACGTTGACCCAGACCGTGTTAGTGTCACACTACACCGGATCGGTCTTCCGTATAAGAAACGGATGGTATTTTAGCAAATCCGTTAGTGTTCGTCAATGTTCGTTTTATGTTCTTCATATGTCCTGCTATTATCCGCCAAATGCGTTCCGTGTTAGGGGATGTTTGTTTAGTCTGTCGACAATACGTTTCAAGTTTTGTGCATGCACAAAACTTGAAACGGAGTGTGCCGAATACACATGTTCGGAAGTTGTCCGATGTGTGTTCGTACTGTTCTGTATATATACCCTGGGTTTGTTCGTTATTCTTTCGTTTATATACCGCAGGTGTTTGCAAGGTTTCGCAGGCGCTTGTGCCGGATGTAGGCCTATGGCGAACGTGTGTATCGATCATGGGGGGGACTTTCTGAAGGGTGTGTGACGCAATATCATATTTCCCCCAGTGCTTTAGTGACTGACAAGTAGAACAAAGTGGGAAAGAGAGAAAAAAGAAAAGAAAGTGAGAAAAATTGAAGAGAGAAGAGAAGAGAAAAAGTTAAATTGCACGTAATTTAGTAGGCCTATGCATGTAAGTAGTATTGAGGAGGGCACTTTCGGAAGGGTAGAGGACGCAATATCAAATTCCTACCAGTTTTAGTGATTGACAAGAAGAGAAAAGAAGAGAAAACATGGAAAAGGTTAAATTGTACGTTATTGAGTAGGCCCAGGATAGTATATAGTAAGCCTAAGTATAGGCCTGTGATTATTATAGGCAGTGCCTGGGTCTTTGGCCCAAAAGCCTGTGAAAATTACTGCCGGCCCGTCGATATGTAGGGCCCGTGACATTTTGTCACCAAAGTCAGTATTTAAGACGGACTTAGGTCTATTACTGACTTTAACATATCAATCCATGCATGCTTTACCTGAAATTACGAGTCTGAAGTCTTATATCTAAGTGTCATCAGTGGACCAGTGTAACATTTTAAATTTTGCAAATTCAGTTCGGGCCTTCTTTTTTGTTTTGTTTAAGGCAATAATAGTGTAAAAATGATGCACCAAAAACAATTTTCCAAATTTTCCATTTTTAAAACTAAATTTTTACACAATAGGCCTAGGCCTAATAATGTAAATAGGCCCTACAGTCCCCGTGCAAATGGCTTCAATTGGACCTTCATTTTTGCTTCTGCTATGGACATCCACGTGTTATTTTTAAAGCAATTGTTTATATTATACAATAATGGTGAAAACATTTCAATGGCTTCAATCAGGCTTTCGTTTCACCAATTTGCGGCTGTTTCAAACTAAAATAGTACACAATAATAGTGCTAAAATTTATCCAAAAAAATGACAAATGGCTTCAATTGGGCCTTCATTGTCCAAAGGTTTCTAGCCTCTATTGCCCCCGGACGCTGGTTGCCCTGATATATAAGATCTGTAGCCCTTTTGTACTTTTGTACCAATATTTGACCATTTTCGTCAAAGTTTTCCCCCTTAAAAGTTGTCTTTCCCCACTTTGTTCACCCTCTGAAAAAGTGCTTGCTACGTCACTGCCTCTAAGGGGTCAAAAACCCTCTCAAACACCCTCTCCTCCCCCACTTTCTGATAGGGTGGACGTCCCTGTTGGTGCACATGCGACGGATTCGCCGGTCATTTGTCGGACGTTGAACGATTGAATATAAGACGCCTGCAGGATTATTAGCGGCCACAACGCATAGAGAGACGAACGGGAATCGGACCCCTAAATCCGGTCGTTTGTCAGACGTTGACCCCCAAATCCGGTCATTTGTCGGACATTGAACGATCGAATATAAGACGCCTGCAGGATTATTAGCGGCCACAACGCATAGAGAAACGAACGGGAATCGGACCCCCAAATCCGGTCATTTGTCGGACGTTGAACGATCGGATATAAGACGCCTGCAGGATTATTAGCGGCCACAACGCATAGAGAGACGAACGGGAATCGGACCCAAAATCCCACCGAATCTTCTGCCGGACTGGTGATTTTTCCACCGAATAAAATATTTTTGTATTCGGTGATGTACGTTGATCCAGTCCGTCGTAGTGTGACAGACCTATTAACTGTGTGTATGATCGCTAATCGATATTCGTCTTACGTCTTGGCGTATAAACTGTGTGCATATCGCAGTTTTTTTGCAGTACGTCTTACGTCTTGTTTGTTCGTCCTAGATGTGTCAAGTTACGCCAATATTTATGATAATAATGCGATCGGCGATCTAATAGGAGCTAATAGGCCTACACGCATTGTAAAGCGCTGGAATGAAATAGCAATTTTCTTCGTTTTAATATACCTCATTTGTTTAGCTCAAAAGTAAAAGGGGACAATGTGATCAGTGAAAACTAACATTTAAATAGGAATCTATTCTTTATGCAAATCACACATTATGGCTTTAAACAGTAGGTGAGCGCGTAGCATATTCATTCTGACACCCATTCCGTTTCAGTACGTATTGTGTACAAGATGTGATGTGTAAAATATGATAATTGATCTTTTAATACAAATATTTAAAATATATTTTAAAAATCAACTCTTGAACACAAGTGTAACTGTAAGTTTTGAACTTTAACTCTTGAGGCATATAATATTCAACCTGATTAGTTCCCCGGGTGATTTAAGTCGGGTACTTTCAGGGGATGCTTATTCATGTATTACAATAGACTATACCATAGTCCATTTTTGATAAATAAAAATACGTTATTAATCATGATGAACGCATTCAGTTGAACTCGAAATTATACTGATATTTATTACATCAAAATACTAGTATAAAATGGTTATGAAAAAGTTTATATAATTATATTTGTGACAGAAAAAGTAAAGTATACATAGCTGCTTATATTATTGAATGCAACATATCATAATGGCATAACTGTAAATGGTACATCAATACTGAGCAATTCTAATTTTAGAATCTGCCCGTTTATTACGAGTTAAAAATGGACTATGGACTTGGGAAGCTAACAAACAGAGTGAGTACGGTGACTGAAAAGATGATCAGTTGTGGAAATCTATCATTTGTGCACATATTAATTAAATCGGAGTTTTAAAGCTTAAATGCAATATCCAGAGTATGCACAATCATGACAATGGTCAAGTGGACTACGGAGTAGTCTAGTATTACAATGAAATGGAGGTCAAAATGGGGGAAGTACCCGGTGTCGTCACTTAACATTGACTATGTGTACGCATGATCGTTCCCAATTTCGCGAAAAAAGGGGTTATTTTTAAACTATGTTCGCGAACATTTTATGTTTAAAAAATAGGGTTGTTTTTGACGACGGTGTACTCGAAATTAAAAAATAGGGTATATTTTTGTGAATCATGAAAATGTCGAAATCCCAAGAAATCTTACCATTTCTCGCTCAATTTACTCCCGGATTTCACTTTTGTGAAACTTTTTTGCCTTCCTAATATCCCGGCCTAAATATTCAGCAACATGCTCGACTCGGTTTTATTTGTTTCATGGTTTGTTTACACCGATTACGTCACTGGGGACTTTAACCCAGTTTGCCCGCTGATTCCATGGGACTTTTTTCATCGGCTTTATTAATGTCGCGCCCGGCCTCCGGAGCCTTGACAAACTGGTTAGGCTACCCACAAACCGGGCCACACACTCTTCGAAATGGCACCTGATCATAAAGGAATTGTTCCTTCAGCAGGGCGAAAACCGCAAATCGCTAACTAATTGGTGACCGGCAAGCTAGAGGTTTTTCTTGAAAATATCTAAAGATGGGGCTGATATAGTGGTTTGAGTGAGGGAATTCGTGGCAAAGTTCGTAATTTTTGTCAGTCAGTTAAGGGGGTACTACACCCCTGTGGTAAATTTGTGACTATTTTTGTATTTTTCTCAAAAAATAATAACACACTGGTAACAAAAGTTATGTATATTATTGGGGCAAGGAATCCAATTACTGTACTGAAATTTCAGTGACTCAAGGCAAGCGGTTCAGTATGATTTGAAATGAGGTACATCCTAGCGGTACCTCTTTTCTTATCATAAATAACGAACCGCTTATCATGGGTCACTGAAATACCAGTGTAGTAATTGGATTCCTTGCCCCTATAATATGCGTAACTTTTTTTACCGCTATGTTATTAGTTTTTGAGAAAAATGCAAAAATAGACACAAATTTATCGAGAGGTGTAGTACCCTCTTAATTGGTCACATTCAAGCTTTATTTTGCAAAAAAAAAAAAAAAAAAAAACGGGAGGAAAGATTACCTTTGATTACTGTATCATAAAAAACACATGATGCATCCTATTGGATGTATTTGTATATATTTTTCTGTTATTTTCCTCATTTAGGCCTATATATTAAAAGGACAACAGAGTTCTCCTCAGAAAAGACAATGAATCAGAACAAGTGTTTTTGTGTGTGTTCTTGAAATGTTAAAAAAGGGGTAGGCCTACTTTTGTAAAAGTGTACTTGAAATGCAAAAAATAGGGGTATTTTTTAAGGCTAATTTGTACCCGTTTTCGTGTAAAATAGGGGTAAAAAATGCCGAAAATGTTCTTGAAACCGCGCAAAATAGGGGGGTATTTTTGACTTAGGGAACGATCATGCGTTACGCTTCTGAATGTTAAGTGACGACACCACATTAATTTATACCTAGGCTACTATATAAGAATTGCTCAGCTGCAATTCCATATTAAAGGGCATGAAATAAAGTACGCATTTCCAACATTGTGCTATATCACCATTCGCTAAAAACATGTTTTTGCTTTAATTGCCGCTATAAGTGTACGGCTTGATTGGGAATCACTGTAGAACCACATACAGATAGACTGGCATGTATGTTACAACATAATGCTCACGTTGCGTTGCCGAGAATGAGCTACGGCATGCTACGACATTATGCACGCTATGACTCACACTTGTTTCCATGACACATCTCTTTGCCATTTGACATTTGAAGACCTGAGCGCAAGAAGACCGTAAGTCCACTTGGGCCCTCAACGTGTATACACTAAATTTGCGTATAGTTTCGTATAGTTTAGTAATGTTTTATACATGTTCAGGGGCCAAATCAAATCTTTCACAGCCTTTCATGATGTTTTCACCCTAGAACATGTATTAAACATTATAAAACCCTAAGAAAGTATACGTAACTTTAGTGTATACATGTTGAGGGGCCAAGTGGACTTACGGTCTTCTTGTGCTCAGGTCTTCATTTGGGGATATTGCTTGATATGAATGTGAACGTTGCGAGCATAACGACCAAAAAGTAGAGCTGCATGTAAAAGCTAATATAGGCAATAATTGTGTATTTTAATAAAAACATCAATTTGCATCATACAATTTGGTCATAATTTGAAATCAACGGATGACAATTGTGATGTGCCCTGAATAATTTAATTTGATCCTTAAGTTTGTTTACATGCAAAGCTATATTTCATGAGAGACGTGAATCATCTCTCATGCAATCAAGATGATTCAAGAACATTTCAGTCTGATCTTGGGAAGTTGGGAATTCCCACATATGACTCAATGTTATCATTGTATTGCAACGTTATCAACCCGATAGATACTGCCCGATTTAGGGACCCCAAAAAATGGACCTGTTTTATCATCCAAATTCCAATCCTCACTAAAGTATGGAAAAGAAACAATAAGAATGTTTCAAGATAACGGTGAATGCATGAATGTTATGAGCAAATATAAATGGAAATCATCTAGTTAACTATATAGAACATTTGTCGGAATAATGAAAATAATTCTTACTATTTTTAACACGGTTAATAAAATGCATACGAAATAGAAATTCAATAGAAAACACAAATACGAAGGAAATAGGTCATTCAATAGAATACATTAAAAATATGTAATTCAGTAGAATACATAAGAAATTAAAAATTTAGCAAAGTGATGAAAACGGTCCTCATTAATTTCCTAATTTTTAATGGAATACATAAGAAATAGGTTATTCAATAGAATACATAAGAAATTGGAAATTTAGCAAAGTGATGAAAACGATCCTCATTAATTTTCTAATTTTTTAATGAAAGTTTTTAATGGAATACATAAGAAATAGGTAATTCAATAGAATACATAAGAAATGGAAAATTTTGCTGAGGATGAAAACGATCCTCATAAATTTCCTAATCCTAATTTGTTAACAAAATACAAAAGAAATAGGTTATTCAATAGAATACATTAAGAAGAAATTAAAATTTAGCAAATTAATAAAAACGATCCTCATTAATTTCCTAATTTTTTTGATACAATACAAAAGAAATAGGTTATTTAATAGAATACATAAGAAATAGGTAATTCAATATAATACAGAAGAAATTGAAGATTTTGTTAAGGATGAAAAAGATCCTCATAAATTTCCAAATTTTTTAACAAAATACAAAAGAACACATAAGGAATTTAAAGTTTAGGAAAGTGATGCAAACGATCCTCGTTAATTTTCTAATTTCTTAATAAAATACAAAAATAGGTTATTCAATAGAATACAAAAGAAATTAAAATTTACCGAAGTAATGAAAACGATCCTCAATACAAAAGAAATAGTTTATTCAATAGAATACATAAGAAATTGAAAATTTACGAAAGTGATGAAAATGATCCTCATAAAATTTTCTTATTTTTAATGGAATACAAAAGAAATAGGTTATTCAATACATAAGAAATAGCAAGGCGATGACAAAGATCCTCTTTAAGGTTAGCCGAGAGTTTTTCATGCGCTTGATTTCAGAGGGGCGTAAGTTCATAACAGAAACAGCCATGCAGAAAATGAACAAGCGTACCGGGGACGTAGGCCTACTTACAATAGAATATCGATCCACGGTCAAGACATGAAAAGGCTATGAAACTTGGCTTAGCTCGTGCCCGGAGCTCGGATGCCGGGGGGGTGGCACAAGCCGTTTTCGGCAATTTTCACAAGGATTGTACTGATCATAATACAATTGTCCATGAAATTTTAAGTCATGCCAAAGCTAACTCTAAGACTGTTCATGCTACCTGGTTTGACTTAGAAGACGCCTTCGGTAGTGTTCAACATGAGCTTATCTATCACACTCTGAAGAGATTAAATTTCCCTCCCTGTATTCAACTGTACATTAACAATCTTTATTCATCTCTCACTGGTAGAGTTTCCTCAAAGGACTGGACTTCGAATAAATTTCAGTTTAAGAAAGGTATTTTCCAGGGCGACCCTCTTTCACCGTTAATTTTTATCCTCTGCTTTGATCCTATTGTTCAAGACCTCATCGCCAATTCCAATTTTGGTTACGATCTCAATGGTACCAAATTCATCACCACCCCATTTGCTGATGATTTTTGCCTGATCACAAGACATAAGAAAACCCATCAACGTTTCATTAACCGCATCACCGACCATTGTTCTTCAATGGGTCTCAAATTAAAGCCTTCCAAATGCAGATCGTTATCCCTTTCTGCAGGCTCCCCCGCTTCCATTCTTTTCAACATTGCAGGCGTTGAGGTCCCAACCGTTGAAAATGATTCTCACAAATTTCTTGGTTCCCTCATTACTTTTCGCAACAATTCCTCGGATATTTTTAAATACCTCAAGGACAAAATTTCTTCCGCCCTGGAAAATATCGAAACTTCTGTTATTCGCAACGAATATAAGATTCAAGTTTACACAAGATACTTTCTTCCCTCTCTACGCTACCATTTGACAGTCAATGATCTCTGCTTTTCTCATCTCCAAGCGCTGGACGCTATGTGCAATCGCCATTTGAAAAAATGGTTTGGTATTCCAAAACCCGGCACCCTTGCCTTTATTTTCATGCCTAATGGGCTCAATATTCGATCCATTTCTGATCTCTATCTTGAGAGTCATGTGATGACTCATATTTCAATTAGAAATAGAAGTGATGAGCTTGTTAACCACTGCATTGATTCCAAATTGGATAGAGAGCGAAAATGGACTCGGAAGAAATCAGTGACTGTCAGGAGTGAAGAAATATTTAAAGCAGTTGGGGAAAAGTCAAACAAGGTTACCATTCAGAAAACTTCCGCCAAGAAAACGTTGACCGATTCAATTTCTGAATTTTGGCATAATCATGTTCGTTCTCTTGCAGTGCAAGGACGTTTTTATGATCTCCTTTCCAAGGAATCCTCCTGCACTCTCTGGCGTAGCATCATTTTCAATCTTCCTTCGAGAGTCAGCAAATTTTTGGTTAACGCTCTTGGCGACTCTCTGAACACAAGGGTCAACCTTGCTAGGTGGGGTAAATCTGTTTCCAACAAATGTTTACATTGCTGCAACAAAGAGACTCTCAATCATGTTCTAAATAACTGTAAAGTCTTTCTGGACCAAGGTCGTTATACTTACCGTCATAATAGTGTTCTGAAATATTTTATATCTGTCGCACGAGCTGGCCTCAAAGATTCGGATGCAACCATTTTTCATGACATTCCAGGTGAAGCTGGCTTTACCGGTGTCACTACCATTCCTACTGAATGTTCTCCAACCAACCTCAAACCTGATCTGGTAATTCTTTGGAAAAATCTCAGGAAACTATTGATTGTGGAACTGACCGTTCCTTTGAGCATGGTATTGACAGGGCCCATCAGTTGAAGCTCAATAAGTATGCGCCTCTTATTTCTGATATTCAGGAAAATGATTTTGATGTTACTTACATTCCTGTTGAAGTTGGCTCGAGAGGTTTCATTTCGCAAGATAATGCTGACAGGCTCAAATCATTCACTTCTTTAGTTCACTCCCCGATTTGTTTCAAGGAATTCCGCGACAAGGTTTCCAAATTGTCCATCATTGCCTCTTTTGTCATTTACCATGCCAAAGACGAAAGGTCTTGGGACCAGTGCAATTTGCTTAGTACATAATGTGATAAATAATGAAATCTTATATCCTTTTTATGTCTTTTAATATTGCTATTTCTAGTGCTTATATGTTGTTATACTGTATTTGTCCGCCCTGCATGATCTTTTATACGATCTGTCCTGGGCTTATTGTATTCCTTTATTGTTCAATGGTTTTTATATGTATTTTGATAATAAAGTGATTTGATCCCATTTTAAAATTGATTGGGGGCACTTCGTCAAGCTACGCCCTGGAAAATGTGTTGATTTTGAATTTTATAGCCTTGATATCTTTGATGAAATCAATGCTGCTATTCCCCTGATTACAATGTAAGGGTAGGCAACAACAACAATATCAAAAAGCAATTATTTGTAAATCGAATTTGGGATGAAAATCAACAAGACAGACTTAGCAGGCCTACAAATTTCTGAATTATATAAAGTGAAAAACAATCAATCACGATTCACTGCACTCAGCGAATCAATCAAATTAAACTAAAAAGAAAGGAGCAAGAAAGAATAAAGAAATAGTGAAAAGAGAAAGAAAGAGAGAGAAAGAAAATGAACGAAAAGAAAGAAGGAAAGAAATGAAAAAAAAGAAATGAAAAAAGAAAGGAGAAAGAAAAGAGGAAAGAAAGGAAGTAAAAATGAGAAAAGAGAAAAAAAGAAAATTCAGCCACACGGAGACTCGAACCCACAAAAATAGTTCATATTAGATTCCCAGTCCAGCGCTGTATCCACTCGGCCATAGATCAGCTTACGCAACTGACTGTTCTCAAAGCGGATGATATAACTATAATTGGATGCAATTACATATGATTACAATCGCGTCCGCATTATGGCTCTTAGAATAAACACGCATGTCGGCGCTGAAATTTTGAACGAACTGATGGAGGAAAACCTCGTTTTTGCAAAACTAGCTTCAATTTGGAGTGAAAATCAAATGGAATAGCAATTGGCAGAATGTTGAGAAATAATGTAGGTATTCAGATGTCTAAATTAACGTCTCGTAATCAAGATATCGATAATTTCACAAACCAGCTTTTTCTCAAGCAAATTCTCCAAAATTTTCCCCCAAAACGGGCTTATAAAATTTAATCGGTACTGTATTTGGTTCTTCCCCATGGAAACATTATTTCTTTGATCGATTTGTAAAAAAAAAAAAAAAAGAAGAAAACAATCGCTCGGTGTGGATTTATACGGAGCGCACATTTGAAAAAAACCTCATGGAACGTGTTTTTGATCTTGTGAACATGGTCGGTAAAAATGCTTTAAACGAAGGATTTTCAAATTTATTCTAATAATTTGTATATAACACACACAAAAATGTTAAGCTACATCCAATGCACCAACATTTCACTCGCTGCGATATTTGATTACTGAGAAAACTCTGTTTTAGAGAACAACTTTATACGTCTTTTATACGTTTTTTATACGTCTCTTTGTGTAACCTTAATTTCCTATTTTGTAAAATAAGTTATTCGATAGAAAACATAAATAGTTTATTCAATAGAATACATAAGAAATTGAAAATTTAGCAAAGTGATAAAAACTAACCTCGTAAATTTCCCATTTTTAAAATCTAAAATCTAAAGTTAGTTACTTGTCTAATCAAATACAAAAGAAATTAGGTTATTCAATATAATACATAAGGAACTTAAAATTTAGGAAAGTGATGAAAAAGATACTCTTTAATTTCTTAATTTCTTAAGGGATCTAAAATGAGCGTTTATTGCGTTTCGACAGTATTTTTTGTGGGACATGAGAGCACCTCAGACCTATCGAATTGCATTCTGAATACGAAGCATGTCTTTCTGATATCAAATAATTTTCATTTTTGAAAATCACAATATAATACAAATTTCATGACAAATTATAAAAATTTGATATTTTTCAAATTTTTGATATATAACAGTCCTCGAAGTAAATTATATAAATATAATGACATATTCTTAAAGTGTATGTAGCAAGGAGGAAAAGCCGACGGTCAATTGAAAATTTTGATCTTTCATATTGAAGATATGGATTTTTTTCCCAAAAGACCTAATTTTTTTGGTGTTTTGGAAAAAAAATCCATATCTTCAATACGAAAGGTCAAAATTTTCAATTGATCGTCGGCTTTTCATCCCACCTACATACACTTTAAGTATAAATCATCAGATTTATAAAGTTTACTTCAAGTACTGTTAAATATCAAAAATATCAATTTTTAATGATTTGCCATAAAATGTGTATTAAATTGCGAATTTCAAAAATCAAAATTATTTGATATCAGAATGACATTCTTCGTATTCAGAATGCAATTTGATATGTCTGATGTGCTCTAATGTCCCACAATAAATACTGTCCAAACGTTCATACCCCAGCCCTTAATACAATACAAAAGAAATAGGTTATTAAATAGAATACATAAGAAATTAAAATTTACCAAAGTAATGAAAACGATCTTCATTAATTTCCTAATTTTTTATACAATACAAAAGAAATAGGTTATTCAATTAAATACATAAGAAATTTACAATTTTAGCAAAGTGATGAAAAAGATCCTCTTTAATTTCCTATTTTTAAATATAATACAAAAGAAATTAGGTTATTCAATAGAAAACATAAGAAATAAGTTATTCAATAGAATACATAAGAAAAGCAAAGTGATGAAAACTAACATCGTAAATGTCCTACTTTTTTAATACAATACAAAAGAAATAGGTTATTCAATAGAAAACATATGAAATGGGTAATTCAAAAGAATATATAAGAAATTGAAAATTTAGCAAAGTGATGAAAACGATCCTGATGAGATATGAATATCTTATATCTGTGAACAAAAATATTCTATCATATTATATTGAGGCGAAATTTGGTTAAAACATGCTTTTTTTCATGATTTTTATATATTCTTTTGCCAAAAATGCCCTTTTTAACGCTATTTTTTTAATTGAAAATTTACTTATTTGACAAGAAATGTATGTCAATGTAAATGAGCTGGATATTTGAATTGAAAAAGTCAGTGACACTGAAACTGCCAGTGGATTATTTCTTTGACCCAGTTTTTGACTTACGCCTTCCAGAAAACCATAGGCCATTTTAGCATGAAATACATATTATTTGGATTTTCCCAATTTTATACATGTAAATGCATAGGTCTACAGCAGGAAAGCCGCTAACTCCTATTAATTAAGAGTTAGAGAGGCCACATAGTGATTTTGAAGTTTTCATCCAATATTTTTGGACTATAAGCTTCTTATGGTGTTAAAGTGTATCTACACACTCTGATTTTTTCACTTTACCTGGGTGGCATTTCTGAAATGTGATGTGGGATAAGATATTTTGGTTGAAAAATGCAGTTTTTGTGATTTTTTACCTTTTTTACCATGACAACAAGTTGCAATAGAACGAGTGACAAACTCTAATGAGCTGTGACATCATCACCCAATTTACATCTCGCCGTGATTTAATAGTGCATTTACTATGCAAATAACCACTTTCCTTGCTCCACAGTGTATCGGGAACTAACCCTTTATTATGCTAAATAGCTTTCCAAATTTTACGTGTTGAAGGTCACACTCTCTATACTGCAGTAAACATCAAAAGAGAAGTTACATATTATCCGTGTCAAAAAATTACACCGAATTTCTAGCGCACTCGTGTATAATATTTGTGTAATGGTTTGCCAAATATGGACATTATACTAGTGGTAGGCCAATATTGCATGGTACGTGAATACACGGGTAAATGGGAAATGTCCTCCAACTTTTTCTAATGCTAAAAATGTCAATTATTAAAATAATAACTTTGAAAGTAAATAAAGTATGAACTTCATATTTAATGTGGACAATACATGTCACATGTGTATTCAATATTTGTTAACAAAAAAATTACATCTTTATATTTTGACAAAATATTTGAGGGAAAATGCATTATTTCCGTGATTTTGTTTAATTTTAACATAAAAAAGGTAAATTTTACATGGTAAAGCATGGGATAAAATTTAAAGTTTAACATATTTGAAATAAAATGTATTGATATGAATGTGTACATCAAAAAAAGTGAATCATGGTAACAATAATAAATAATAAATAAGCATTTATAATGCGCCATTTATCTAGAAAATTAAATCTAATCCAAGGCGCAAAACAAGAAACACATACAAGTAAACATGAAAACAGAGTTAACAAAAAAAAGTATAGATGATTAAAACAAATCAGCTATCCAAATTGTTAGCTCAATACAATTTCATACAAAATACAATCAACATGAAACCAAAGAATCCATAATACGTGTAAAACAAAAATATAGAGCAGTATAAAAGCATGATAAAAAATTACTACGCAGCATTGAATAAGAAAGTCTTGAGACCAGATTTGAACTGATCAACAGAAATTGATTGTCTCAGATTATAGGGAAGCGAGTTCCAAAGTTTTGGTGCAACAGTAGAAAAAGCACGGTCTCCCAGAGAATAATTAGATCGTGGAATTTTTAATAGACATTTGTCTGACGATCTAAGAGTGTGTATGGAACAAGAAGTAACTTCCAAAAAGCAAAGGTTTTTGACCTATGACTTCTTGAAAATCAAAGCTCAGTATAAAATGCTTGTTTTTGGCTCAAAAATGGTAATTTTTAGGCAAAAATGCTCATTTTAAAAAGTTTTTATTGCAACTAATGTTATTTATATGAACTAGTACCACAATTTTAGGATAGTTGCAGCAGCCACAGGTTGGTCAGTTACCATAACAACCACATTTCCCGCCATTTTCCAGAAGATTTTGATGGCAAAACTGCCAAAAACTATCATTTTATGTTGACCTTCGATTTCATAAGAGGTCATAGGTCAAAAACCTTTGGTTTCAGGAAGTTGTCATTTTTTGATGTGCCCATTCATATCAATGCATTGGTATACTTTTTATTTCAAAACATATTTTTTTAATTTCATTTTTTTTAAAAAAAAAAATTAACTTTTTTTGGTTCATACTACATTTTCTTTCAAAGTTATCTGTTTTAATAATTGGCATTTTTTGTAAAAAATGGGACAAAATCACAAAAACTGCATTTTTCAACCCAAATATCTTAGCTCACGTCATTTTCAGGAATGCCAGCCGGGTAAATAAGAAAGATGAGACTCTTATGATTAATTTTAACCTGGCTGGCACCTTTGTCTAAAAATGATGCACGAAAATCTGAACTAGAGCAGATAGACCGATGTGGCCTCTCTACTAATAGGAGGTACGACAAGTATAGTGCTATCAACATGATTAAGAGTAGAACGAAGCGAATAATGACCACTGTACAATGACGAATAAAGGTGGGCATCTTTCTGCAGGTATACCGGAGCTATAATAGGGTATGCAAACATTTAAAAAAATTATAGACATAATTTCTAGCTAGTTTCTTCTCGCTCTCCCGAAACCTGATATCTACATCTTCCAGCTCCTATGCGTATCAACGTATGTGCCTCTTGACAAATGACGCTAGGTTGACCTCTCCTTTATCTCGACAAATATCAGCAAACATCTGAAGCCTGTGTGAAATGCTTCGGTCACGGTATTTCCAACAGAGATATTCTATGCACTTCTTTGCAATGACTCCTTCGCCTAACTTGCGAATCGCTTCTTTGAGGCAACCAGCAGCTTCCTGTACGAGTGCTTCGTTGGCATGCTGATTAACAACGTCTAGTCGCAGCAGGTATGTATAAATCAGTCTTGAATAAGATTGCAAGATATACTGGGAGTCAGGATTGACATGAGTATTGTATAATTTGTAGCATTCAGCGGCCTCTGCGTAATTATTCAGTACCAGACAGCATTCTCCGCGCTTCCATTGAGTGAAGATGTTGACAAATCCTGATGACGACTCGATCTGGGTTGCCATCGTAGTACTCTAATGCTTTTTCCAAGCATTCCGTTTGTTCTTCCCAACCGTATCCATGAGGATACGAGCTGAGTGATCTGTCGACATAAACCGCCATATATTCCCCATCTGGCGATATTCTTCGGGTACAGCATGCATATTGGTGGATACTTCATAATCATCATTAGCTTTAACTAGAAGATTCAGTTTCTCGGCATTATCTCTTCTTTTTCGGTAGTCGGTATGTACATACATGTTAACGTATGTGTCACCCCGCATCGAGAAAGCATACCGATTCGTCAACGAGCTATCGGCCTCAATGGAGTTGTCAAGAAGACTCAGTGCAGATTCATAACCTGGTGGTGATTCAGTGAAGTCGATGTAAATCGGATGTTTGATATACTTTGCCTTACTAGTCAAAAATGGAGGATGGTTGGGTCTGAAATGTAGCGCCTTCTCATAGCAGGCAACAGGTGGATTAGGCTGTGCGTAACAGGTGAGGAAGTCACGTTTATCCCTGATACATTCGGGAGGATTGGCGTCTGCAGTTTGAGTGGCTTTAGTTGCATGCCCTTCATACTTAAACCTTTTGGCAAAGTACAGAAACATTGACCCTAGCTGACCCCACACTTCTGCTTTCATGATGTCATCTCCATGCTCTAGAATCATTTCAAAGCTTTCAATAAGTTGCTTCTCAAGATCAGGATCTATACTGGAAAAATCCTGTTTCTTTACCTTTGTGAACAATAGTTTATGTTTAACTCTCGTTGATCCTAGTTTCCAATCGGCTTTCTCTTCGATTGAGACCAGATCTCCCGCCATCCCTAGAGCCGTGTCGTACATCGTAGACGCTTTTAAGTATTGTGCGTCATACTCGTGAGTAACACCCATGAACACTGCATACCCCTGTTCAGTAAGGCACCGCGCATTTATAACTTTAGCCTGCGGACTATCAACCGTATCCAACATTGGTCTCAGGTCAGCTAATCTTTGCGCGATTTCATCCTGCCGAGTAACATTGCCGCTACCCATGGCTGCATACACCCACTGCAAATTTGCGAGCGCGTTCACGTTATCCTCATCCTCCTCAAGCACTTCGCTCAAAATTTCAATCGCCTTTTCATATCGCTTCAACCTGGCATCGATAAATCCCATAAGATTTCTGATTGCGTGGCGTTCAGGTCGATCTATCTTGTCTTTCAGATAGTTTTCAAGGACTTTATATGCGTATTTTGCTACATCTTCAGTGTCGAAATTTTCGGTGTTAACATCCAGGGGCAGATTTGCGAAGCCTGGTTCAATCGTTGTTGTAGTCATGATTGTCTTCTGAATTACCGTATTGCTGTCAGTTTGGTGGTTTTTTTAATCATATACAAAGACAACAATGTTAGAATGAGATTACCACTGGTAAGATAATACAAAATAAAGCACACAGGTATGTATAATGTTGATAAGCATTCTGCCATGTAATATAAACCACACACTTTCCTTTATTAAACCCATTCTTTGTTCAAAATGCATTCTCTAGCAATGAATGTGTTACAAGTGGACTTTTATACATACTGGATTTCAATCAATGTGTTACAAGACTCAAATCATGGAATTGGGTGATTCTTTCATACATGCTATTTTTCACATGCCCAATAGACACAGATGATGAATTTGAGTTGTTCTTTTTCATGCATATGACAGGCCTATGTATAGCAACAATTTCCCATGCTTAACTCAATTTGGCCAAAGTATGGACTTAGGTGGCTTTTGTATTCATATATTCAATTGTATAACCAAAGAGGCCGTTTTAAAAGTTGCACCTGAGTCCAAAGCAGTCAGATTTTCTTTAAGAAACACATAAATAGACCTTTCCTACTGTATTGTTTAAGCGTTGACTCCTATGGACTCAGATACATCTCTTTGTAACATAATGAACCATTGTGACTGAACGCAATGATGTGTGACGCTATAATTTTGCGATTTAAGGGGAACTTAAGTTGTGGACCCTATTTGAGTAAATTGCAAAGTAATGTCCGAATCGGCCCCGAGGAATTGGCTAAAAGGTTTAGAAATAAGCTTCTGGAGGATACTAAAATAACGAAATGTCCCTTTAATATACATAATAAATGTACTGTATTATTTAAAGGAGATATTGCACGGTAGTAGATAGTGGGTCATCATATGGGGGGGCGCATCGGGTCTGATGGGGGGGTCACAACCATTTTCGGCAATTTTTCTATGGGATCTTCTAAATTTTCAGATCGATGTGGGGAGGGGAATTCACACCATGATACAAATGGCATTGAAAATCTTATTTAAGAACGGAAAATACCTAGCCTATAGCACCAACCTGGTGCTTGGAGCGTCCAATTGTGCAAACAAAAGCCGCCTAACACCTAGAGAAGATGCAAGGACGTGGAGGGTTAATAGAATAATAGCTAATAATAAATATATAATGGAGATCCCGTCGCATCTATTCATACATAGTCCTTTTGTTCGCAAGTATACATCAATGCATAGATACCGCGTGTAGTTAATCCGATTATTATGTCACTTCAACAGCGAATATACCATGCTGTGTGTTTTGTCGAAGGGAACTGTATCATGGTATTGTGTTATTCTTTTGTCTACCCGTGTTTTCGCGAAAGGTGTAAAACGGGTGATGGAATGCAGTTTAATATTTCCACCAAGGCCGAATCATTTCACATTTTGAGTGCATTGTAGCCGACGGCTACCCAACTAAAGGCTGCTAGTCAGGTGTAGGAATGCGTGAATTTGGATTCCTCTATATATGGGCATTGTGATTGTTTCATGATGTATTGGAACAATTCTATACATAAAAGTAACATGGAGCCACAAAAGGAAAATAAAATAAAAAACAAACAAAAAAAAAAAAAAAAAAAAAAAAAAAACCGATGTTATTCTTTGCAATTTAGAAAAGGAATTAAAGTTGATTGAAATACTTCTTGTTTTGATATCTAAACTGGAAAATGGTTTGTTTGAACTTGTCTGGAATGTTTGCTTTCGGTTTGCTTAGTATTGTCTTTTATCATCATTATTGTGTACATGAGACCTGATTACTAAAGTGATGTTTGCTAATTGACATAAACCTGTCTGTACGATTAATATTGCGTGATGATAATAACAATCTATTAATAACATATAACTATTACACCTTCAAAACTAATTTCATGTAAAGGGTTTTACCATGTGAAATAATATGGTAATTAGGTTGATGGTATTTAAGCCTTAAACTTTTGGCAGACATATCATAATATGGACACCCGTCGAAGGGAACAATTCATTGTGTCTGAACAATTAAATTAGTGTCACCTTGAAATACCTGTCTCATCAAAAACGTAAGTTATTTTTATGTTTTCTTTGATCATTAATTATGCATACAAGTGTTTACGGTGGTACTGCGCCCCTTGATAAATTTGTGAACATTTTTGCATTTTTCACAAAAAATAATAACACACTGATGACAAAAGTTATGTATATGTGATGCGATCGAGCAAAATCAGTCGGAACTCGCAAGTATTGATTTTGAGATATAGCCAGATAAAGCAAATATTTCCTTTTGTTTCCTGTTGTTTTGGAAACTCTTTAATTGCTCATATATTTGAAACTAGTAGTTCAATTTTAATGGAGTCTTCTGCAAAATCCAACTTTGTAGATGCCTTTTACTATAGAAACTGGAAATTTTATATTTCCGAATTCCGACTGATTTTGCTTGATCGCATCACATAATTATTATAGAGGCAAGGAATCCAGTTACCACACTGGAATTCCAGTGACTCAAGCGGTACGTCATTAAGAAAAGAGGTACCGCTAGAATGTACTTCATTTCTTCTTAACATATATAATGAACCACTTGTCTTGAATCACTGAAATTTCAGTATAGTAATTGGATTCCTTGCTCCTATAATATACATAACTTTTGTTACCAGTGTTTAGTTATATTTTGAGAAAAAATATTTACAAAATTGATCAGGAGGGGTTTTACCACCTTAAAAATATAAAAATAAGATGAAAGGAAAATATAATAATAAAGTATTTTACCTTCTTTGTTGCGTCATAACTATAAATGTTGATGCTATGCTAAAAGATACGTTACCTTACTATTATCAATCATAATCATAAGAACAATAATTATGGTTTTATTATTCTACATTTTTATAATAACATTCGAGTTTTTGAAATAAACAGAAGCAAGCTTAAGCAGGATTTTGCGTCTAAAATGTTTAGAAAATAATATTTTTTATTCCAGATTCTGAAAAAGTATTCATCAGTATATTTTTGCACTCTTTCTTTCTTTCTTTCTTCCTTTCTTTCTTTCTTTCTTTCTTTCTTTCTTTCTTTCTTTTTCTTTCTTTCTTTCTTTCTTTCTTTCTTTCTTTCTTTCTTTCTTTCTTTCTTTCTTTCTTTCTTTCTTTCTTTCTTTCTTTCTTTCTTTCTTTTTCTTTCTTTCTTTCTTTCTTTCTTTCTATTTATTTCATTAATTTTATTTACTATTAAAGATATAGGCCTATTAGTTATTTTAATTATTTATTTCTTCGTTTATTTATTTATTTATTTTTTTAATTTAATTTTTTAATTTATTTCAATTTTCTTGATTAATTTTATTATTCTAGTTATTTTATTTATTCTATTTATTCTCTTGATTTTATTCATTTTATTATATTGTGTGATTCGTTAAATCTGACATATACATAGATACGGTTGCTAATTTCAGAGATTTATGGAGAGAAAAGTGTGTTTTTTTGTTTTGTTTTTTGTTTTGTTTGTTGTTTTGCTTTTTTGGGGGTTAAAATCAAACTGGATCAAATATTAATGCTTTACATTATCTGCTTTTTAATACACAGTTCAAAAGACAAAGCACCGTTAGAATGGATGGGATATTCAATGATCAGCCTGGGTTCTCCCAGCTTCCTTTGGAGGTCAACGCAGAAACATTTGACTATGATGATATTGCGTCTTTCAAATTCAAGCGTTGGGTAAGGCAACTTGACGAAGAGAAGCAATACCGACCAGAAGGCAATGTGATTAGGAATTTCCTAGGATACGTAGCTGCTTGCATAGAGTGGTATTGGGAGGCAGAAAGGTTCTTTAAGCAGGTGCTTGACGAAGACCCTGATAATCTGAACGCATTGACGAATTTGAAGCGAGTCTATCAAACACTCGACGCCAAGGATAAGACATACGAAATCGCGCGAAAATTGAAGGAATTGGAGACGGTTTTGAACAGAAATGACGAGCGATCAAAACGACTGAAAGCAAGATGTCTAGTCGAGAAGGGCTACGCGATATGTCAGGGTGCTTCTGAAGAGCATGAAGAGTCTTTCCTTGCCGCGTCTGCGATGTATGAAAAAGCCTTGGAAATGGCAGGTGATCTTGTCACAGTAGAAGAAAAAACTGATTGGTACCTGGGAAAAGTGCGAGTTAAACAAGTTCTATTCAACAAGCGCGGACATTGGAGAATGCCACAACCTGATGTCGAGCTCGAGAGGAACTTCTTCAACGATGTACAAATGGTGTTAACCTATGGAGATGACTTCATGAAAGCAGAATCGTGGGTCAAAATCGGGTCAGTTTTTCGCCAACTTCACCGAATGTACTATGGTGCTGAACCTCCCATATGTGTGAGAGAAAAACCCCAAATACTCAAGTGCTATCGTTCGTCACGTCCACTTCTCGCTTGCTACAACATGGCATTGAAGTACAAACCCAACCATCCCCCGATATTAGCTAAGAAAGCAGGCTTGCTTAAAAGTAACCGTTATCAAACACCACAGGAACAAGACTTTCAATTAGCTCTTCACCTTCTCGATGAGTCCATAAGAGCCGATAGTTCAATCTTCAATCGCTGTTCGTTTTCAATGAAGGCTGAAGCGTTAATGGATTTCTATCGCGCATTAAAAAGGAACAGACAATGGCAAGCAAATCATTATAAGTTGCTGATTGAGGCAAAGAACACCTTCGAGACATCACTCTCAATGCACACGGAGCCAGCTGACTGTAGACAGCTTGGAGAAATATGGCTCTACCTCTCTGATGACTACAGTGACGAAAAGCTCTTACAGATCGTGGGGAAAACTAAAGCCGAATGTATGGAAAAAGCATTGGAGTTCTACACAATCGCGACGGAGATCGTACCATCTGGCTCCGGTAATCCACATGCGCACTGGAAGCGCGGAGAGTGTCTTTTCAAGATGAATGATCTTGAAGGAGCGGCTGAAAGTTACAAGAGGGGAATAGATTGTTATAACTTTCCCTGTCGAGATATGTTACAAAATCACGGTAAACTGTTTTATACGCAGTTGCAAATGCTGGATCTTGATGGTGGCAATCATCACGCGAACACAATAATTGCTGAAGATGTTGCGCATTGCTTGGAGAGGGCAATAGATCAGTTCGGCAAGCCAGGCGTCGTTGAGAAATGTATCCGGTATTTTTGCAATGGGCACGAGGAGTTTGCAGAGAGATGCTTGTGTTTCATCTCCATATGTGAAGACATTGGAAAGACCGATTTAGCAGTATTTCTTCAGAAACACGTACCCAGTTACTGGTGAAGGGATTCTATCCAGTCATGATTATGTATACAATCAAATTCATCAAACACTTTGTGCCTTCATTTTTTCTGAAGCAATCATGACATCTGTAAATATGTATAACTAAAATGTATTACGTATAAAATCTACAAGTGACATTATGTGAATGTGGGTTGAGATCAGCATTGACGTGAACACTGAAATGTGCTGCTCCATGTTCTCATCGTAGCTGACATCAATAATAAGACACCAATGAACCCACTCGAGGAAAGAAAAAAACAGTCGTTGAAACATTATATATAACATTGTAAAAAAGTGAGCTTATATAAATACATGTATATATTATATATCGGTAAATACTGTATACACAAACGAAATTGTAACCAAGAGAGATTTATGGTTGTTATCAACATTAGGGGTAATCCGCGTTCCTGGGACCGTCATCATGTTCTCCATGCACTAGAGTGAGAAATGCATTATCCTTGTGTGGCACTGATATCAATATAATATCATACACTAGAGGAAGTTTTGGATGAGAAATGGACATTTTGATGAGAAACGGCCAAAATGGTGAGAATTTAAATTTTCTCATTCTTTTGGATGAGAAACTTCCTGGTGTGTGTGTCAATCATTATTGTCTTAATATTAAAACTGGTGAGAAATGCTAATCCCCGCTGAGCTCAAAATAAACATTATTATTTTCTCATCCAAAAGAATGAGAAAATTTAAATTCTCACCATTTTGGCCGTTTCTCATCGAAATGTCCGTTTTCTCATCCATAACTTCTTCTAGTGGTAGTCCCGGGGGGGGGGGGAGGTGGGGGCACTTCCATAACAGATATGCATCATGTGCCCAGGATAGACCCCTTTTTCAAACCGACTTGTACCCAATGACCCCCTTTTTGTGTTATGGTCCTACCTATTACCCAATGACCCCCTTTAAAAAAGTTCATGTACTCAATGACCCCCCTTTTTCTATTTCCTGCTACCCCAAATTTAGGTGGTATTTTTGTTCTCCAGAAATAATGAGATTTTTCAAATTTCCAAGGTGGCCAAGTTGTTTTTTCGCAGTTTGGCACTTAATTATGTGTACTTAATGATATCCTTTTGGCAATCCTGAACTCAATGACTCCCATTTTATAATTTGTTACCCCGATGACCATCCTTTCTTTCAAAGTTTCATACTGAATGACCCCATTTGTATTCAGGTTGTGTACTGAATGACCCCATATTTTTGTAATTGTACATTTGACCTGAATGCCCCCTACTTTTAACATGGCCGAGGCACATCCCTGCCATTTCAGATAGGGAGTGCCTCCCCCGGGGTGGTAGTAGACAATTTCATACACTTAGGCGTATTCAGTTATTTCAAGGATAAGAGTGACGTAATTCACGGTCTACCATAATAATATAACTTCATAACTTCATATAAGTTCATGTATATTATATATAAATCTGTTTGACCATGCTAATTTGGCTTAAATTTAGAAATAATGGCTTACGATCATGTTGTAGATAAATAGAGATAAGATGCAGATAAAAAAAAAGTCACAGAAAAACAACAATAATATATAACAGTTTGTTTTCATTAAAACATTAATAAAAAAATCTTACCCTAGACATAGTGAAGAAAAAAAATTCTGCTACCGGGAATTGAACCGTGGAAGACCGCTTCAAATGGTTCAATATATAAATTTATCGCAATATAATAATAGGAGACCGTGGTCAATTACGGTATTTATTATGAGGACTATCTTAAATCTTTGTTTTAATTTCTTATTATGATGATATGTATACGTTTAATTTGTAATCGATTTCGCAATTCGTGCTGTGGTGTAGCGGTTCTGAACAGGGCTTTGTATCAGTAGGGCCTTAGTTCGAATCTCGGATAGTGTTTCGTTCATTTTTTCCCGAACCATTTATTCCAAGCAAAAGAAAAAAAAAATCATCAGTTTCTTAATTTTTTTTCAAAGCAATAAGCTTCTGGTTTTAGATAAATCATTGATAACGTGAATATGCATGTATTTTTGTACTTAAAATATAAAAGAATTGACAAGTTAATGAAACCGTGTACACTAAAATATGCCAAATTTATTAATCTCTTCATAACTGAAAGAATGATCAAAATCGAACAACGCGTGATGGAGATCATTTTTATGATATATATAGGCCATCTTTTTGATCTATTCAGACAATCTTGTGCGAAAATGTTGGGACAGATGATGATTTATAGATCAAATTCCTGTGAACTGAACATAAGGCTGAAAATACATGATACGTTTCATAGCTCACGTTATGTACTTGCTTACTCCCCCTCCCCTCCCCCTGAAAACAATGTTGGAGCAGACATTGTGGCGCAACCACTTTTGACTATTTTTCAGCATTCAACATTGAATAAGGGGAGCGGGGATGCGTAAAATAAGCAAACTGTCCCAAGCTTTTCGCGCGGGATTGTCTGAGAGAAGCAGAAAAATAATCTATTAACCCTAACACTGACCCAGGTTTTTTGCTATCGGAAGTCACAGAAGATCCGAAATTTTCAAGAAGAAGAAGAATTTTTGACTTGGCACCCCCGGGATTCGAACCTTTGACCCCCCGCATGCCAAGCACACGATCGCGGACCGGGAGCTAGACGGGTTATTGCTGCCCGGCCAGCAATTCCGTGAGCATTTGACGCTTAGGCTGATTGCGTCATCGCAGACCCTGGGATGCATGCATGATTTGATTTTTTCATCGTGGTATTCTGTGGTATTTTTGGGTGTAAGGGTTAATATCAATAAAATCGCCATAACTCTTGAACGCGTTGTTCGATTTTCATGATTTTTTCAGTGATGTTAAGAAATGGTATTATGCATGTCCGTTTTCTCATCCAAAACTTCTTCTAGTGATATCAGCAAAATAGTATAGAGACCTTACATGTTAATTGGACACAGAAAAGAAACGAAACAACGCCTAGACATTGATCCACAAGCCTCAGCATACTTTACATAATAACAATAATTATTTTTGTTTTCACTATCCTGTGATAGAGGATAGGTAAGTCTAGTATTGTGAGTGGTGGATTCCGGTGCACACTACGATACAATAATGGGCCAGACTATCTCTATCACACAACATTATCCATATCTTGAAAAGTATTGATGATATTTATATAATTTTGGTATCATTTTAAAGCTTATTAGGCAAAAACAAACAAACCATGTTTGTTTCCTGTAGCAGGTCTAAAAAGTCAAATGCGAAATGCACTTTTTTATTTTTATTTTTAAATCCATGCCTTAAAATGAACAAAAAAAACCCACCTTTTTAATGCGCTTTGGAATGTGAATTTACAGTGGGTTTCTCCGACACCCACAAAAAATCATATTTCTTCATATCCAAGAACAATTTTCTAATCCCCTTTCAACCTGCAAAGTAAAAAAGGCATTTAAAAAATGTGTGATGTTTTCTCCAGTAGTTTTTCACCACATGCGTTTGTGTAATGTGTAAATGTTTTCTCCAGTATAGTGTTTTATATTATTTTTTTGCGATTTTCTGGTTTTGTTTTGTTTTTCTCCTTTTTAAGCAAAAAAAACCAAAAAACCAAAAACAAAAACCTTAAATGCGCAAATAAGCCGTCAAAAACGAAATGCGCGCGCTGCAGGAAACAAACTTGTTTTTTGGCCTTATCTACAGTAAGCAAAAGAATTAAGGTAGCAGGTGTGTTCACCCTGTATATCCTAAATAAAGACAAATGCGTCAAAATTAAAACAAGCAGCCGATGCCTGGCTCTGATTTAAGACCTTATTGTTGAAATTGTTTGAGAATTAAAGAAACGGTGATCCAAAACCTAATGAAGATACGAAATAGAAAGTTGCACTTTTGTGTTCTAATCAATGAAAGCGCGGCACTAGTTTTTGTGCTAAATCAATGAAAGCACGGCGCGAGTTCTCTTGTTCGTGAACGCTTTGTGTACATATCAATAGGGCATGCAATGTGGCAAACTGCATCTTTTAAATTTGCATCTTCCTTTGATTTTTAGATCGTCGTGTATTTATTTCTTGAACAATTTCAACCAAAATGGAATCGGCCAAATTTAATGCCTATGTAGGTCAACAGAGCAAAGTTCGACATTATTATCATAATTTAAAAATTATGATAATAAATATGTCCTCCCATAGAACTGCATGTTAAATGGCCAAAATAACCAGTGGAGTTTCTTTCACGTTACCTTGTTATTTCAACTTAGAATGGACAGCAACCCTTCCCGGCAGTTATTACTAATATTATTTCAACATTTTGAATAAAGAATTACAAAATTGAAATTTGACGGAAATCGTACATTAAGGCTTTAATTATTTGGCTTACTGTAGTGCTTACATTTGTATTCAAATCATTAAATGTCAAAAATGCGACTTGTCCCTGGTTTTGTTAGAGTGGATCACATAATGTCCTACGCGCAAATAGGTTACATTTTTGTCATCCTTAGACCCAGGCGAATAATGTTTTTTGGAGCATGCTTAATTAATAAATAAATAAATAAATTTCGGATTTATATAGCGCCTTTTTCCAGCTAGATCTTGAAGGATTCAAAGCGCTGTAATTTCGCTGCCATGGTGAATCATCACAATCAGATCGCATCATCTAGGCCAGTTGCAGCCGAACCTCAGGCGCAGACCTATCCGCACTTAGATTGTAACATCCACCAATTATCTGTGCAGCTCCCCAAATTCCATTGGGTGAAGGAAGTTTTGATAACCAAACAACTAATCACCGATTTTTTGAAAGCAGGAGGAAACCGGAGATCCCGGAGAAAACCTGCGAGAGCGAGCATGGAATCAGGATAAACCAAGTGCACATGAGTCCTTGGGCCGCGCCGGGGCTTGAACCCGGGACCTCAGTGGTGCAAAGCGAGGGAACTACCGCTGCGCTAACTCGCCCTCTATATGAGAATGTAAGGGGGTTGGGGGTCCTTTTAAAGGGTCACGGCGCTCCAATATAGCTTGGCAGACAAAATGCTTGGATTAATCAAATTGATTTGGTTGTCAGCTTTTACACGAGCTTGCCGCTTGAAACTTTCCAAAATAGAGCCTGTCTATTTAAAACTATATAACCAGTGGAGTACATTTCTTTTTGACATGGGGGATGGGGTTGGCAAAATTTTGAAGTGTGAATGCAGCAATTTTGCTTATAACATTTGTGCCATTACTCTTTTTTTTCCTGAAAAGTCAAAATGTAATTATCGTTACTACCTGTACATTAAAACATATTTATCTTTTGCGTCATATGTGGTTCCGAACAGCCTTAAATAGTTATTGTATATTTTTTTTTCCATAATAAATCAGGTTTTATTGTTGTAGGCATAACCACTTATTATGTTTTTAGCTATTATTGTCTATTTCGTAATTTCATGTTGCATAAAGAGCGTGTTTATATAGTGGGAGCAGATGTGCGGTATATATCGTATATATAATTTCTATCCGGTCAGAAATTATCCGGATACTTGCCCACTATAAACATACATACTAGCAGTATGTATGTACGCTACGTCGATATCCTTCTCAACCGAAGCTTAGGATATTGTTGCGAGATATAAATTTGCACTATAAACACACCAGTATAAATTGTGTGCGGTATTACCGAAAGTAGGAGCTTCTTCATGATGCGTAGAATGCGCGCAAGACATTCAGAACGATTCTCATCACACAAGAGGTATCAAAACAGAAGCTGCATGTTTGCCACCATGATCATATTGTTGAACGGGCTGTTTATAGCTCGCGCCACCAATACATACACATTCCCCGTGTGACCTCGGGGTCATTGCAAATATATCATAATGTTAGGTTAGTTGGTATATAATATGTGCGGCAACTGTGTCTCACTATATACAGCAAGAGTTTAGGTACATATACGGATACCGGATAAAAATGCGGTATATTCACTATAATAATAATAATAATAATAATAATAATAATAATAATAATAATAATAATATTAATATTAATAATAATAATAATAATAATAATAATAATAATAATAATAATAATAATAATAATAAACCAGTATTTATATAGCGCATTGTGAATCTCAGATTCTTCAATGCGCTTTACAGATTTAAAAACTACCAAACTTAATTTACAATATATGATTTTAACTTAAGAATTATACAAACAATACTAAGCATAAAATAGCGGACCAGCTGCAAGCAAACAACTTTAGAAAAATGCGAAGAGTAACACCAGTGAGAGGCCCACCGACAAAATCCCCAAGGGGGATCGTCGGTGCACCTCACACCGGCATCATCAATAAATAAATATACAGCAAGATAAAAAATACAGTTTTACATGATAAAAATGGCACTAATATTCTTATATAACAAAAGCACACTAAAATCAAATGAAACATTACACAACCATCTCCATCTAAAGATGGAGATGCATGTGTACAAAATGTAGAGTGTGTAAGAGACTCATCGATGTAAACACATCCATGAGCCTCCCACACACCAACAAAATTATACACAACAGCAATAATACATGGCAAAACAAATTTGAACACCAGCAAAACAAACTAACTCCATCCATCCACTATAAACACGCTGATAAAAACAAACCCTGTAAAGAAATAGTACAGATCACTAGTTTCATTTGGCCTTGAACTTGAAATATAACGAAATGACCCTCTTTTGTAGATGTGAGGTATTCTTCAGGTGGTGGCCGCATTGCATTCCCTAAATTCAGTAAAATGTCATCGTCAACCGTGTAATTGAATGGGATTATTTTGAAATTTTAAAACGCTTGAAATATCACAAACAAATAGGCCTATGTTGATAAATAATATAAATACAAGCTAAAACCGTTGGGGTTCGATAATGAACCCCACAAAACTAACCGATTATATTGGAAAATGCCATACGGCCGGGCGGTTTCACAAGTAGCCGGCTCGATCATGTCATCCGCCGCCTGTTATCGTCCGCGTAATCATATAGTGTGGATAACATTGGCAACCATATGTGACCCATCACATCGAAACACGGCAGTTGTCGGAAACCCACATTTAAAGATAATGAAGAAAATGTGCCCCGAAAAATAAAGAAAATAATAAGGAATTTGAATTCTGTTTGTCACATAAAATCACCATTCTACATGCGACATCAATGGAAGAGGTGTCATTTTAAACCTTAAAAACAGTCCTTTAGGCTGGTAAAGAAACCAACAAGTTCATTTTTGACGACAACTGCCGTGTTTCGATGTGATGGGTCACATATGAGAAAAACGGGAACGTTGGTTTTTGTGTGTCGTATAGCAGGTAAAATTTTCTTTAATTTATCTTTGATCTGCAAAATATTAGCCATTATATGAGGACAAATTTAATACACAAAGGCAACAATTGATTAGAAATAGTGATTCATTAAACCAACAACATGGTAGTTATAGATGTACAGGGTGTCCCTGAAAGAACTGTATCGTCAGAAATTGAATTTTTTGGGCATTTTAACGCATAAACCAAAAATAACTAAATAACTAATGTGGTTGAGGAATATGTCAGCTATCGCATACTTTTTGAATTTTGACAATTGACCGCTCCGTTTTTGAAATAAAAGAATTTTACGAAACTCCCTCATTTTCAGCCCGTTCCACAGAGTCAAATATCTATCAATAACAATAGAACTTTGAATACAGATCATCGGATGATATTTAAAGTCATAATGTACGATCTTTTTTCAGAATTTACCTTTATTTTTTTCAAAACCGATTTTTTGGCATATTTGTAATACTTACACATGTTCTAACTTAAATCTATGAACAAACTGTCAAACTCGTCCTATTTGTAGTAAAACGGGACGATTTTCTGTTGGTCCGACATAAAGTCATAATTTTAGATTATGACTTTATGTCGGCCACGATCGCAAACCGTAGTCTCGTACAAAACTAGCTTGGTTACGCTCCCTCCACATGTGGAAGGAGCGTAACCAAACTGGCCGCGTAGGAGACTAACTCTGAGGCCGCACTCGCTGTCCTAATCCAAATAGTGCGAGATGTTTCGAGTGATAGAGGTGAAGTTTATAATGTTGTTTCTTTGCAAATTCCCAATGTTTTTCGCGTCCAAATGTATTGGGAACTTTCATAATGATTGCATATTATCATTTTAGAAGAAAAAAAGAAAAATCTAAAAATTTAACAAGATCGTACATTAAGGTTATTACTTATTTTAAACTGTTGTGATTTGGTAGTTCACAGCATCTTACGAATGGTAGTGAGCTTTCGCAAAAACTGCATTGCTCAATTCATAGCGAGCGTGTAGAAGAATTAAAATATCACAGATATACTTTTATAGGTGCTGCGGTTCTTGAGTTACGTTGTAAAGAGGGCTGAAACAACAACACTTTTGTAAAACGTACATAACTCATTAACAACAATAAATTAAGCAAGTTTGCAAAGTATACGATTTGTAGAATGAACTTTTGCAAAACATCAAGGTGTTAATTTTCAATAATATATTGATATAGATAATGAAAATCGATTTTTAGGTTGCTTCGACCAACAATACCTCGTCTACCCTTAAGGCTTTAAATATGTGGATAGGTTTGAAAATGAGGGAGTTTCGTAAAATTCTTATATTTCTCGAACGGTGTAGTCAATTGTCAAAATTCAAAAAGTACGTGATAGCTGAGTTATTTCTCAACCACACCAACTATTTAGTTATGTTTAGTTGTGGCGTTAAAATAACCAAACAATTAAGTTATCGACGATACAGTTCTTTCAGGGACACCCTGTATCATCAGTATCCATACATAGATGTTATTTTCTGATGTGCGAGAAATTATCACATTTTAATGCTTCTAAAATTGGCCATCAGGTCAAAAACAGTTACGGCAAAATGGCAAATGTTTGGAAATTTTGTCGAGCCGAGGCGTGCGTATGCATTAGACGAATGCAACTGGTGCTGATATGAATGGTGCGGTGCGGGATGATGGAGGGACAGCCCGCATAACATATTGCCAATCTTGCATAATCATTTCATTTGGTTATGGATCCTACAATACTAGGCCCAAGGATGTTATTATACGTGGATGACCAACCCCTTAATACTAATAGTTTGAACTAACCGGCAAAAAAGTCCAAATTTTACATTTGGCAAACTTTTTGAAAACTAAAAACCCAACAACATGCGTTTGTTAGGTGTTTTTTGTGTATGCCGTGAAAGATATATGAGGGCAGTTTCCCTTTTGAAGGGAATTTTCACTGATTCCGGTATATTCATAGATAATTCCCACGTAAGAATGGTATGTTCCAAATTCAGTGCACAGTATTTTGTTTAGTTAAGGGATCTAAAATGAGCGTTTATTGCGTTTCGACAGTATTTTTTGTAGGACATGAGAGCACCTCAGACCTATCGAATTGCATTCTGAATACGAAGCATGTCTTTCTGATATCAAATAATTTTCATTTTTGAAAATCACAATATAATACAAATTTTATGACAAATTATAAAAATTTGATATTTTTCAATTTTTGATATATAACAGTCCTCGAAGTAAATTATATAAATCTAATGATATATTCTTAAAGTGTATGTAGTAGGGAGGAAAAGCCGACGGTCAATTGAAAATTTTGACCTTTCATATTGAAGATATGGATTTTTTTCCCAAAAAGACCTTTTTTTTTTTTTTTGTGTTTTGGGAAAAAAATCCATATCTTCAATATGAAAGGTCAAAATTTTCAATTGATCGTCGCCTTTTCATCCCATCTACATACACTTAAAGTATAAATCATCAGATTTATACAGTTTACTTCAAGTACTGTTAAATATCAAAAATATCAATTTTAATGATTTGCCATAAAATGTGTATTAAATTGCGAATTTCAAAAAATCAAAATTATTTGATATCAGAATGACATTCTTCGTATTTAGAATGCACTTCGATATGTCTGATGTGCTCTGATGTCCCAAAATAAATACTGTCCAAACGTTCATACCCCAGCCCTTAAGGTTATTCGATTTCACCGAATAATCACAGAGGTCATATGTTGACACCGTGGTGAAAACAGTATACACATATGTCCTAAAACGGTGGGTCAAGCTTTTGATATGGATCAAATAAGTTGCCAGGGGCCATGGATTACTAGTGGCATGCGCATGTTTTTGAACATTTTTTTGTTATCGAAATAGCAGATGTTTCAAATATTAAACATGTTATAATTGAAGACCGAATTGGATGTCAGGGCAAAGGCGCGATTGGTTGCTGACCTGGCTATCTCAAGAATCATCAAGGCACTACTAAGCATTTTGATGCATTCACCTTACATGTAATCCAAACATAGTCATATGGAATCTGTCAAAAAGCTTCAAAATTTCCCAATTTTCTCGATATCGGAGTGTAAAGGTTAAAAAGCCAACTTCGATATTTCAGGGACTGAACAATAATTACTTGTCCCCCCGGATGGGCAACAAGTGGGCGGCAAGCACCCGGGGGCAAGCAATCTTAACGGGACAAAGAAGAATAAAAAAGGGGGTGGGGGAGGGTGTGTTGAGGGCAAGCAATTTTGGCAGGTCCAATGTGGAAAGGGTGTATTTTTAAGTCAAAATTGGTGTGCAAGAAATTGCACAGATTTATGGGCTTCTTTCAAATAAAATGCCCAAAGGCGTAAAAACGGTAAAAAGCATTCAAATTATGTAAAATGTGCCTGCTCGCTCATAATGTATCGAGGTGTTAAAAACAATTGGCATATTCAAATAGGGGGGAGGGGTCGACATGCCGAGAGGTGGGGGAATTTTTGACGGGCCATTTTGAAATTTTCCAGGGGGCAGATACTTATTGCACAATCCCTAAATGTAAACACTGCTTAACTTATACGCAGGTTCATGGTTATTTCTAGTCTTCAAGTTTGAAAAACTGCGAGTGTTTGTATCACATTATCATCATGACAAGTGAAGGAGAGCTGAAAATGAGCTGCTGGGAAGCATTCAGGTGCAACATTCGCTATGCTATTATTGTCCTGACACCTTTGGCTCTGTTACCAGTACCACTCATTTTCCCGAACAGTGTAAGTATTTTTTCTCAATCCTCGATACAAAATGTCACTTTTTATGGTAAATACAACTGCTACAATTGAAGCTAACTGAAGTTATGAGTAATTTTCTACAGAAGTTAAACTTACGGCCATGCGGTTCGCTTTGTAACTCAGGAAGTCAGGATCCTGTGATCACGAATCCCGACTTCTTATGTTCCTGACTTAGCCAGTTTGAAATAAAGAAATAGTAAATATATAAATATAATGAAATAGTTTAGACAAATCAGGATTTCAGGAACACATGAAATCTGTTCAGTTTTCACGGCGTCAGTATTTTAACTGTAAGCCCATCCAATTTTTTTTAATCTCGAGATTCTATTTTCGTGACTCAAAGTCAGGAACTCACGAACTCCAGACCTCCGAATCTCGCGCACGAGGTCATGATGTCTTGATTTCAGTCAGGAAGTCAGGATCTCGTTATCCTTTAAGACGGGATCTCGTGATAACAAAATCCTGACTTTATATCAGGAACTCGTGATCCGAGATCCTAACTTCCTTACTTAGAGCCTGTGTCAGGGAGGTAAATAACATGTTAACTGGGTGGGCATTTGCCCACCCAGTAAATTATTTTGCCCACCCAGTAAATTCAACTTGCCCATTGCCCAAAAGTGCCCACCCAGTAAATTATTTTGCCCACAAAATTTGGGCACCATATAATAATTACCATCTAATTGTACTGCTTTTTTCCTACGTAGGATTAATGGTGAGTGACAATTAGTATAAGATATCTAAATACCAAAAGTGAAATATAATATGGAATATACTTTTAAAGTAGCTACACGAATATGCTAAAAACTGGCAGAATATGCATTTAGGGTAGTGTAATGTCCACTTTTTACATTAAAGCCAAATTGTACGCAAAACAGGTCTACATTTCCGAAAATCCAAACGCCTGGATGCCATTAATTATCGCTGCCCACCCAGTAAATTATTTTCCATTGTTTGAGGGCAAAAATAAATTAAATTGCCCACCCAGTAAATTATCCTTATTTACCTCTCTGACCTGTGTTACAGGCAACATCATATGATAATTATTATGATATGGCGCTTGTAACGCAAGCTCTAAGTGACGCTGACTTCGTCACTTAGAGCTTGTGTTACAAGCGCCATCATATAGTTGTCAATCTAAAAAGAGTCTTTCCGGGGAAACATAACCGTATGGTTATTTGTGTTAAGTGCACCCGGGGTTAAAACATGTTTTACATAATAATTATATCTAATTATGACGCTGTAGTCTGAATATCATGTTAACATTCATTTTATAGATTGGTTATACGGTATATTGCATCATTTTAATGGGTGTGTACTGGTGCACAGAATGTATTCCACTGGCATCGACTGCTCTTCTACCTATTGTAATCTTCCCTATGTTCGGTGTCCTAACTCCAAAGGTTGTATGTTCTCAATACATCAAAGACATCAATGTGTCATTCCTCTCAGGATTGATGATAGCGATTGCAGTAGAACACTGGAATCTGCACAGGAGAATTGCCCTCAGAGTGTTACTACTGGTTGGCTCAAAACCAAGGTGGTAAGCTGTTGTACTACAGGCCGCCCCCCAAAACAAACAGACAAACAAACAAACAAACAACAACAACGCGGAATCCCCATTGCGCCCTCTTTTTCCTATTTTGGAAAAGTTAAGCAAATACATTTTGGTATAAAAAGAAACCCTAAACCGAAAAAAAAAAAATTTCAATCGGCTCACAACTTTTGAAGATACGAACTTTTCAAGAAATGTATCCGTTTTTTACTGTCCACTGAGGAAGTTTGGGGTTACTTCAAAGATTGAAAAGGGGTACACGTACCATTCATGAATATCAAACGTTCCTCAACAAACCCTTTAGGGAATGGGCTTTACCGGTGGGCTTATGGACTAAGGAGTTTGTTAAATGTCATTAATTTGTGAGTAAGGATGTGCGATTTCTTTTGCTATACCTGCATTACTTATTTTTTCTTGGTTATTTTTGCCTTTTTGTTTTATTATGTTTCTTAATTTGTTGTTTCTGGCTTTCGTTTTATTTACAACATATTAAAGTCATTTCTATTTTCATGTGGGATAAAATGTTGCCATGAAAAAGGCTGTTTGGTTTGCCTTTGGTTCTTCTGATGTGAGTTTAATGTGCTGCTCTGCCCTCTACCTGGTTACCTCTTTGACAAATATATATGTTTCAGCCCTGGTTCTCATTACATCAATTGCGTTGCGTACCATCCTAGTGCGCCGGATACTTGCGAATTCCCTGACCGAAATTTGACACAATTTTGACATATGTCAAAATTATGTCAAACAAAAACGATAAGAATTGGGACATTTATTTGACACAAATTTGACATAAATTTGACATATGTCAAATTTGTATAAAAAATTTGACATATTTTTGACATAGTTCTATGTCAAAAGTGTGTCAAATCACATTTGTGTCAAAATCATGTCAAATATTATTTTGTGTCAAAATTATGTCAAACAGGATCATATTTGACATACTTTTGATATGTCAAATATGTGTCAAAATATATTTGATACATATTTGACATAGTACTTGGTTATGTTAAAATTGTATCAAATCGTGATCATATTTGACACACTGATGTGAATGCAGTGGTGGAGCTGCCGTTGAGGTGAGCCAGCACAGGGAATCCTTTTCTACCCTGTTGCCCAGGTGCATGCACAGCTTCCAGTGCCAAGTTATTGGAAATCCCACTTGAGGGCAAAAAAATGCCACCAAATATTCAGATTTGTGCAAAATTGTGTCAAACAGGATCATATTTGACATACCCCGGTACTTTTGATATGTCAAATTTGTGTCAAAATAAATTTGATACATATTTGACATGTAGTTCTTGGTTATGTCAAAAGTATGCCAGAATGTGATCACATGGCTGCACCACAAAGGTGAGGGGCACGGAGGGGCTTAATTTTCCATTAAGCTTAAGTTTTGCCCAATGAAAACCAAAAATCACTGAAAATATTGATGAATACATATTAATGACAGAATTGGATGCTTTACGCCCAATATTTATTGATATACTATTTACCCGACTACCTCTCAACCAATATTTTTAAACTTGTAGCTTGACCTGTAAAATATTTTGCGAGTAATTTAATACCAAATTAAAATTCAAATACGGTATGCAAAAACAAACACATGTCGTCGTCCGTATTCCATAGTGGCGTATAGTGGGGCGCCGCGAATAAACAACTTTTCGAGAAAATCGGGTTTGAAGAAATGCCAATTTAAAATCGAGTTGTGTAAATCAGATATTCATTATATTTTGTAAATGATGTGAAATTTCTGTAGTAAACTAAATAGATTTTATTGTTATGGTCGCGCGTTTTAAGGTCGCCTCCTTTCGCGTTACATGGTGATTTTTGCATTCGCGACATGATTTTACCTTTACAAATTCATATTTGCTGAATTATACCCCCTATGGTAGTAAAAGTATACATTTTCTGAAAGGAAATTGCCCAAGGAATCCAAATATGCACTCAGAAATGACACTAGGTGTAAGATAAAAAGGTAACATTGACTGAAATGTGAATTTTTATATATTTTTAGTCATTCAATGTTTTTTACAATAACATTTTCTGTGGTAACCCTATAGCAAAAATAATGCTATTTTCTTGCAGAGCACACTTAGGCCCTTACAACAATATCAAATTGCATGGGGTTCATGATTCACCCAAAATAAATATTTCCATCCCAATTTGGTGCAGATTTATAATCGGAAATTTAATCCTCTCACAAGATTCCATGTATGTAAGTGTCTTTAGTTGCCCATTATCACCCCAAAAACCTATCTATTTATATCAGACTAACTAAACACATTCCAACATGCTTTTGTGGCAGGAAGAATCACTGAAACAAGTCATCATAATTTACTTAAAAAACATTAACATGATACCTGATAAACAACTTGCGTTTACCGAGTAATTAAATATGTCGATGGGAATGCATCTTAAAGATAGTACATGAAATTTATCTATGTCCCATGAAAACAGGCTGATTCTTTCAAACATACATACACAAATATTGGGATTTTAACTTCATAGACTGTAAAAAGTATCTAAAGAGTGCAATTGCACACATTACATCCACATAGTCCATGCAGGTTGTGTCCGATGGCATGTTTTGATGCCAAAATATGATGTGACACAGTCTGTACATATGATAGCATCAATTGGCTTTAGGATTGGCTTTGTAGTGATCTGGATTGCCTGAATGTTGTGCAGATTGTAAATTTTAGTAGTATCCATTGATGACCTTAGTTCCTGGAGGATACTGATCTTGATGTCCAAATTCATCTTTATTTTCATGGATTTTCCGATTTATTGGATGCAAAAAGGTCTTTAGCATCATGCTGACATTAATTGATTTAAAATAAACAAAAAAGTGCACTCTTAATTACTGGAAAGTATATGGGCCCAACAGTTAACATTATTTCGCTTTTTAAAATAAAATAAATCAATGGACATGAAATATTATTTTAAAAATAATTATTTTCCTACCGATTTGCAAGTTTATACTTGTCACAAAATCACTATGTTATTATTATTTTCTTTATTATCACCCAGTTTGTCCATACTATACATTCATTTACCTACTTGTCAATCATAAAACAATAAAGTAGAATATGTTAGCTTTCTTTTGGTACCAAATTTATAGCCATACACAAAGATTTGACAAAAATATCATCGTTTCTGCAAAAATTGTACTAAAAATGTAAATTTCCCATATAGTTTGTACAGGCGGCGCCGCCTCCGCCGGCACCGCCTCCACCCCTATACTTCAAGCTACAAAAAGGTATATCTTCACTTCTGGATGGACTAAGGCAATGCCACTTTGCAGGAATATGGCATAATAATACAGCTTTCAAATGAGACCACATGCATTGATCTAGCTTTTGTAATTATGAAAATATATGAGATTAAGTGCAGCTTGATACCAAAAAGCGTAACATCTCCACCCTTTTGGGTGGCAAGTTTAAAACGCGTGACCTTATATATTTTTCAAAAGAAATAAATACATACTATTGCTGGCAAACTGACAATAAAACTATACGTCACTATGGAAAACGAACAAAACGCAATACCCTAACCTTACGTTAACCGTACGCCACCTCGGTCGCCGTGTAATCCCTATGGCGTTACTTTTCGTCGTTCGTATTCCATAGTGGCGTATAGGTCCGATACGCGTACGCCACTATGACATACGATGTTTTTCATTTTTGCCGATATTTCATAATTATAAAATGTGTATAAAACGTGGCGTATGGTCGATACGCCACTATGGAATACAAAAATGTCACTTTGTAACTATACGCCACATTTAATTAATTAATTACTAATTAATTAGCTAATTATGACTGATGAGACTTAGAAAAAATGAAAGAGAACATCATTAAAAACATATGTGCCAATTTTCAAAAAAATGACCAAAAATCACTATACGCCACTATGGAATACAGCCGACGATGTGACCTTAATACAGATTATTTCACATAAAGTTGTTGTGACCTTAATACAGATTATTTCACATAAAGAGTTGTTGATCGGTCGGAAAGAGCAATCTGACTTTTTTGGGGCCAAATAGTGAGAAAAATAGTCTTAAGTTTGCCACTCATGTATTCTAAACAATAATTAGTACGACACATAATTAGTGCGAAGTTTTGACGGATCCATTTGAAATCATGAATCAGAAAATGGTCTTTAAAGTTAAGTTTTATGTGCATGATCCAGATCTGCATCATCTTTAACAGTCCGAGTCAAAATTAGCAAGGTTCTTTTTCACATTCTTCTTTGCGTAAAATCTGAATTCTGAACTCCTCATTTTGCATAACTGATATGTACAGCATTTTCTTCTTGATGAGTCGCCATTGATGAGTTGCTATTCCTGCCGCATTCGGATCCCTTTTCAATAGCATCTGAAAGCAAATTGAACATAAAGTTACAAATTAAATAAGCTTACACATTTGGTAGTTTTCTGAAACTGAAAAAAACATTTGGTGTCATCAACAAGAAATTCAGGATCATCAAGAGTATATGGTTGGGCAGGTATTTCCACATTACTTTTTTAGAAATTAGAATCCATCAGGGAAGAATCCATTACCTGGGATTTTTTCTCCCAGATTGACCCAAAATACATTTTCGAAGCTCTCAAGCATGCCTAGTTCTCAAGTACCGTAACTATTTCTATTAAAGGTATGATAGGCAAACCTTAGTTAACACATTTGCTATACTCATGCAGCCAAATTGGTCCAAAAATACAATACAAATTTTACATACAGCACGGGTATACATAGAAAATTAAAAGAAAAGATTTTTCAAGGAAACCTGCATAAATATGTACGGTGCGTACGTTACCGTACCGTAATACTTCAATGAATAACAATGCAATAAATGTACTTATCTTACCATTGCTAATTAATATTTATCAGTCCATATGAAACAAGTTTGGTAAATTAGATAGTGTCATTCAGTTTACGCTTTCTCAGATTAGGTGTCCATTTTCTATCTTGGTCCATCACTTGCAAGACATTTTGATATAAATGAATTATAGGGGGGCAAAGATTTTTGGCAGGCCAAAAGGGGGGGGCAAGCATTTTTGGCAGGTCGAAAGGGGGGGGGGCAAGCAATTTTTGGCACAGATATTTTGGGCACCGTTTCTATATTACGCCCTAAAAAGGCGTAGGAAAACATTAAGAACACGTTCAAATATGCAAAATTTCCACCTCGCTGCGCTCGCATTATATGTTAAGACAATTTAAGGTTTTAAATTCGGGGTCCCCAAAATCTTGTATGTGTAAGGGGGGCAAAGATTTTTGGCACGTCAAAGGGGGGGCAAAGGTTTTTGGCACGTCGAAAGGGGGGGGCAAAGGTTTTTTTGGCACGGCCAAAGGGGGGGGGGCAAGCGACTTTTGGCAGACCATTTTGAGAATTCCCCCCCCCCCCGGTACACATAATTATTGCACCACCCCTAACCTGAGAAAGCGTAAACTGAATGATACTACCTAATTTACCAAACTTGTATCATATATGGACTGATAAATAAAAAGCAATGGTAAAAGTACATTTATTACATTGTTATTCATAAGGCAGCCACAGTGATGTGCAGTATAACGTAATGAAAACTAAATAGCTGCCTGATTTATTTGTCATTTAATAAGTTAAAAACACCTACCATGCACAAACTTCAAGCTTGTAGTGTGCGATGGACCCATTTTCCATGCAGAAACGGCTGTAAATAGAGAAACATGCACATGGCAGCTATTATTATAACGTCAAATATGTCTGAAAATAGCTGCCTTTGTGATTAGTTCAAATGGATTTGCATTTTATTGAGTATTGTCTGAGATTTGAAGTACTATAAAACTTTCACTAAAGGCAGCTATTAATGTGTGTATAACTGTATACATAATACAATAGCTGCCAGCCGGACTTTAGCTGCCGGTTGCCTCTGTCCGAACTTTAAGCTCACGTGGACCCCCTTCCCGACCTCCGATTGAATTTAAATTTGGAGGGATGATTTTCTAGTTAAATGGTACAGTTTGACACTAGGAGCAAAAAATATGGTTGAAATGAGGGGCACTTGATGCACCCTAACTGGTACAGACTACAGTGATACATGTAGTTATGTACTGTAGTCATGTGTATAAGTACTATTAAGTAGAAGTATAGGTAAGCTTAAAATACATTTTTTAATTTTCAAAAATGTTGACTGTATACTTACGATGTGCTTTATCCAGTACATACAGCATCCGATGATGCAGTTTAGTCTTAAATTGATTGGTACTCAGTAGCAGCATGAACAGCCAAAACTAAAATCTTACTCCATTGTCCCACCATGCTGCATGCATTCATCATGATTCATGTCACACTGCAGTGCAGTCATAAGATTCGTTTACTATATATAATAGCTCAAGCCTGTCCACCGAATCACACATTGTATATAATGTTCATGACTAGATGATATTGATGCATTCCTCCGTTGGCATGACAGACTGGCTTCAAGCTTTTAAAACGAAAATTGAACCGTTAAAATTCAAATCCACCACCACAAGCTGCCATTTTTCTTTTTCTTCTTCTGAATGGAAGTTCCTCCTTTATGTAGGAGCACCGAAACAAGAAATTCCCTTGGTTTAATGGTTAGCTGCATTAGCCCAGTGCATTAATGCCCTGTTAGTAATAGGGGCTGTCATTTTTTCCCGAATGGGGTGGGGTCGTGAAAATACTGGGGGGGGTCATAATGTTTATGCCAAAAGGGGAGGGGGTCATAATTTATTTACACCAAAAATAGGAGTTAATTAAAATATTTATCATGAAGAGCGCAAAATTTTGTCCATGTTCCGCTCCCTTTCATGACACTTACTAGGCCTATAAATGTTTTTGCACGCTTCACCCCTTAGTTCAAACAATGGATTGAGTCTGCGTGGGCAGAAGGGGGGGGTCATATAAATTTTCACCACGAGATTGTAAAAATTCTGATAGCACATCACTCAGCAAGACGGCTCTTAGGAATGATCCGTTTTTCATCTCGAGCTTATAGCTATAAACTAGTAATGCCATCCTTAAAAATTATGTAAATCATAATGAGTAGGCCCGGCCAGCTCTTCCGATGATGCCTCAAAGCAACTTAATTCATGAGACTTCCTGGAGCTGGTCCCTACACGGTCCCTGCCTGACGGGGGAACTTTATAAGTGAAGGTATGTGCCTACTGGCATCACGAAGTAGGGGCCTATCGGTACAAAATATTGGGGGCAGGGGTCATTGGGTATAGATATCAAATAAGGGGTTATTGGCTAGAAAATGTTGAAAAAATTGAGCAAAATTCTATTTCATTGTTCAAAATTTTCCAAATTTCAATACAAATTTGCTGAAATAAGAGAATTTGAAAGTTGCTGCATTATTTTGTGGCATTTTGGTGATACCATTCTAGAAAAAGGGGGTCATTGGGTAGTCAAAAAGAGGGGTCATCGGGTATGACTTTTTAAAAAAAAGGGGCCAATTGACAGGCACATAATACTGTCACTTCTAAAGTTGAGTGCCCCCGGCCTGGACACACCAGAAGCATACTGACCGGGGACAGGAGGAAGGGGAACAAGTTTGCTCCATCTGGCTCGAAATACTGGGACAAAATTGCAATGACCAAAAATCGTAATTACTTTGATCTGGCTGCCTCAAAAATGGAGCAAAATCCTATTTCTTGTTCAAAATTTTCCAAATTTCAATGCAAATTTGCTGAAATAAGAGAATTTGAAAGTTGCTGCATTATGTTGTGGCATTTTAGTGATACCATTCTAGAAAAAGGGGTCATTGGGTAGTCGCAACTAAAAAAGGGGTCATTGGGTAGCCGCACCTAAAAAGAGGGGTACGACTTTTTGAAAAAAGGAGTCATCGGGTATAGTCAACTTCAAAAGAGGGGCCTATTGACAGGCACATACTATCACTTCTAAAGTTGAGTGCCCCCGGCCTGGACACACCAGAAGCATTGGGCACACACTGGGTCACATAATTTAATTTATACAAAAAAACATTAAGAGTCCCACGTTACATCGCATGGTAAAAAGTGAAAGAACGATGTTTTAATATAAAATAATTCACTGACGTTTTGTACGAAACGTCAGTGAATTATTTATATTAAAACATTGTTGAACAACACCTTTTTTTTTTTTTTCTTTTCACATTATACAAAGCCTTATATCATGTCAGATCTTGATCTTATGTCTTGATATGTAGTTTCAATAAACCATGATAAACAGTAAATATTCTATGCGGTCATTAAATTCATATTCTCTACTGATCATGATGTTTGATTCTAAAAATTCAATGATGCTAAAAAAAGATAAAACAATGTTTCATTTTACAATGTACATGCATTTGGTCAGTAAAATGTATAAGTTGGATTTGACACAATTTTGACACAATGAAATTATCAGCAAAATGGCTAAGTAAAATTTGACACAAATTTGACACAATGAAATTATCATGAAAATGACTAAGTAAAATTTGACACCAATTTGACATACAAAATTTTTTTCTGAGTTGGATTTGACATAATTTTGACACACTGAAATTATCAGGAAAATGACTAAGTAAATTTTGACACAAATTTGACATACAAAAAAATTTTTAAGTCAAATTTGACACAGATTTGACACAATTTTGACACAAATTTGACCCTCATACTTTTCATTTGAGAATCTAAGTTAAATTTGACATAGTTTTGACATACTTCAATTTTTTGACACATATTTGATACAATCAAATATATGTCAAAATCTATTTGACATAGTTTTGATATATCAAATTTGTATCAACATGCCATTTAACATATTTTTGATATACTTTTGATATATATTTGACATAAAAATTTCTGCGTGGGTTGACACGTTTGAGAAGGTCTTGAAGGCTAGCTGGTGGTCTTCGCTCATAGACGTCGCTTTGGATTTTGCTCCAAATGAAGAAATTAGCGCTTTGAGGTCTGGTGATCTTGCAGCATGACCCATCCCAACCACTCTGTTTGCTATCCGTGGACAGAGTGAAAAACGAGTACATTTCTTTAAAAGGGCATACCTTCAAAAGTTGTAAGCCGATTGAAATAATTATTTTGATTTATTAAGGGATCTAAAATGAGCGTTTATTGCATTTCGACAGTATTTTTTGTGGGACATGAGAGCACCTCAGACCTATCGAATTGCATTCTGAATACGAAGCATGTCTTTCTGATATCAAATAATTTTCATTTTTGAAAATCACAATATAATACAAATTATAAAAATTTGATATTTTTCAAATTTTTGATATATAACAGTCCTCGAAGTAAATTATATAAATCTAATGACATATTCTTAAAGTGTATGTAGCAGGGAGGAAAAGCCGACGGTCAATTGAAAATTTTGACCTTTCATATTGAAGATATGGATTTTTTCCCAAAAAGACCTAATTTTTTGGTGCTTTGGGAAAAAATTCATATCTTCAATACGAAAGGTCAAAATTTTCAATTGATCGTCGGCTTTTTATCCCACCTACATACACTTTAGGTATAAATCATCAGATTTATAAAGTTTACTTCAAGTACTGTTAAATATCAAAAATATCAATTTTTAATGATTTGCCATAAAATGTGTATTACATTGCGAATTTCAAAAAATTAAAATTATTCGATATCAGAATGACATTCTTCGTATTCAGAATGCAATCGATATGTCTGATGTACTCTAATGTCCCACAATAAATAGTGTCCAAACGTTCATACCCCAGCCCTTAAAGCGAACGATGACAGATTTCTTTACATACCAAAATAATTATATTTGATCAACGTTTCAGAAATAGGAGAAAAAGAGGGCACAATGAGGGTTCTGTGTTTTTGGATTTTTTTGGCGGGGGGCATTCTGTATCATAACATTTACACTAGTCTAGTATGCACACACGCGGGGTTGCGTATATAATTAGCCAATAGAGAGATTGCTATGATCAATAATTTCTAATTATTTCTTGCGCTTTTGCATACTGCAGTTACTGTCCGTTTTCCTATACACAATACACAGTGCTCTCACCATTGACGCGTAACCTCTACAAATAGCGTACGTTGGAAGTATGGGTAATTGCCTAGTTAACGTCGCTGTGTGAAAAATAACCGGCCAATATTAAAAGTACTCTTCTAAAATTCTAGAAAATATAGTTTTGTAACATATGTCCTAAATTTTTAGCTAATTTAGATGTTTGGAAATATTCGTACTTTGGTGTTTTAGGAAGGATATGTAAACGACAGATAACACCAAAAAATGTGAAGAAATTATTTCCAAACCGTGTTAAGTCTGCAAACCACCATGCTTCTCATTTTCAAGAATGCTGGTTAACAATAAGCAGACTATTGTCTCATTTGGTAAACAAAAGCCCACACAGTATTGTTACCTTGCGTTCGCTTTATAATCGTTCATCCAACTGAAACTATAATACCAGCTCGTTGCTCATTGCACAGGTAAAACAGAAACATGTGTAGTGTGGATTTAACCAGAGAAGATCTGATTTAATCAGTTGAGCTGTTTTCAATGAGTTTTATCTTGGTTTAATAGCTTTTAATGGGGTTTAGTCTTGCAAAGGTCGTGGTGAATTCTACTGTAGACATGACTGCATCATGCTTTGCGATAAAATCTGAGATATTTCTTGCAACCTCCAGGTTAATGCTTGGATTTATGGTTTCCACTGCATTTTTGTCAATGTGGATGAGCAATACAGCAACGACAGCAATGATGGTACCTACAGCCCAGGCTGTAATAAATGAACTTAACAATAACAGAAATTCAAAACACGAAGACAACGAAGAGGTAAGCTACAGGCTACAGCTATGATGATATTAGGTAGTTTTATTTGCAATATGTTATGATAATACATGCAAGGAAGAGCTATTATAATTATGCTGTCGATCGGTTGGCATGGTTGGTGATCGTACATAATATATCATAACCCAACCCTTAATGGCTGCGCCTGTTCCTGTATGAAATGTTGCCATTTTTGCATACTCGGAAATAATACTTTCCCTCTTTGACAGACGGAGGTAAATGCAAATGTAGCATTATTAAATGACCACGTTGATAACCCCAACGATGACTTTGAATCTGTTAAAATGGAAGATGTCTCTAAAAACAAAAAGTACGTATATGCTTTTTTATATTTCATTACCTGTTTATTGCACAAAAACATCAAAATACGACGTGTGGTGCAAAAGGGTAACACCGAACAGCCACACGGCCCACAACTAATATGAACATTTTACAGAACATTGACCTGAGTATATACATATTAATATAAAATATGGGTATAATTGGCTTTCTCTCTTGGTGCATCCTACTTACCATACGCTCGGACCACAGACCCTAGAAAAAAAAGGGTCTGTACTCGGACCGTGAGAACACGGAAGTGAATTTCGCAGCTGCCGTGATCATTGATATACGCCGTTCAATTTACACACTGAATGATCGGAGCCTAACCATCACGGCGCGTTTTAAACCGGTTTGGTGACACTCACCCAATAATAACTAAACTTGTACTGTATTTAATTAACAATATTTAAAGGTTATTTATGGGGTTCAATGATTTAGCTTTTGTAAGCGTTTTAAAATTTCAAAATAATCGCAAAGGAAAATCCCTGAATTTAGTCAATTTATGCCGCACCTAGGAAGTGACACTACAATACTCCAGGGGAGGGGGACTTGACTTTTTGCGATGGGTATTTGCTGCCCTTACCCCAGTGTTTCCTTAATCTTTTTGGCAAGGGAGCCAAGTTTGCCTGACTTATTTGTCTTGACCCACAAACTACATGCATTACGTCATAGTGAAATATATATCCATTGGTGGACGACGGGGGAGACCAAAAAGTCATCCAACTTGCTAGCACAAACTTTGCAAAATGCAGACCAATTGCAATGTTGACTTATCAAATAAGATGTAACTTGACCTTGCATGCCTGAAATGACTTCAACATGGTCAAAAAGTGCTTTTGAATTCAGGTACAAGAAAACGACGGGGTTGTTATACTTTCGTTGATGATTTTGTTTATAATGCTAACGTCATTCATTTTTTTTCATAAGGATTTTGCTCGCAACCCTTTTTAAAATGACCCGCGGCCCCAAAAGGGTCGCGACCCAAAGCTCGGGAACCGCCGTGGTAATATCCATAACAAAGATTATCAAAGCAAAGCTTGCTAGTAAATGGTGTATGTATTGGTCGTTATCACTGATACGACTTGACCGTATGGTTGCATTGGAAAACGCTTGCGACATCGCGATTAAATCGCAAGTATAAATGTGTATGTATTTTGTTTCTAACATAATGTGATGATAAATTTTGTAGTATACATAAACAAGGTGAAGCTGAGATGCAAGCACCCGAAGCACCCGTAGATGAAGACGATCAAGCTTACACATTGATATGTAAGGGAATCATCCTATGTGTTCCATACGCAGCCAACATTGGAGGCACTGCAACTTTGATAGGTACAGGACCAAATCTCGTACTCGCTGGACAAGCAGAAAAGTAAGAGTCGTTGTTGTATACATCTGTACCTCGATACATGTTTCGGTGTTTGGTTTTGTAAATATCGTTTCGTAGCTCTCATCAAGCAATTCGACTTTACGTAGCAATGTTACAGGATCAATTACTTAATACCATATCGATAGGTGAAAACAATTTTTGAAGCATATCAATTTGTAAGCGCTCTTAAACAAAGTCATAGTTCATTGAATTTACAACCGTATGGCAAAACAGGCGAAAATAGTAACTTTTTGCACAAGATTGGCAATTTAAAGAGAATTGACCATGGCTCATTCTAGTGACGCTAGTATATGGACAATATGAGAGTGCTTTTTCATTTAATGACATAAAATTTGAAAAATATTGTAAGGAACACTTGAGGTGTTGACTGTTAAAACCTACATTTTGGTCAAAAAATGTGCTTGGATAGGTAGTTTTCAGCAGATTTTCCACATTCGCATTTCTATAACATTGAATTGCGTTATCTGCTGACCTAGTGACGAAAAGTGTTTTTAGGGGGAAGTGTTAGCTTTCGTTTGATATAAAAATTTTTTTGATTGGATGAAGGGAACACTTGAGGTTTCGACAAAAACCAATCAAAGAGGCCCATTTTTCAGCTAGAAGCTATGCACTCAACTGTGTAGTGTAATCAAATACTGTGCGGAGACAATCACTGCTTGCTTGAGAGCTCTTGGACGAAAATGTGTGCTCAGGTGTATCGAGGTGGAAACTATGAGCATGATAGTTTATAAGAGAATCGTTTTTGTATAGAAACCTTTCCATATGGTATATTGCCCTGCACTATAAGTAGGCGGCACCACAGATATACGACGTAGATACAGACTTGACATTTAATATGGAATATTACACAAAATTCCAAGACTGGTCTGGACGGGCTAAATATTAATTAGGGTGTGTCGGGAGATTGTGCTTTCCATAAGTTTATATTATGGTGCTCAAAACTAAAGGACCAATGCAATGACTTACGTTTTCCTGCTGACAGTTTCGTCAGAAACCTTCTGGCTTTCTCAAAGCGATTGATGTTGTTATTGATCCATCTGCTTGGAGCGGGAATCCCGGTCGGATGTTATTGTTTTACCGGAAGTACTCCTGTCTCCAACGTTGGTCTTGAGCAGAGAATCAAAGATGTGGCTTAGAAAGAATGTCCCATCGTCTCTGTTCATGGTGTTGTCTCCTCTCTTGCGAATCCATACTGATTCCTTGACCCATCTTGCCCAACGGTTTTCTTCCCTATCAAGGATTGAAGAGCTGTCCCAGTCTATTAAATGGTTGGCCCTTGATACGTGATCTGCGATGGCTGATTTGTTAATTTCGGTGAGCGATTCCTTTCTTTTAGATCGTGTGTATTTGAGTTGGCTAGCTATCTCCGCTTCCCTTTTATGTTCATTCATGCGGACATCGAACTGTCTTTTTGTCTCACCAATGTATGATTGGGGGCAGTTTTTGCATGGTATTTCACACACGCAGTTCACCGTTTTTCTTTATCTTGTTTGTCCTATGGATGAACGAGCACATTTCTGATGGTGGTGTGGGGTTTCATGGCCGTAGAAACCTTGTGTTTTCTCATGATACGACACATCTTTGATCCGGGGGGGGGCACTCAACTTTAGAAGTGACGGGTATGTGTCTACCGGTGTCGCGAAGTAGGGGCCTATCGGTAACAAAGCGTTATTTTAAAATAGGGGTAATTAAGTACAAACAAAATAAAAAAGGGGTCATTGGGTATAATATTTTGAAAAAAGGGGGTCATTGAGTATAAGATTTCGAAAAAAGTGTCATCGGGTAGAAAATTTTGGAAAAATGGAGCAAAATTTTGAAAGTTTCGGCATAATTTTGAAAAAATGGAGCAAAATTTGAAAGTTTCGGCATTATTTTGTTGCATTTTGATGATTCTCTTCTAGAAAATCTAGAAAAAAAGGGGGTCATTGGGTAGCCGCAACCAAAAAAAGGGGGTCATTGGGTAGCCGCAACTAAAAAAAAGGGGGGTCATCGGGTATGACTTTAAAAAAAAGGGGTCATCGGGTATAGTCGACTTCAAAAGAGGGGGCCTATTGACAGGCACATACCGTCACTTCCAAAGTTGAGTGCCCCCCGGGCTTTGATCCTCTACTCAAGACCAACGTGTGAGACAGGAGCACTTTCGGTAAAACAATAACATCCGGCCGGGATTCCCGATCCAAGCAGATGGATCAATAATAACATCAATCGCTTTGAGAAAGCCAGAAGGTTTCTAGCGAAACTGTCAGCAGAAAAACGTAAGTTTTTCCTTTGGTCTTGACAAAGAACTTTCATTAGTAGTTCACATAGTATGTTCGATATGTCTCAAATTTATTGGAGGAACCTAAATCGTTCATATGCATTGTGTATGTCTATGCCATTATATTATAGCGTTTTTTGTATAGTGCTGATGCCTATAGATTTGGCATAGCACACCACAATTTGTTTTTGTTTGAATATTTGGATTTCATATAGTTAGTAGTTCATAATAACGTGTATTTCATGCCACCCATCTTTATTATTTTCAGTCTGTTTGGGACAGATACTGGAATTAACTTTGGTACATATATGGCGTATGCGTTCCCTGGAATGGTTATATGCTTGCTGTTGACATGGGTCTGGCTGCAATTCTTTTATATTGATAGATGGTAAGATGACGAGAGAGTGAGATAGTTAAAGCGAGAGTTAGATAAAGGTGTTGTGGGAGAGGGGGTAGGGAGATATTCAAGTGCAAGCCTTACAATTGGTTTCTTTAGAAACCAAAAAATGATAGTAGATATTCATCATTTTCTCCCCCGGTATGCAAAGATTTATCGTCTGAATATCAAATAGCAGATACACCACTCTACGCTAGTCCTCAACTCGGCTGCCCAATTGCCCTAGCCCAACTGAAAAGGTCAAGAGCGCGAGCGGTTCCTTCAAATTATCTCATTGCCACCATGTGGTTTAATCGTTCAGGAATTCTATAGAGATGGCTAGGCACTGCTTATTTTGTTGTCCCCTCAACAATGTAGGATTTTTATTCTGTTTGGTCGTTACTAACAACAGGGCAGTTACCATTGATTAGGAACGAATAGATATGTCAACTCTATTTTGTATTATTGTTATCAGCGGCGTGATAATAGATAAACGTGTCGGGGGGGGGGCACTCCAACTTTGGAGGTGAAGCATATGTAGGGCTGTTAAGAACCCCTTTTTCAGCATCGCTGTAACCCAAAGACCCCATTCAATTTGAACAGCAACTTTCATTTATCACTGATTTTGTTACTTATTTTGAAAAAACAAAGAATTTTGAAGCCATTTAGAACTAGAAATTCGATTTTCGAGGTTTCTGTGGCGCTGTTTCGGTTCTCACCCCTTAATCCAAAAAAAGGTCATGTTCTCACCCAATGACCCCATATTTTTTACATTTTGCTCTAACCGAATGCCAAAAACCATGCTCTCACCCAATGACCCCATATTTTTTTACAGTTTGCTCTCACCGTATGCCCCTTAGCGCGAAAGTGCCAGCCCTACACCTATATCCATTTCAAATTGAAGTGCCCTCCGGGAAACGTGTATGTCTGTATAATATAATTATTTACCTGACGTTGTCCCTGTGCCAGGTGCTGTCGAGGTTTCCAAAGAAATCGTAGCGATACGAATTTTGGACAGTGTGATAGAGTGACTAGGTATATCCGTAAAGCTTACGATGATCTAGGTCCCATGAGGTAAGGGCGAAGTAGCTTAAGTTAAGGCTCAATTTATTGCACAGCAGTTTCGTATTTTCACAACAATTTTTTGATCCCGAAAAATGTAGGAATAAGTCAATTATTCAGAATAGGAATATGAAGCAAGGTTTATTGTGGTAGTGTCAATAACCCAGCCATTGTCAACATTTCGTCGGCCGCATCACATACTGACGTATTTGCAAAATACGCATTTCGAGAAAATCGAACTTGAAAATTTAGCGATTTTCATTTGCCTTATAATCTTGATTAAAATATTATTGTCGATTAAAACCAGGTTAACAGTAATGCAAATATGTCATATTTTCAATATAATTCACTTATCACTATCAGAGCATAAGTGATTCTGCAAAAAATCAATATTAAATAAAATACGTCACTATGTGAAAAGGACTAATGTCAATTTCGTCGTTCAAATGACAAATACGTCGCGCAAATACGTCAGTATGTGAAACAGTTGCGCAAATACGTCAGTATGTGAAAAGGACAAAACAGCAATTTTGCCGTGAAATGACAGAGTCGCGCAAATACGTTGCGCAAATACGTCAGTATGTGAAACGGCAAATTCTTCAAATTGCAGATACGATATACTGGGCTTGCGCAGTATAGGTGATCGGCAAATACGTCGTTATGTGATGCGGACATTTCAAGGTTTTGTAAATACGACATAATTAAATTCATTAATATCTTACTAATTAAGCCACTTTGAGGCATGGTGTTTGGTGAATATGTAGATTAGAACATAACAAACTAATATACCAATTGTCTCAAAAATGTTAAAAATGTCGAATACGTCAGTATGTGATACGGCCGACGATTTGTTTCACTGTCTAAATTCAACTCGGATATTGGTGGCTCCTAGCAAAACACAATAACGTTTTAATAACATTAATGTCGGGTTTTATTATAAAGGTCATGAAAACGTCTTAAAACATTTTGTATAAGAACACATTGCAACAACATTTTTAAATCGCCACCTCTTTAAAATGATAAGGGTAGATGTGCAATAGGCCTCAAATGTACTTTACGCATGCCCTCCCCAACCTGCAATAACCTTAATCTTACATGAATTTGCTTTTATGTTTTTTTTTTGTATTTTCCATTGGTGAAACCTAAACAGCTACGCAGATGTATTAGTTTCGATTCATGTGTGCCTTGTTGCTTTGTTATGGATATCAAGAGATCCTAAGTTTATACCAGGATGGGCGAGTTTCTTTAAGGCTGGGTGAGTATCAGGCTCGGGGCGTCGTCAGTCTCAATGATGCTTTCATACATTCCCTCAACTCTTTACCATTTTCTTCCTCTACTGTCCATTATCCATTTGTCCTCGTCATTTTTCCCCTTTTCCTCCTCGTCTATTAAAAATTGATATGTTTGATATTCAACAGTCCTCGAAGTAAACTTTATGAATCTAATAATATATATTTAAAGTGTATGAAGATGTAAGTGTATGTCTGATGGGCTCTCATGTCCCAGAAAAATACTATGCAAATGAAAAACCTGAACATGGCAAAAAGTGGCCCAACTCGGTCGATTAATTAAATTAGCGTTTGAACCTGCATGCTGAACTAAGAAAGAAACCAATAATGTTTTTTTGGTCAGCCAAGATATTACTGATTATATTGCACAGGCCTATCATATTTATGCCATGACCCCCTTTTTTTCTGAAAAACAAAAATGCAATTGAATACATGAATACAAAAGCCACTTAAGTCCATGCGAAGTTATTTTGAGAGAAAAACCCGTGTACCATTTTAATTCCTTCAGTTAGATTTACCTGGTCAATATGGTAAGTTTTAAGTGCAAATGAGTGGATTAACCTGTATTAGGTATGACGATTAGCATTTCAGGGACTTCGTGGGGTTCATTTTAAATTTTGGACTTAGGTGGTTTTTTGAATCATATACAAAGACAACAATGTTAGAATGAGATTACCACTAGTAAGATAATACAAAATAAAGCACACAGGTATGTATAATGTTGATAAGCATTCTGCCATGTAATATAAACCACACACTTTCCTTTATTAAACCCATTTTTTGTTCAAAAGTCATTCTCTAGCAATGAATGTGTTACAAGTGGACTTTTATACATACTGGATTTCAATCAATGTGTTACAAGACTCAAATCATGGAATTGGGTGATTCTTTCATACATGCTATTTTTCACATGCCCAATAGACACAGAGAATGAATTTGAGTTGTTCTTTCATGCATATGACAGGCCTATGTATAGCAACAATTTCCCATGCTTAACTCAATTTGGCCAAAGTATGGACTTAGGTGGCTTTTGTATTCATATATTCAATTGCTAATCATAAAAGTAATACGCGATGCAAGTTTGATATACGTCAAAAGTGGCCCAACTCGTTTTCTGGACGATATATTTAAATTGAGCATAGCATTTGAGTCTGAACTAGTAATGAAACCAAGTAAAGTTTATCAGTTAGCCAAGATGTTACTAAAAAAAATTCCACTGCAAATAATATTGTTGCCATGATCTCTTTCATTTTTCCTAAGAAGCGAAATTGCAATTATTGTATACTTTTAATTATTGCAATCTGTACAACAGTTTACTAAGTTAGTCTAAGTTTGCATATACATACACTTATACTCAAAGTTGGTTAAATTTTGCTCAAGAAAGTTAACTGTTTCATAGCTACTCAACACGTTTATCCATTTCTTTGCTCTGTATTATAGCTACATCAGTGATTCTACCGCTGGTATGAGTGTGGCCATGTTATTATTCGTAATGCCGTCAAAACCACCGCAATTTCTCTGTGGATTTAGAAAGAAAGGTAGATAAATCAATAAAGTTTGATGAAAATTAGATTATTCGAGGTTAATCTAAACTACGAGGGGGGGTGAGTTGTACCAATCGTAAGATTTTTTATCCATCATACAAAAACGCACGGGTTTACGCCCAAACGACATAAGCTAATCGTAGATCCATCCTTTGCGCTCATTTTTAGTGATGAAAGTTTCCCCAAGCACCTTACCCGGCCATCAAAGATAATCATGGGGGGTGAAGGCCCAATGATTTTAATTTCGCTCTTGTGAAATTATTTCAAGGTTAGGTGAAAATAGTCATTTCCTTTTAGATTTAGGAAAGTAGAGGCAAAATTGATTTTTGGCAAAAAAATCTACAAAAATGCGATATAAAAAAACTAAAAAAACTAACAAGTAATAAGTCAGTAACTTTTGGAATATTTTTACAAGAGCGAAAATAAAATTATTGATTTTACTGTACAGGTCTCACCCCTCCCCATGGTCATCTTTAACGGCCGGTCCTACCCCCGGGCAAGGTGCTGGGGTAAACATTTTTATCACTTAAATGGGCGCTAAGGATGAATCTACGATTAGCTTACGTCGTTGGGCGCGCGTTTTTTGGCGACGGGTAAAAAATCTTAGGGGAGTTGGTACTCCCCTTCGTAATTCTAGGGTTAAACAGGGTTTTACACTTCATAAACACATAAACGCATCACCCTACGGATAATGGACGCCTGAAACATACGAATATTAACATGCATTTATTGCAATGTAGAAAAGGTTTTGAAAGGTTTTCGGTTGTGCCCTTTGGTTCATTTATCGATGAAAAATGTTCAGTTTTATTTTCTTAACAAATTTAAAGGTTCCGGGAATGGACACGCTACTCGGGTACCAACTCTTTTGGAATGGGATGTTGTTGGTCAGAAAATGGCTTGGAATGTTTTCTTCTTGCTTGGTGGTGGATTTGCACTGGCTGAAGCAAGTAAAGTAAGTATAATTTCTCTATGTTTACACGGTAACCATATCAATTTGCATGTACAATTTACAGGCGAAAACAATAACCTTTTGCACAAGATTTGCAATTAAGAATTGGCCATTGCTCATTCTAATGAAGCTTGTATATGGCCAGTATAAGTGTGCTCTTTCATTTAATGACATAAAATTTGAAAAATATTGTAAAGAACCCTTGAGGTTTTGGCTGTTAAAACCTACATTTTGGTCAAAAAATGTGATTGGATAGGTAGTTTTCAACAGATTTACCACATTCGCCTTGCTATAACATTGATTATTGTGTTATCTGTTGACCTAATGCAAGAAAGTGTTTTTAGGGGGAAGTGTTAGCTTTCGTTCGATACAAAAAATTCTGATTGGATGAATGGAATACTTAAGGTTTTGGCAAAATCCAATCACAGATGTATATTTTCCACTAGATCTCACACAGCTCTTATGATAATAAAATTATGCACTCAACCGTGTAGTATAACACAGACTGCGTCGAGACTAGACTCGCTCTGCTGGAAATATCTGTGTACTCGGGTGTATCGAGGTGGAAACTGTGCGTAGATGTAATTATAAGAGAATCGTTTTTGTAGTCAAACCTTTTCAAATGTAACCGTTTATTCAGCACTTTTAGCATATACAACTTTTGGTTAGATCTTCTTTGTTATTTCATTAACATTTTTGTCCTACTTCAGTTCATTTTGAAGGTGAAGGTGCTACATAAAGTAGGTAATGGCGCCTCCAGGGATACCTAGAATATATAAAAATCAGAAAGATTCGAGCCAGGTATACCAACTTGGTGTGGGGAACAACAACAAAGATATTATAAAAACTAATGCAGTATGTAAACCAGAATGGTATACACTGTTATTGCACTAGAAAAAATCCAAAACCACAGGGATGGTAGACAATGTTAACAAAAATACAACCGACGTTTCAAGCAGATAAACTGTCCTTCCTCAGGGACAAACAACAAATATATATATACGGGAAAGAATTGAATTTACAAGTGGGTAGCAAGCATAAAAAATAATCAAATCATAGCAAATATTTAAACCAAGTTAGCAAGCAAAATATCAAAACTACAGAGCCAAAAATATAGCATCTCTACATGAAGAGTTCGGCTTGCTATTAAAAGCAAAAGTGGAAGTGACCTTTTTTTCCCTTCACTTTGTATTCGCTACTTACACGGTTCCGCCATTATGCACTATGTGCGGGAGAGCCTCGAACTGGCAGCATACATGAATGGGAATTGAACTAGTCATAACGTTCTGTGTAAGGTTACATAATTCTTCCTTTCATGTATGCTGCCAGTTCGAGGCTCTCCCGCACAAAGTGCATAATGGCGGAACCGTGCAAGTAGCGAATTGCTATTCATCCCCTGTCTTTGTTCCTCACACCAAGTTGGTATACCTGGCTCGAATCTTTCTCTCAGTTACATAGTTAAATAGATAAGGGGCTTATGAGCTATCATAACCCCCTGAGCAATACCTGCCGATTGCCTCTGATTGGTCAATTACATGATATCTTCACTTATATCACCAATCAGAATGGAGCTTTGAAAATAATTCACCCCAATTTTTTTGCGTGGTGAAATTATTCTAACAATGTTATTTTTTTGGACCAATCAGCAGGTAGTTTTCATGGGGTTAAGCTCAATATGGAGTGGTGTTTTCTTTTTGAAACAGACCTGGGGTGTATGGAATGACACTTGCTAGGGTTGAAGCTAAGCTTGTTTTTGTTTGTCCACTCAGTAAACTCGTACAGTGTATCTTGAAGCTTGCTTGGATGGAATGGCAATACGTACGAATTTCATACAGTGTCAGGTCATCCACGTTCTGCCAACAGTTGATGTGTGTATCATCTTTGATCTGAACTGTATAACGTAGAAGCCAATTGGGCCGAGTCTAGTTCCTTGTGGGAGGGCACCATTGAGAACATTGAACTCAGAAAGTTATTGTTAATATATCTCAATTTAAAAATTAAATTAAATTTGATTAAATCAAATCATGTCACATAGACAAATGCATAACGTTGTATATATATATATATCAACAGGAATCTGGTTTGTCAGACTGGCCGGGACAACAATTTCTTATTCTAAAGGATTTTTCACCAGAGGTAATGGCGTTGCTAATAGCCATTATTGTTGCAGCATTTACCGAGATAACAAACAATACATCCACTGCTTCAATTTTCCTGCCAATACTTGCAGCTTTGGTATGTTCATTGTAACTTTATAACGTATATAATGTACTTTGCCTAAACATAGTCTTAAGGTTAGCAACTATTTTCAACTGCTGTGATTTGGTAGTTCAGAGCATCTTGCGAATGGTAGTGAGCTTTGGCAAAATTGCATTGATCATTTCATAGCGAGTTTGTAGAAGAATTCTAATATCACAGATATACCTTTGTAGGTCCGGTGGTTCTTGAGTTATGGTGTAAACAGGCCTGAAACAACAACACTTTTGTAAAACGTACATAACTCATTAACAACAATAAATCAAGCAAGTTTTCAGAGTATATGATTTGTAGAATGAACTTTTGCAAAACATCAAAGTGTTATTTTTCAATGATGTAATAAATTGATTTAGATAATTAAAATCGATTTTTTTGGATGCTTCGACCAACAATAACATTTAAATTGAGCAACTTTAGATGTTAAACGGAAGTTAGTTATGTAAATTTCAATACCGAACTCTTTTAATGGGTGTTATAATTTACATTTTAGGGCGTAAGTCTTGGTGTAAACCCGTTATATCTGATGATTGCGGCGTCTATAGCCTGCTCGTTTGCATTCATGCTTCCAGTAGCAACGCCACCAAATGCAATTGCATTTGCATATGGTCACGTGACTGTCTGGGATATGGTAAGAAGCATAATCACTAGATAAACACAAACTCAAATAATTGATATTTACCACGTTCTATACTGGAATTAATATTTACCCCTGTTCAACCCAGGAGTGAATTTCACCGGGGAATTTTAAAAGAGTTACGACTACGTGTGTCGTGAAGTCCGAAATCCAAGTAACTATTCCAAAGGACTTACAATGTTAGAGTTACGATATGTTTAGACACACACAATACATTGGTAATGGAATTGCGACACTTCAATGACAAATTTATTGAAAAAAATAATTATCATGCAACAATGTCGTATTGAACATCAGATGTCAATTAAGAGCCCCACTATGAAGATGAGAATAATGATGAAGATGAACTGAGAAGAAGAAGATGGTGATGATGATGTTGATGATGATGATGATGATGATGATGATGATGATGATGATGATGATGATGATGATGACTAAACCATGAAAACAAGGATGACGATGACGACGATGATGAATTTAATGATAGACTTTGGTGGTGAGGGTGATAATGGTGATGAGTAATGATGATAATGATAATGATAATGATGCCTACAAAGATGAAAACGGTGGTAAAGGATGATTCTATACAAAGAATAAAGCTCACCTGCATATACGTATCAGAAAAGCCCACTCCTGCATAATGTCTTTCATGAATGAAGTGAAAAATTCGTATTGAGTTGAAATACGAAAACATTAATATTCTAGGAATCGATTTTTGCACACTTTTTAACTAAACCGTGATTATCTTTCTTTTTGCTTTTATCAGGTGAAAACCGGTTTTGTCTTGAATATCGTCTGCATATTAGTGTCATTTATGTGTCTGAATACATTGGGCGTGTGGATATTTGATTTGAAAACGTACCCGGATTGGGCGCGAGACATGGAATCGACGATGGTGACAACCATGATGGCCACCACCTCAATCGCAGCCAATATCACAAGTGGTTTTAATACATTTACATAAAATCTACAACATTCATTTTTTATATTAGCCAATAAATTTTAATACCTCATTATTAACATTATTATACTGCAACCAGGTTTCGGCTTATATTGGGATCCCGGGTAAAGTATACAGTAGGAAAAATGCCACTAGACTGAAAAGTATTGGGAATTTAGTCAAAATGCTTTAGTCGATAGCTAAATCAACATCTTTTCCTCCCACATCTGTAACATCATTGGCGTGTGACCATCTATAAGGACTCAGCGGTTATTTTAGTGAATAATTATGCAGTTGCGAGAAGTCAATTAAAATAACATGGAAGACACAGTTTCACCACTTTATTTACCATGTTTACAGTAATTGACATAACTCCTTGCAGAATTGTTTTGCAATCGTGGTTTAAAGCACAAAGTGGAATGACTCATAAGATCTCCTGATCTTACACCTCTGAATTCTTCTTGTGGGGCTATCTGAAATCAATGGTTTTGAAAAGTCCTCCTGCGACCTTGATGAATTCAAGAGACACATAATTGCACAAGTTGACATCCAGGCAGGACAGACCTCTCATAAGACGTGGTGTGAATGCAATGTTTGAGGAGAGCTGATATTACCATACAGAAGAATATGGTGATTATGCCCCGATGGCCACATTGAAGACTAACACTGTCAATTGCTGTAAAGAAAGCGGCCAAATATATGATTTTCATGTTGCCTTGATTTTAATTGACTTCGCGCAACTGCATTTTCCCGGCTCATAAAAATAACCACTAAGACCTAAATGATCACACGCCAGCGATTTTACGGATGTGGGAGGACAAGATGTTGCTTCAGCTATCAAGTATAGATGAATTCAACGAGCCAAGTGATGGTCAGAATTTAGTTGGCCTTGACTGGGTCCCCGGCGCACCAAACTGGTGTTGTGACTGCCCAATTGGGTGGAATAAAGCCGCTTAAAATCGATGATATGTTGTATTTTGTTGTAAACTTTCATCATTCTATTGTCTACGTGTAACACGGGTGATGAAATGCAGTTTAAAATCCCCGCCAAGGACGCACTATTTCATATTTTAGGTGGGATATACCCGACGGAGCGGGGACCCAGCTGTAGGAATGCGTGAAATTGGATACGTCTATAGCATTTTGTCCAAATGCCTCATGCTTTTTTAATCTGGTGGGATTTTTCAAACTGTATACTGTTGATACATTCTGTATAATACGGGTGCTATGTGAATCTGACGATTTGGGGGTTTCGGTCCGTTTTTGAAGCTTGTAACTTGCACCATATAGGCCGTGAGGACATGGACCAATGGACTGCAGCACCTATTCATCTATTGTACTCGAGTTGAGCGCTGACATATTGGAAATTGCTGTTAATCAATATTCATGAGAATGTACATTCAACGTCCAGTTTTCGAAATTGAGTAACTTGTGTTTGGCAGGTGTGATATACACCTAACTGGGCGTTTTAATTACGTAACGCTTTGACATCACCGAATGGCTGCCCAATGCTGTGATTAGTATAGTTTCTATAATAATCATTATTACATTTATTTATTTATTCTTTCCTCTGCGCTTGTTCTTTCCTAGACCTACACTTTATCATGTCCTCGTTCCCCTTAATAAAAAAGGGTAGTAGGGCAGTGGCGTAGATTTCTTTTTAACATTGGGGGATGGAGTTAGAAAAAAATGAACCCAGCACAGAATAAGTCGAAAAAGTTTGCCATATTGAAGCCAAACTGGTGAAATAAGGTGGAAAACTGGAATGAATTCGCGCGAATCGCCTAAAAATGGCACTTTGAGGGCTAAAATGGCCAAATATGAGGTTAATTTGGTTAGAAACCCACATACAGGCGTCAATTGGGGATGATTGTATGCACCACCTCCTAAGTAATGGGGGGGGGGGGGAGGTTATCACCCGTCCCCCCGGATCTACGCCTATGGGATTACTTCTCTCATGAACTAGAATTCGTCGCCAGAGTGCTACACTATCGTAAGTGACATTTTTGGCCAAAATGAGATTTTGACGAATTATGGAAGGCCATATAAAAACGCACATTTTAAACCAGGTTTTAAGTTTCAAAAATGCTTAATTATTTTTTAATTAATAAAATAAAATATCGTAAGTGCAATGCCATTTTAATTAATGCATGCAAGACTATCGTATGTGCCACTCACGATAGTCTTGCACGCTAATTTTGTTTTTCATTTGCTGCAAGACCATCGTATGTGCCACATACGCTACTTTATTGGGCCTAAACAACAAAATCACGGAATGCTACACCATCGTAAGTGCAAAACAGTCTCTAACACATCACTGGCTGTGACGCTGAGGGCTGTATGCGTTGTCGCCATGCTGACTAAGTTCATAGCTCCCATGACTGGTAATAGAGACGATAAATCCAGTGTTTTTAGTTTTAGATTCAGTAATTAATCTTGAGAGATAACATTACGGCAAAAGGTGTCTTGCTATTGTAAATATTATGTGCCAAAATAAATGAACACTTGTTAACAAACATAAAATGACAAAATATTGGATATTTGAGCCGATATTATGCATATCTTAATTTAGCAATGCATGCTACACTATCGTATGTGGCACATACGATAGTGTTGCACTCTACACTTATTTATATTTGAGTGCAACACTATCGTATGTGGCACATACGATAGTGTTGCACTACACTCATTTCTATTTGAGTGTAACACTATCGTATGTGGCACTTACGACATCTAAATCAGTAAATAATTCATCGATTTATTAACTTTAACACCATTTATATAGTCTATTATTAAAATCAAATTGCTTTACATTCCCATGTAATTTGATGGCTACTTGGAAACAAACGGCTACGCTAAACACAAAAATGCTCCTCCTGTAAAACTGTCCTAACTGCACTTACGATAGTGTAGCACTCTGCCGACGAATTGTTTTGCAATTAATGAGTTTATATTGACGACGCAACTTAGAGACGACGAGTAAGAGACAAAACTGGGTACTTAGATTGAATGCCGGTTCTTTAAAAATCACAAGATATGATACGTTGTCTGTCTTTGCTTGTCATAATGTAGTCATGGACAAAAGTTTGGAATATACTTTATTTTCCCCAATGAAATCGGACGTTCCTAAGAGAATTAAGATATTGAGTTCATATGTTATGGTATTATTGGAAATTCGCTTCCTTAGGTAATTATTTATTTATTGTGATGTGATGTATAACATCAAAAGACTTTTGTATCTTTCAATTTAATTCAACTGAGCACTACTCCAGAACAATAAACCTGTTCCTAATACATGTATGTAATATGATTGAAAACTGCATTTGATACAAAAATTAAAAACATTCCAAACTTTTGTCCATGACTGTGTTGTCAATTTTGTACCCTGAATTCCAAGATGGCTACAAATAACCCGGGTGGACGACTGGTCTAGCGCGCGTTGGTATATCAGTTCGATGGCCAAGGTGTCGCATGGCATGGATTCGAGGCCGTCCTCTGCTAAACTGGATCCCCTTTAGGGTAGTGCAGCTTTAAACAATATAGGATTTATTATAGTAAGGGGTTTACGATAATGATTATGTACTATGATATTTCCATTGAATGGAGACGTGACGCCATTGTTTTTCGCTCAGTTACTTTGTATATACGAATGAGGCGAAGATTTAATAATGTTAGTTGATAGAGATTTATTCATGCTAATACAAGGTACAGGATTTATGCTATGTTAATACTATTCGCTGGCGTAGTGTACTTTAGAATAGAACTTGGTTACGAACCACTGATCGAAATGATCACAACACGAAGCCTATGTCATATAATAATAAGTAAATGTTTGAAAATTACGTATTTTATTCATAGGCAATTGACCCTAACGAATAAACTCAACAGGAATGGTATATTAATTGATATGGCAGACATGTTTGTGGACAGGTCTAAGTGGCAAGGGGACAGGTCTCTAGTTCGATTCCACAACCATCCATACATATCACCTATTCCATTGTATTATCTTATGAACTGTCCCGTGGTACTTTACGGTGGACAGAATTTTATTTAAATGACCATAATCCCCCGTTCCAACAACCTGGCTACAGCACACTGATAAAGAGTTTGGCCTTTAAAAAAATTAGTTATGTAAAGGATGCGTTTTAGAAAACTCTTATTCATTAATTTTGATTTTGGTTTAGTAAAACTATACCTAATTCTTAAAACTTACATAAAACTACATGCTACAAATAATTATTATAACCTGACGGTATTCATTTGGATACTAAAGATTTCTTTTAATTCTGCCATTTTTAAGAGCATCCTTTTGCTTGTACACGGCTCCAGTAACCATCAGTAGCCGAACTGCTCCATCCGCTTGGTCCACCGTTGTGAATGCGCGCCCAATCTTCGCAAGTCGGGGTATGATGGAGAAAGCGGCAAATGGCGTATCGATTCATGTATCTCCGGACTGTGGTTTCAGCACATGTCATATCCTGTGCACATTCACGCCAGCCTATGAATAAAGGAAGGAAAAGAAAGGAAAACATCAAGTGAAAATAACGTTGCAAGTTCATGAAACTACATTTTCTGCGTTTGGTAGACGCGGTATTGTTGGACGAAGCAGCCAAAATATCGATTTTTATTATCTAAATCAATATATTATTGAAAAATTACACTTTGATGCTTTGCAAAAGTTCATTCTACAAATCATATACATTGAAAACTTGCTTGATTTGTTTTTGTTTATGTTTTTTTTACAAAAGTGCTTTGTTTCAGCCCTCTTTACAACATATCTCAAGAACCACAGGACCTACAAAAGTATATCTGTGATATTTTAATTCTTCTATATATTTGCTATGAAATGATCAATGCAATTTTTGCCAAAGCTCACTACCATTCGCAAGATGCTGTGAACTATCAAATCGCAACAGTTAAAAATAGTTGCTAACCTTAAGGGCTGGGGTATGAACGTTTGGACAGTATTTATTTTGGGACATTAGAGCACATCAGACATATCAAATTGCATTCTGAATACGAAGAATGTCATTCTGATATCAAATAATTTGGATTTTTTGAAATTTGCAATTTAATACACATTTTATGGCAAATCATTAAAAATTGATATTTTTGATATTTACCAGTACTTGAAGTAAACTTTATAAATCTGATGATTTATACTTAAAGTGTATGTAGGTGGGATGAAAAGCCGACGATCAATTGAAAATTTTGACCTTTCGTATTGAAGATATGGATTTTTTTTCCCAAAACACCAAAAAAATTAGGTCTTTTGGGAAAAAAATCCATATCTTCAATAGGAAAGGTCAAAATTTTCAATTGACCGTCGGCTTTTTTCTCCTGCTACATACACTTTAAGAGTATATCATTAGATTTATATAATTTACTTCGAGGACTGTTATATATCAAAAATTTGAAAATATCAATTTTTATAATTTGTCATAAAATTTGTATTATATTGTGATTTTCAAAAAATGAAAATTATTTGGTATCAGAAAGACATGCTTCGTATTCAGAATGCAATTCGATAGGTCTGAGGTGCTCTCATGTCCCACAAAAAATACTGTCGAAACCCAATAAACGCTCATTTTAGATCCCTTAAGGTTGCAGCAATGAAAAAAACACCGAGTTTATAGGTTCAAACTAGTACCCTTTTTTGACATGTACAGCATTTTTGGGGAACTATTTTTGGGCCGCTTCGTGGCCGAAATTGTATATTTTTCTGAATGTAAAACAGAAAAGCAAATCTTCAAACCAGGGAAAAAAAAATTCGCTAGATGCGAATTTTAGAAGTTACGCACGCGGTCTCCTGAAACAAACGTATTTCTTATTTGGTCGTATTTGTTGTTATGCAGTGTGCATGGACGCGGAGGGTTCTTTTTTGTAAAAAATCCGAGATTTTGAATAAAACGATGGAACCGGCGTTTTATTATTACGACGGAATTATTAGTCGAACGCATACACGATGTTCATAACACACAGTACGTACACGGCGTGCGGGACGGTGATACACAACAAAGGTTCGTACCATAACATGACCGAAGGAGTGGTACGTATTGGCGACATTATGCGCTGGTAGTAAATTCCAATTGTCTTTGCTTTGCCGCAGTTGTTCGGCTCAAAAATAAAACATGTAAAAGGGGATATATATCTGACAGTAAAAACTAACATTTTATGGCAAAGAAATGCTAATCTATTTTGTATGAAAATGTTATAATGTGGCTTTAAGTGTTGTAAGTGATTTATAGGCTTATTACTCTGCACAGCTATATCAACATGATCAAGATCTTAACTGTAAAAGAAAGATATCATGAACATCATTATTCCGGTTTGGTAGAAAGGTCAAAAATTAAATATCTCTTACTAGTTCCTTGGCGTCCACCATCTACCCAGTAATCGTGTTTGATTTGATACGGCCCACATGAGTCGGATCCACCATCTGGATTGCATCCTTGATTAGGGTTGCAGTTGGATTCCACCAGGCATATGCACCGCATACACTGCCTTGTTATTGTAGCTGTTAAAAAAAATTAAAAAATATCTTATCAGTAGTTTGTCAAAGTATCATGACAAGTGGATTGATTCAAATTTGAGTTGATTTTGTCAAGATTTCAATCATATAATATACAAGATAAAAATATGTACCGCTGTAATTTCTTCTAGAACTTGACAGTTGCTTATATACGTTTCCGGATCGATATGGACATTTTCATCTTATTATGGTAGTTTTCGTAGATTTACAGAATATTTTTTACGGAATAGATCTGGCAACTTTGCAGAATACTGGTGTTTTAAAGTGTAGGTCTTACCTAATATGGTAATTTAAAAACATACATTAATTCCCCTATATACTTGAAAGACCTATTTGACAAGGTAGTTTATGTCTTGTCGAGTGTGCAGATTGCGTAAGAGATATAAGGCACCATAACAAAATTTGTTCGATATTTGGATAGATCGTCGATGCTGCTTAGATGCTTGTTATTAATGAACTTACAACTAATTAATCAGAATTAATGCTGTATTTATATCGTTCAATATTAATACATGCAAATATTCATAATGTTATCACAATAGTCTATTAATTGATTTCATAAATAATAACGATCGACCAAGCATCGATGGTCGATCAAAAGATCGAACTAATTTGTTTCTATTGCCTAAACAATCTTGCTATATCTAAAGACTGAGACATAGTCTGGAAGCACATTTCAAAAGTAATGGAATTTTGTATCGGTATTTTGTCACTACAATAAAAAAATGAGAGGGTGTTAAAATATTAAAATTATATATTTTCAGAATCAGCCTAATGTACATGGTGTATGAGTTTTGATTCTGCGAATCCGTAACGATAATTGTATAAACAAAAAAACGGCAGTATGATTTAGCAAAGATGTTGAACAAAAAAGCTCGGTGATTTACAAGACGCTACGCGCATCACACAAGCATTGCCACACAATGCAGGAATTTGCTGACTACTATGGCCCAAGAAAACACCATATAAACAATTAGCAATAACCATGTATGCATGAAAAACGCACACCCTAACATACCACAATATGTCATCGCAGCCAGGATCAACTCGCTTTAGTTCTCATACCACGGCAATATGCAATTAGTTCCTAGCGCAAGGGAATTTCAAGTTACCTTATGTATCACGAGAACAAACAGGGCCTCAACCGGGGCTCGAACTTGCATATCCAGACACCAATGCACGGGAGTCTACCGATTAAAACTAATGCTGGTTTCATACTACCCTGCCGCTTGCCGCTGAGCGGCGTGGCGCAAGCGCATTGCAGACAAACGAACACAATAAAGGCTTGTCATTGGTTGAAACGCCCTGCCGCTTGCCGCAGCGGCAAGCGGCAGGAAAGTATGCTGGAGGCTTAACCTGGCCAACTGGAAGATGAAATGCAAATGCTCCAAAATTTAAAATAATTACATTATAAGGCACCACAAACAAATTTGTTCGATATTTGGATCGACTGTCGATGCTGCTGCTTCAATGCTTGTTATTAATGAACTAACAACCAATTTACTCAGAATTAAGGCTGAATTTGTATTGGTCAAGATTCATATGTTATCATAATTAACAACAGTCAATGAATTGATTTCATAAACAATAAGGATCGACCAAGCATCGATGGTCGATCGAAAGATCGAACTATTTTGTTTCTATTGCCTAAACTACCTTTGTCTGTGAAACCTACCTTCATGGCACGTTGCTTCACTCAAATAAGCGCAGTGACACCAAAGAAGAATCCCCAAAACAACTTCTTGAATCAGATACATCTTTCGCTTTGTATTTAATTGAAATCAAATGTATCTAGTTGAAGATGCTGAAGTAATATGCTGTTCTTTCAACAGGCAACGTTGCATTCAGAATTTCAGAAACACTAAGTGAGGAACAGCAAGAGCGCTCGATTTAAATACGTATATGATGTTGACGTTGACGTAATGCTCATCAAGGCCTTTCAAGGGGAATTTTTCGGTTTTTCCTGGACAAAAACAATTATTAATTAATTAAAACGCCCACTGCAAAGGTTTATTTTCTTTGCCCCGAGTAGTAATATAATGCAACTTTGCCCATACATAGCATTCGCTATTAATTATTGTTATCCAATCAGAGAGCTGGAAGCTGTTGAAAGCCCGGAGGCACTAGACTTTGGAAGTGAACGGGATTTGCAGACACCGGTTCACATTTAGGAGTCTTTAGATGAGCGATTTGACACCAAACAAGGGCGTCATTGGGTGAGAAGGTCAATAAAAGCGGGTCTTTCCGTGAGAAGGAAATTTCAAACAAAGAGTGTGTCTTTTTGCAAGATTTGGGACAATTTTACCCAAAAAGAGTGCATTTCTGTGAGACACGGTTGACAAAATTCTGATACACAATTTTACAATATTAAAGTCGTACAAATTTGTGAATTTTGGTGATAAAATGTGGTCATTTGATGAGAGATTATCAGAACTTTGTTCAAGATTCTTGGTTAAAAAAGTGGTCTCTTGGTTACAATGACTTAACAGTCACTTATTTCAGTAAGTACCCTCGGGGGTTTGAAGCACATTAATTCAATCATTACTATAGCATCACAGCTCTACTTCCTCTGAGCAGACTAAAAACGGTATCTGAGCAAAACTTTACTCAACTGTCATAATGACGTGGTGTGAGGACAGCGATTCAAAAGGTCTTTCGAAAAGAGATACATTCAGTGAGAGGTCCGTAAAATGCCCGCTATTCAGCTCAGGGAGCCTGGTTTAGACACTTTTGGGCCCATAACATGCCGAAATACAATATTTGGCACAATATTTGGCACAATGTTTAACAAAAAGACTCGGGACACTACCATATATATACATATATTGATAATATACCTCCTTTTTAACAGCTTCTCTACCCAATATTCTTTTATGAAACCTATTTCTGCACCTTTTGGTATTTGTGTTTGTGACGTGTCATGTCAAAAGGAGACACTTTTGGGCAGGTTATCAATTCTGAGGTTTTAACATATCTTACGTATAGAGATATTTTGATATTTGGTCCACAACGCCGTTCCCCAATGAAATCGGACATTCCTAAGCAAAGATATTGAGTTTGTAAGGTATGGTATTATAAAACAGGAAATTGAGATATCGGCATTTCAAAATATTATTGATAATGTTGAGAGTTGGAATTACCTTGAAAAATGTCTCAAAAAATACAAGATGCCAGTTATATTCCGGTCTGACACTATCAGACAATATTTTTAACATTAATAACATCACAAATTCGCAACAAACTCAAAATGTAGACAAATCACCCTGGGTGCACCGCTCAGTCCGACACGCCGCTAGTCCGACACGCCGCTAGTCCGACATGCCGCTAGTCCGAATCTGAAAAACACTTTTCAGTCCGACACCCCGCTAGTCCGAATTTAAAATACACTCTGCCAGTCCGACACGCCGCTAGTCCGAATGTGAAATGCAATGCGCTAGTCCGACACACCGCTAGTCCGAATCTCAAAAACACTTTTTCAGTCCGACACCCCCCTAGCCCGAATATGAAAAACACTGCGCTAGTCCGAAACTGAAAAACACTGCGCTAGTCCGACACTCCTTCAGTCCGACACTGCGCTAGTCCGAATTTAAAAAGCATACCGCTAGTCCGAAACTGGAAACCATTGCGCTAGTCCGAATTTGAAAAGCACTGCGCTAGTCCGAATATGAAAAGCACTGCGCTAGTCCGAATATGAAAAACACTGCGCTAGTCCGAAATTCGGACTAGCGCAGTGTTTCTCAGATTCGGACTAGCGCAGTGTTGTTTAAATTCGGACTAGCGAAGTGCTTTTCAGATTCGGACTAGCGAAGTGCTTTTCAAATTCGGACTAAGATTTTTTTACTAGTCTCAAAACATACAAATCACTGGCCTACAGTACAAATCATTGGCCTACAGTACATTTTACAAACACATGGTATTTGTTTCAAACCAGATTTAAAGCAATAATAAACATAAATTTTTGTTTTCACTGATCACATTATCCCCGTTTTAATTTCAAGCCAAACAAATGAGGTATACGAAGAAAATTGAGATTTCATTCCAGCGCCTACATAATTTGCGTGTACTACATGTAATACTGCACGGAGCATCGCGCTCGACGTGTGTACATATAAGCTGACGTGACATCCACGGGACATGTTAGCAAGCACTCGATCGGTGAACTCTGAATAACGCCGGATCTTCACGGTTTTAATCTAAAAAGTTAAATTTTATTGTTATTAAAGCACTTCAGGCTATAGTCTTTTACGTGGTATTTTAGTACACCACTGGGCATTATAACTATGCAAAGAGTGGAAATCCGAGTAAAATTGAGGGCGTCGCTGTGAAGCAAATCATACATTTGGGGGGCACATCATCATCATGAGGTCAATAATTACATTTGTACAGACGAAATCACATGGAAATGTAAACGGACCATCAGCATGATCAGGCGCTGGATCAAAAATAAACTGAATTAATAAAATTCACCTCTAGATATATCTTACATTCTATTTAATGAAAAGCATGCGCGTATTTTTTTTGGGGGGGGGGGGCTTTAGGGGCGTCAGCCCACAGGGTCAAAGACGGGGCGGCAAAAAGAAGGGCGGCGGAAGACGAAGGGCGGCAAAAAGAAGGGCGTCGGAAGAAGAAGGGCGGCAAAAACAATTAGTAAAGTAAAAGGGCGGAAAAATTTGAAAAAGCATAAAAATTGTGAAAAAATTGAACTATACATTGCTGTTCGGGCGCTAGCGCCTGAAATCCTTTGAAATATTGAAAACATTTTTCAATTTCATTGTTCTTTTTTAACTAATTTTTTTGTCATTTAAACTCAAATTTGGACCTTCAATTTTAATAAAATTGCATAAAAATAATTAGATTTAAGTTTCTAGTTTGCTTTATTTATTTATACCACTGTTCAGTATTGTAAATTGTTATAACATTCCAAGTTTAATTTATATTAATATTTAATTTCAAATAACCATTCGTTACATTTGCTTTTTGGACAAAACGGCATTGAACATAACTGAACGGTAATTGACATTTCTCGTCTTTAAAAAAAAATATTCTGCACGTACTGAGAATGTTTGAATTTTGAAGTTATGCACTTGTAAAAGATGTTCAAAAAACGTTTACTCTTAACATCAATTAATATCTTCATGAAAATGGCAAATCAGCAACCATTATGCGTTCGTGTGCATCAAAATGACGAATGGCAATTGTCGGCTATCATGCTTGTGTTTGAAATCGACATCCTGTCTAAATATAAAAGGAAATAAACCAAAATGTCTTTAAATTAATTCAAAATATAGTAAAAAACATAACAAAATACTTTTTAAGACCTAAAAAATAGCTATTTTGTGTTATGTACCCTTGACGTGCCGAGTCACGTGAGAGTATCATAATTCAGGGACATCCACTAGTCTCAACACCCAGTCGCAAACGATGTTAGTGATGTTGGTGACGTGACCGGCGCAGCGGACATAATTTTGCGAGAAGGCTTAAGGGATCTAAAATGAGCGTTTATTGCGTTTCGACAGTATTTTTTGTGGGACATGAGAGCATCTCAGACCTATCGAATTGCATTCTGAATACGAAGCATGTCTTTCTGATATCAAATAATTTTCATTTTTGAAAATCACAATATAATACAAATTTTATGACAAATTATAAAAATTTGATATTTTTCAAATTTTGATATATAACAGTCCTCGAAGTAAATTATAAAATCTAATGACATATTCTTAAAGTGTATGTAGCAGGGAGGAAAAGCCGACGATCAATTGAAAATTTTGACCTTTCATATTGAAGATTTTGGGTGTTTTGGGAAAAAATCCATATCTTCAATACGAAAGGTCAAAATTTTCAATTGATCGTCGGCTTTTCATCCCACCAACATACACTTTAAGTATAAATCATCAGATTTATAAAGTTTACTTCAAGTACTGTTAAATATCAAAAATATCAATTTTTAATGATTTGCCATAAAATGTGTATTAAATTGCGAATTTCAAAAAATCAAAATTATTTGATATCAGAATGACATTCTTCGTATTCAGAATGCAATTCGATATGTCTGATGTGCTCTAATGTCCCACAATAAATACTGTCCAAACGTTCATACTCCAGCCATTAGATACTCGGGGGGGGTAGGAAGTTGGGGCAATTTTTTTTTTTTTTAATTTCATGCATTTATATACAGTTAGGTGGGGGAAGGTGTTTTTTTTTTAGTGTTGGTGGGGAAAGGTTTTTTTTTTGCTCATGTAGTGGGGGAAGTTTTTTTTTTTGAATAACTTCCTACTCCCCCCCTGAGTATCAAATGGTGCGTCCCTTAAGGCTTAAAAATTGTTATGTCTCAAAGCCGCCGCGCACACCGACATCGCCCGCTTAATAATTAGGCCTACATTATACTGAAATGAATACCCGGGATCGATACACGTAAATGTGCTATGCACGATTGATATTCAGACGATAAATCTTTGGATACCGGGGTACAAAATAATGAATATCTCCCGTAAATGATTTCGTATAAAGAAACCAGATTTGGTTCCTTGCACTTGAACATATATGTTCAACGGATATTATCGTCGTTAGCTAGCGTCTTGAGAAAGAACCATTGCGTCTTGAACTGGAAAAACTGACAGAAATATTTTGATTTTCTGATGTGAGCGATCACTCACATGGCGTATACACACATAGGTCACACACAGCGTAGTGTGAGCAGCCCCACACATGGCGTATACAAGCTCACTTACACAAAGAGGAGCAACTTACCGAGCTATTGTCAGTAGTCTTAGTCGGGATGTCCCTCGGCTCATTAATGCGTCTCAAAGGTCGGAACAAAATGGCCATGCGTGGCTGTGGATTCAACCTACCATGGCGATTTCTGCCATGAAGATATCGGGGCGATGACACTGTGCCGCGCGCGTTCTTAGCGCGTCCATGTCAGCTGAAACGGCAATTTATTTTTTATTTCCTTTTTTATATAGTTTTTTGCCGTAAAATCATTAAATTCTGAGACAAATTTGGAAAAAAGTTACTTGGCTCGATACTCGCACTGTTAAAGGCCCATTCAGTGATTTGCTCATCCGGACGATCGTAAAAATCATTAAAATTCAGATTTTGGTATCTTTGTCATTGTCATAGATGTGCTAACATAGCCTGCGAGTGGTTCAGCCGAAAGCTGTGTATTTAAGGGATCTGGAATGAGCGTTTTGAGCGTTTCGACATTATTTTTTTGTGGGACATGAGAGCACATCAGACATATCGAATTGCATTCTGATATCAAATAATTTTGATTTTTTGAAATTCGCAATGTAATACACATTTTATGTCAAATGATTAAAATTTATATTTTTGATATTTAACAGTACTCGAAGTAAACTTTATAAATCTGATGATTTATACTTAAGGTGTATGTAGGTGGGATGAAAAGCCGACGATCAATTGAAAATTTTGACCTTTCGTATTGAATTAGATATGGATTTTTGCTCCCAAAATACCAAAAACAATTAGGTCTTTTTGGGAAAAAATCCATATCTTCAATATGAAAGGTCAAAATTTTCAATAGATCGTCGGCTTTTCCTCCCAGCTACATACACTTTAAGAATATGTCATTAGATTTATAAGATTTACTTCGAGGACTGTTATATATCAAAAATTTGAAAAATATCAAATTTTTATAATTTGTCATAAAATTTGTATTATATTGTGATTTTCAAAAAATGAAAATTATTTGATATCAGAAAGACATGCTTCGTATTCAAAATGCAATTCGATAGGTCTGAGGTGCTCTCATGTCCCACAAAAAATACTGTCGAAACGCAATAAACGCTCATTTTAGATCCCTTAATAACTTCCACGCAAAGTGCAAAAATTTGCCAATTTTAAACCAATTTGAAGCTAAAATGATCCAAGTATGAACCGTTGACCTGGTCAAATACGCGTGAAGCGCGCGAAAATTTGCAATTCGAATTAGCGACTTTTGCTCCCATACTTATTGAAACAAACTCCGTGCGGAGCGCGGGAAAACTGCCAATTTTAAGGTATAAATGATCAAATAATAGGGCACAATGCACGCGAAGCGCGCGAAAAGTTGTATTTTGTGTTCCCACGATTAAGCTGCACTCCTCCGATTTCTCGAAGATTTCATTATATCGAGGATGATCATTTTGGCAATTCAAAAGCAAACAGTAAATTCAAGTGAAACTTACTTATTAGAGTGTGTACTTCAAAGGCTATCTTGGTTTTTTTTAAATGCACGTCTCCTTTCTTTGTTTTTTACGGGCCCGCTACTTTTGTTTGCTTTTTATGGGCCGTAAAAGAGCAAAGAAAACAGACCTTATAATGGACCCGTAAAGGCAAAGAAAAGAGACATGCAGTATGGAAGTGGGTCCGTATAAAGAGCAAAGAAAATATATCATAGGCCCGTAAAGGAAAGGAAAGAGACCTTAGTGAGCATGTAAAAAAGCTTAATAAGCAAAGAAAAGCTATAAAAAAGAAAAAAAAAGAGACCTCGAAGGGCCCGTAAAAGCAAAGAAGAGATACCTTAGGCCCAATGAACAAGAAAAGAGACCTTTGTTGGCCCGTATAGAAAAAGAAACGAAAATATGTTTTAATTATGTTTTAACCCCAGTCCCCCAAAGAAATCTACGCCACTGACCATAGGGCAGGGTGGCAAGTCAGTCCCCTACCCTGCTCAATCAACAGAAATGTTGTGACAAAATTTACGATTTGCATCTTCGTTTTGGTCTATTTTAGACCCAAAATGCAGCCAATTTTGGAACATTTAGTATTAAAATGCCAAATTGCTACGCGCTTCGTGCACATTTATCTCGGCAAACCCATTCTGTGAGTATCTGCGAGACGCCCCGTTGAAAAAATTCCTTCTTTTTTTCATCTCAAACTTGAACACGATCACGAATTTGAAAAATGAGAGTTATAATTCCATCCTTTCTATTACCTAAATCATAATATGATGCCTGGAATAAGTATAAAACTCGTGAGTGGATCAAAATACCGGGACTTAACCAAAGGTAGTTGTAAAAGACCTATGCATTTTCATCTGGCACTATTTTAGGACACAATTGTCCTCAATTGTGTTCATTCAGGACAATTATGTACATTTTAGCATCGAAATTGCACTTGCGCATTTGTCCCAGTAATGTTCTTTTAGTACACGGTTGTTTGATGGGATCATTTATTAGTTTTTTAATCAAAACATTATGTACAACCAAATTTTAGGCATAACAAATGCTATTGAGTCATTCTCAACTTTAAGTTCCCCTCTTTTACAAAATTATTCACTTTTATAGTATTTTTAAAGCTTTTTCAGATATAAAAATGTATCTATTAATGACAACATTGGTGGCGCTGTTTAGTTACTGGAAATTACTCTTTCAAGCTTTTAATACAAATAATTTCTTTTATTGTTTGTTAAAATATGTTTATGAAATTTCTTTGTTGCTTGTTTCACCCATTCCATCTGTTTTAATGACAGTATTAATCACCTAACTCTTGCAAATAAAGAAATATGATTTATAATAAATAGCGCCATCTATAGTTTGCATTTAGTTAATAATGAAGCCAATTCTATATACATCAAACAACCGTGAGTAGCAGATGATTAGGGAACTTTGCCCACTGGCTCGGTGACTCCGGTACATCCCCCTTTGATTTTGGCACTGAGATAGCAAATTTTAGCACATTTGTATCAAAATTGTGTGCGTTTTTCTGGTGAAGGAGTTCTGAGGACAGCTTGGATTACAGTGTGCGGGAGGGAAGTCTTCTATCCGAAGATCCCCCCGGGGTAAAAGCAGGCGGCCAAAACGAAGGGGCGGCGGAAGAAGAAGGGGCGGCAAACGAAGGGGCGGCAAAAAGAATTAGTAAAAAAAGGGCGGAAAAAATTTGAAAAGAATCAAATATTTTGAAAAAATGGTACTATACATCAAAATGTGTTGCTTTTAGGGCGCTAGCGCTTATAATCCCTTTTTCATTTTTTTTTTTTTTTTGCTCTTCACTTTTTCAAACCACCGAAAAAAATTGGGTCAACCTTTTCGGGCTGTTGAGGAAGGGACGCACAGTGTCATCGCCCCGATATCTTCATGGCAGAAATCGCCATGGTAGGTTAATTGAATCCACCGCCACGCATGGCCAATTTGTATCGACCTGTTTAATAGTTTTGAGTCGCATAATGAGCCGAAGGACATCTGACTAAGGCTACTGACAATAGCCCCGATTAGCTCGGTGACTGACCTTGCTGTGTGTCCGTCGAGCGTGGTACGCCATAGGTCATATGCTTTTAGATTACCTCTACGATTGGCCTATACACTGCGCTACATAAGTCGGCACATATAAATCAGAATTATTGTCAGTTTTTGACTCAAGACGCAAGCTACTCTCTCAAGACGCAAGCTAACGACTATCATATCTGTTCAAAATATATATTCAAGTGCAAGGAACCACATCTGGTTGCTTTATACGAAATCATTTACGGGAGATATTCATCATTTTCTAACCCGGTATCCAAAGATTTTCTTCTCATATCAAACTCGTGCATAGCAAATTCACGTGTATCGATCCCGGGTATTTATTTTAGTATCTCTGCTGACAAAGTAATTATTAGCCAAGCGATGTCGGTGTGGGAGGGCTAAATTGAATTTCCTTCAGCCCCCGGGGTAGGAGCAGCCACGGTACGCCACTGAAGATGGGTGGCGATCATGTTGCGCAGGTGCCAGCAAAGGGTAAACCCGGCCATGATATACCAGCAAAATTTATTTCTCGACACCCTCACCCCCCCGAGCAAATCTTCTATAGCGACGGCCCTGATTGACCCCAGGACGGGTCATGTAGCGCTACAAACAAAACTTGAATAGTAGATACTCTTAAAATATTCAACTTCATTTTGGTAACATGTTCTCAACGGCACATAAACAAATTTTATTCTTGACCATGTTTACCCAGATCAACCAACTCGTGCTACAGAGTACGAGCTAAAAATCACGAATGGTGTCCTAAAACAACAAAGCCTAATTAGATAAAGCCTAATTGATTAGATGATAAGATACTATCTTAACGTATATATATATATTGACATTTGTTAAAAAGATTTGCCTTCATAGTTTTACATTTGCTTGCAAAAACATGGTAACTCGTGTTACCTTGACTTTGCCATAGTTTGTCCACCCTAAAGGATAAAAACGAATTAAGTAATAAATACATTAAAAAAACCATGGAAATACCTGCATTAAACTGAAGCTTAGAGACAGTTAATCATAATTATATGCTTAAGTCTAAATAGCACGGCGCTAGTCCGAAATTGAAAACCACTGCGCTAGTCCGAATTTGTGAAACACTGCGCTAGTCCGAAATTGAAAACCACTGCGCTAGTCCGAATCTGTTCGGACTAGCGCAGTGTTTCTCTGATTCGGACTAGCGCAGTGGTTTTCAATTTCGGACTAGCGCATTGCATTTCAGTTTCGGACTAGCGCTATGGTTTTCAGTTTCGGACTAGAGCCGTGTTTTTTAGATTCGGACTAGCGCAGTGTCGGACTGAAGGAGTATTTTCCAGATTCGGACTAGCGCAGTGTATTTCAGATTCGGATTAGCGGCGTGTCGGACTGAAAAAGTGCTTTTCAGATTCGGACTAGCGGCGTGTTTTTTTAAAATGATGTAAACCACGCCGCTAGTCCGAATTTTTGTCGGACTAGCGGCGTGGTTTTCACAATTAAATTTCGGACTAGCGGCGTGTCGGACTGTTGCAGTGGTTTTCATTTTCGGACTAGCGCATGCTTTTTTTCGGACTAGCGCCGTGCTTTTCATTTTCGGACTGACGCACCTCTAAGTATAGGGAATTTGTGTTGTCGGACTAGCGGCGTGTCGGACTAGCGGCGTGTCGGACTAACGCCCTGTACCCAATCACCCCAGGCAATTTCTCCATTTACGATCCTGCCCAAAAGTGTCTCCTTTTGACGTGACACGTCACATTTTGTGTTTTATTGTTTGTCTTTGTTTTGCCCATGAATCTAAAGATATAATATCAAATTTGATCTGAAACATTTTTACATTTTATTGGTCTTTGTTTTGCTCCTGTTTAAAAAATGATTATGTTATTTTCTTTTCTAAACATAGGACAATGATAAAAAACAAAACAATTGTCTGAATATTTTGTTTTGTTATTGTTCTCCTCTGGTTTGCCTCTCTGTTTCAAAAATAGTACCAGATTTTCTAATTCTTTTGTTTTTTTCTGTTGTTTTTAACCTCAATTTTCTGAATCTCTTGTATTTTGTTGGTCTGTTCTGTTTTGTCCCCATGTTTAAAAAAAAGTAGAACCAAAAAGAGGATTGACTTTAAATATCCGTATTAAGGTGGTATTGGAGGCATTATGAAAGTGCTCTAAACATGTTTTAAACAGATTAATTGAGTAGAGCAAAGCACACTGCCTTTTGTTTGAAGCAGATCGGACATACGATTTTCAAAATATTATATCAATTTATATTTTCTTTATATCTTATTGTTTTAATCAATAATCAATAAAATTAATGAGCTAAAATGACCGGAGAAGCTCATTAACATATAATGTTTGCCAATATTGTGCTAAAAATCCATGCATAATGTTCAGGATACTTTTATTTTGCATACTTTTGCCTTGAAACTTGGTCAAAGTGTTTCAAATATGTTCTAATGTATTATATAATGAAGCCGCCCCTAATTTGCATATTTGCTTCACTATATGTGACCCGGCAGCACAAATGAGCCGTAAATTCCCTAAATTGTATTCTGAGTGTACGAAGGTCATATTCATCGGTAACTTAAGCTGGCCCGACATCCGTCTCATTTCGATAGTCAAAAACTAATCAATAATCCTATTGTTGAAGTGGATAATAAGCTTCTACCTTAGATGGCTATAGAACTTTTAATAGCTCTGGTCGTTGTTTAAATCCTGTACAAGTGGTGGGTTACCAGGCATTGTATTTTGTACAGGTATGCATAACCAACAATTAACAATGAGAGAACTTTCTTAAACCTCGTTGACTTGGGCAGCGTTCGAAATATGCCTCAAAAAGTTACAGGCCAGCCGGGCTTGATCTTAAAAAGTTACCGGCCAGCCGGGCCGGCAACTAGATGCCAGTCAGAAAAGTCACCGGCCAGGCCAAAAAGTTACAGGCCAATGGCCGGCTGACCGGCCCTATTTCGAACGCTGGACTTGGGGATGATTTGAAATGACCGCCAATTATGACTGTTTGATATTTATTGCCAACAATTTGGAAACAAGGAGCAAAGTTTAACAAACCATAACCCCGCTTCTGGATATCGTTTGAAGTCAAATGATATACCATTTTAAGTTTATGATGTTTATTTTTAAACACGAAATAAAACAAAATTGACGGGGCAGGAATTTACGGCTCATTCGCCGTGGACGGTCACATATAATACATTAGAACATATTAGAAACTCTTTGACCAAGTTTCAGGGCAAAAGTCTGCAAAATAAAAGTACCCTGAACATTTATGCATTAATTTTTAGCAAAATATTGGCAAAAATTACATATTAATGAGCCTTTGCATTCCTTTTAGCTCATTAACTATATTGATTATTGACAAATACAATAGAATACAAAGAACATATAAATTGATGTATTATGGAAACCGTATGTCCGATTTGCTCCAAACAAACGGCATATTGATCAGTGTACTTTACCCTACTCAATTAATTTGTTTCAAACATGCTCAAAGCATTTCCTAATTTCTAGAAAATGCATCCAATACCACCTTAAACACCAGATTTGTTAAAATAACCCATTAGCAAATTTCCCAAAAGCTCAAAGCAGCCTTTTCGGTAAATTAATAAGTAGAGGTATATGCAAATAATATACGACCAGATGTCTCTGTTTTCACAGATATATTTTATGATTATTAATTTCTGCAGCGCTATCAATAAATGTCATTTATTTTGTTTGAATTGTTCTTTAATGATATTGATTGTCATATTATGTATCCACAGTAAACGTCAAAATATCAAAATGTCGTAATTACCAATGTGATATTTAACTATTAACAATAATTAACGATTTAACATCTGCTTATCCCGAGGAGGGGGGGGTACTCTCAATTTGAAGGAGTGAAAGAGTGAAATGGAGGACAGCCCCTTTTTGAGTGGAAAATTTCATTTTAATAGAATAATTTAAAAAGTAGTCTGTATACTCTCAAAAGAGTGAACATTGCCTAATATAAAGAAAATGTACCTGCTTTCATTTTAGAGTGTTTTCCACTTAAAAACGGGTTGTCCTTCGTTCAACTCATTGAAAGAGTGGACATTTTCGTAATTTTGGGTTTTTACGGGGGGCAGGGGGGGGCAGGGGCAAGAGTTCTGATTGGGGGCATTCCCCCTGTGCCCCCGTGGCGCCGCCACTTAGAGAATAAACGATAGGAATTTTTATTTTGCCTATCCTCTACCGTGTGATAGACGACAGGCAGGTCCAATATTTTGAGTAGTGGATGCCGGCGCAGGCGGTATCCACTACGATAAAAATATTGGACCTGCCTGTCGTCTATCATAGGTAGAGGATAGGCAAAATAAAAAGTACTGTCGTTTATTCTCATTCTTAGTCAGTTAAATATTATATTAATAACCATAATCAATTTTTAAAGCAAAACTAAGTTACCGTCATAAAAATTCCCTCATTATAAAATGAACGAAACTTGTTTACAACTTCACGTATTCTGTTGCGCGTACTGCTAGCGCGTTCGCGTATTCCGCACTAGTCTACGCATACAGCGCGATACATACGCGCACCTCTGCAAGCGTGTTACGCAATATCAAGATGCATGATGACGTGGGGTCGTCTACGGCCTGATAGACGACACCCGAAATCATGCGATTGTCCAATCAGAAATGTGTCTACGAACTAGACCACTCCCACGGACTAAGAATGGTTCTTAATTTGTTAAGAGCTATATCTTAAATTTATTTACTATTTTTCATTCGTTTCTTTCTGTATAGCATGAACCAACAGTTCCCAAATTTAGTCCAATAGATTCCCGTAACCATTGTGCAAATTATGTTAAATTTGCCATATTTGGCAAAAATACAGTACTTATAGAGCTAATCATTATAAACTATGGAGCCATTTAAAGAGCACCCATATTTAGTGGGAAAAGGTCATTGAACGTTTGCACAGTGATCAAGTTCAAAGTTACTCAAACTTGCTCAAAACCCACACCATCGTTATCCTCTGGTCATAAGGATCCATGAAAAGTATAGTTTGACATATCTACGACGCACGGTTTTTCTTCGTGACAAAATAAAACAAAAAAGTTGTTTGTTAGCATGGTATACAGATAAATATGAAAACATTATACATAATGATTAGCTTTATTTTGATACCAAATTTTCCCATCGGCATTGGCAAAATCATCAATCGATCCGAACATGAAGTTCAAAGAGGATTCTAGTGGTATGCACCAAGAAAAACAAATCAAACAGAAATGGCGAATAATAAAAGTTGAAAGTGAACATTCATTGTCAGGTGCTCAGGCTAGGCCTATATATTTAACTCAGGCCTGATTCAATTCCATGTTTTCGTCGAAGTCAAGTTATAATGGATTTATAGTGAATACAGTACATGAGTGAGTACACAAATTTTTTTAAGCTTACAGTTACACATACGTACATGCATGCATTGTTGATCTACAATGTTTTAGGACAGACTTGTCACAGTCTAAAAAGGTTTTTTTTTATTGTTATTATCAGTATTATAACATGGTAGACTTGGAACAAATCTTTACTTACGGGCGTATTACACCAAACCAAATTCATTTCTATTCTCAGAAAAAAGCCATAGGTGGCTTAAAGTAAGCATTAAAATGAGCAGAAATTTGCATAATTTTGGCTAAATTTGGATTGGTCATGATTAGTAATATTAAATCCTACAAGTGTACCACAGATGACAGATATCAAGAAATGTTTAATGATTTTAAGCAGCATTTTCTATAGAGAAAGACTGGCATCCTTTTCAATGATGTGCGCCCTTATGTTTGCTCATGAATGATGGTCGAATTCAGCACTGTGGAAGAGCTGGCGTTTGAACTTGAAAATCAGTGTACTATGAAAGCCGGTTAGATTTCATGATGGAATTTGAATGTCTGTGATACTAGTGATGTGAGTAATTATGATTGTGTGGGGAGGAGAGGGGGTACATAGGCCTGTATGTTCAGTAGTTCAGATTATAGATTTCATGCACGTGAAAAAGAAGGCTGTTGATAATGCACCTGTCAATTGAAACCCTGACCCACTCCAGCCCCTGCTTGCCGAGTACCCGGAAATTGCCGGGCAGTTTATAACAGACGGGCATTGACACAAATCTTGTCCCTATAGGGCCGGCCATGTGTCGTACCCCGTCGGTCGGGGACTTGGCCGGGAGTTTTAACATTTTTGAAATTTAACCCTGTTATAAGTCCCAGCCACCCTCCCCTGGTACCCTGGCCATGAGGGGGGGGGGGTGGAATTTGACAGTTGCATATAGCCATATCTTTGATAACATGGACAAGTATAGTGATAGTGTACATTATAGCTGCATGATGAATTTAACTTCTAAATATAGGCACAATTTCACGGCTTTACCAGACGCGTAATGGTGCGAGTCAATTAAACGTCATTTTGTGCGTAGAAAGTTGCAATTTAAAAAACTGCGACAATTTAAAATGACTGCAATTTTGCAATGAAAAGCAAATCCACCAAAAATTCCTCATATGTAGATCTATAATACGAGGGCTGGTCAATAAGTTCCCGCAACTATGGTATATCTCCGCTCATGCATGACTTGGATGACTGTTACTTACTAAATACAAGTTTGTACTTTCGTCTTTCAAAACAAATATGTATTAGCGATATTGAATATTTGATTACGTAATGACATTAGCATAAACACAATAGCGTATGGGCACTGCCTGATTTATGGTGAAAAATAATTAAGAAAATCTCGCGCCAAATTGAAGTATTGTTACATAATTCCAAATATCTCGAGAATAAAAGTATGGAATCTGGCGCGGTTTTGCGACTTTATAGACCGGTAACATAGAAATGATGCTGTACGCTTTTTAGACCTATACTAGTTTTATTAAAGATTAGGGATCATGTTGAATGTCTCCAATTTTGAGTAGACTTTATCACCCATTGTTCTTTACATAACAAGAGATAGAAAGATTAATCGATGACAAAATTTAACAAATGGTACCTGGTTCGATTGGGTATCTACAGATTATTAAAAAGGGAGATCCCAGTGGTGAAATTACAAACATTTCTTTCTTAATGAACCCTTTGTTTTCAAAAGGTCATGTTTTTGTAATCAAAGTAGCACACCATAGAGAGGCTCTGGATTGAATAAGAAATTTGAATTTCGAAAGATATGTCTAATTTTAGCATTAGAGTTAGTATAGCAATTCACGCACACAGCTACTGTTCGGCAAACCTTGTATTAGTCATATTTTTAGCGCGCTTTTTTTGATGAAATTTTCTTTTTTTCATACATTTTTGGTACTTACCATCAACGCATGCGCATATTTCTATTTTTATTGCAACAATTTCTATTGTCCTGACTATGATCTCTCATACCATACCAATAATCATATTTGTTTTTGTTTCATTTTGGAGATAATTTGGATTCTCGCTTCTACCTTGTGGGCTCTTTTCTCACGATTTTCACACCATTTTTGTTTGTCATTAAGGCCTATTTTTTGGTGAAATTCAAAGACGGTCCCTTTCTTTATCAGTTGACGGATACATTTCTTCTTTCACAATTATCAATTGAATATACTTAGATTATCTCATACCAAAAATAAGGCTTGTAAACTGCTTTGGTCCTTACTTCTGCTTCTTCTTTTTACACGTTCCTCAACTACAGTTCAAATTTTACCGCCAATGTTGACAATTTTCAGTGTACATAAGGCAATGACTTTATGCAAATGAGATTACGTAATCAAAGGTACTCTAATACTAATTGTTATGTGTTTTGAAAGACAAAGGTACAAACTTTATTGATCGTAAGTAACAGTCATCTAAGTCATGCATGAGCGGAGATAAATACTAGTTGCGGGATATTATTGACCAACCCTCGTACATTGGTATGCATATAGCCTGTGGCATTGAGCCAATTTGTCCTTGTACTATAAAGACCACATTCTTCATCACAGGCTTATATTCACATAGCCATATTAACCCCCCCCCCCACACACACACACACCCACCCCCTGACAACAATTTTTGTTAAAAAAACAACTGTATTTTATCCGAGGTAATTGCAGACCCCAGTCCTCCCATACGGTACCCTATAACCCTAAACCCTAAACCTGGGCCATAACACTAACCGTAATTCTAATCCTAACCCTAATCCTAACCTAACCCTAATCCCAACCCTAACCCTAACATACCCTTAACAGGCAAACCCTAATCCTAAATCAATTCCTAACCTTAGTCCAACCCCTAATCATATAGCCTTGGAAGGGGTGTGCTCCTTTTGAATGGATAATGGATGGGACATTCAAAATCATATTTGCCACACAATGTGAAATTACTTTCTAGTTTTAAAACAAAATGGACTTAAATTATTCCAAAGTGAAAGTACACTGTGTTATGTGTGATACTCCTCCTTATAGAATACAACAGCAGAGAAGGATAGAGGGGAAATTAAAAAAAAAGTCATGCTTTTCTTTCTTTATTCTGTTATGGGAATATACAAACCGGTATCAGAGCACAAATTAACGGTAGTCTTCCAGGTCCAGTCGCGAAATAAATGATGGTCAACATCTTATTTCTTCTAGGCAGAATAACAGGTGACTGCAACCAGCAAAGCTGTCTTTAGTAACCGAACTTCTCCTGTTAGAAGAAAAAACCTTTTTTTTTCTGAGGCCCGATTTGTACAATCCAATCAGACTGTTTATTGGTGTAGTTTTATTTTACAAGTATTACATAAATCATCTTACTTAACATTTTATCTGGTTTTGGTGCTTAATACATTATTACACTGTGACATTGCATTGAATATGTTTGATCATATATCATAATGTGATATTTCATCTCGGTAGTTCAAACAGCTTTTATGACTTATGAGAGCGCCAAAATTAAGATTCGAAAGCCCTATAGATGAGTTGACTTAACTGACGTCAATGCCTGGCAGTATGCGCACGCATCATCACAATTTCCATTGTTTTTTGCCTGGCAGTATGCGCGCGCATCATTATTTGTTCAGGGCTCGTGTTTTTAAAACTCCCGCCACATCACAATAAGACTATTAAACAGTGTATTGGTTGCATGGGGCTCACTCAAGCATAAAGATATACCGGTCCCTTGCCTTTGTTGATAAACATTGAGGTCAACTCATCTATACTGTGTGAAAGATATGGTATTCATTCAGTATTGTTCAGGGTGATCTTTCGACTATTTTCAGAGAAATACTTGTGGAAATACTTGTGGATATCCATATTGTAGTGTCGGACTAAAGCTAAGTGTTTATGTTTTTAAGATATTGAAATAATGCATGTAAATAGCACATTGACATTGAATCGGTGAGAAAATGGCAATTATGTAAAATAAGTGATTTTTTCATCCTTTCCCATGAAGCTTTAAACAAAGATGCAAGTTAATATTACTGTTAGTGTAAATCCACTGGGCAATAAGCCAAATCGCTATTGTAACTTCCGGTTTTTTTAGGACACTTTGCCCTTTGACCTATCTGGAAAATTCGGGTTTTGTGCGTACAAAATATAATTTAAAACTTGTTACTAGAATCAAAACAAACTTAAAAAACATTATTATTAAATGAATTAATTATTTAAATATTTTTAATGATAACATTATGACAATAATAAATAAATTATTAATAATTACAGCAATTTTCCCGATAGGTCAAAGGACAAAGTGTCCTAAAACTGCAAAAACTGTCCCACAATGCATTGCAAACTTCCAATGCCGATTGGGCTTATTATTCCAAATATTTCTGATGAAAATTATACTTTACTTATTTTTTTAACTTAACACATTGTCTTTCTAACTAAACACAGTCACAACTCAAAATTTCACGTACGTAAAGTGTGTAAAGGTCTAATTGTTACATAAATCTTGATAATTTTGAAAGCAGCTTAGTTTATGAATACAATATTGACGGTAACTTGGTATTATGGAAGCCATTCCGAACAACGAAGGTGAGGAGGAAGTGTAATTGAAAAGTATTTGAATTCTCGCGATTCCAAATACAGCGCGCCACCTACGATCAAGCCTGGCTGATCTACTTCGCGCAGAGCATCATGGGTAAAAGTCGACATCCATGACGCGTCGACGATGAACCATCGACCAAGGAAACGGAAACGAGTGTTGCTATCGATTACTCAACCACTTTTGTTTATTTACGTTGATGATGATCAGCTGTTGATTCAACCCTCCGACGATTTTTTTTTTTCATTTCTGCCTCCTTTTTAAAGTTAATTTCGACAGTCATGGTTTAGGCCTACCTCTGTGAATGTTCAGAGTGTTAGGCCTATTCCCACACAAAATAATGGGCATCAATTAAACCCTTATTTTCAAACTTTTCCGAACTTTCCGAGGCGCTTGGGAAAATACTTTAGGCTCTCGTTTACAAGAAAAGAAAACACTTTCAGGTCTTTAAGCTTTGTTGTAAGTAGGCCTATAATAGACTTGATTAAAAAAAATATGATTGGGGATAGGCCTACTTAGACCCTCATGCATAGGCTATCCTTTTAAAAAAACCAATTTTTAAACCTTGTTTGTTTTAAGTAAACGGTAGGCCTAATTCTCAATATTTAGAATAACGAAAATTCAATACATATTTTAACAGCATGGACAGCGTAAGGCATTTTTTTTTTAATATGTTATTTTTTCTGCCTCCTTTTTTAAAGTTAATTTCAACAGTCATGGTTTAGGCCTACCTCTGTGAATGTTCAGAGTGTTAGGCCTATTCCCACACAAAATAATGGGCATCAATTAAACCCTTATTTTGAAACTTTTCCGAACCCGATCCGAGGCGCTTGGGAAAATACTTTAGGCTCTCGTTTACAAGAAAAGAAAACACTGAAAAATATGATTGGGGATAGGCCTACTTAGACCCTCATGCATATCCTTAAAAAACAATTTTTAAACCTTGTTTGTTTTAAGTAAAGTAGCCCTAATTCTCAATATTTAGAATAACGAAATATTCAATACATATTTTAACAGCATGAACAGCGTAAAGCATTTATTTTTTTTAATACGATTAAAACGTTTTCGAATTTCAAATGTAGGCCTACTCTATTCCTATTCAACCATCTACGGTTAAAACTCGATATCAAAAATGTTGATGTCTCTGATCGACCATCTAAGCCTATGAACCCGATGTCAAAATGTCAATTTTCGAGTTTGGGTAGGCCTATAATAGCAAATGCTTTTGATGCAAGACAATTTCAAATAGGAAATTTAATCTAAAACACAAATTCGTGCCTTTTTTATTTCTTGTTTGGATACTTTTCCCATAATTATTACCATGCGTGATATATGATTAAGATAAAAGCTTTTGGTTTTCATAAATGTTTTGAACGCTTGTCTTATCTTTATTTTTATTATTTTTTTCCTAGGCCTATAGATGTTTTACATTTATAACCTTTTTACAAACTTTAATAGATATGAATTAATTGTTTTAAAGCATTTTTCGTGTGACATTTTGAAACGCTCTTTGTAGCATGATGTAGGCCTACTGTATGATCACGAAAGGTCGTAAATTTAGAAGCCATTTCCTTCTACATAGCCCTATAAACAAAAAACTTTGGCCCCAATGTATAATGTCGGGAGAAAATATATACTTGCACTAAACAAAATTAATAAACCTGTTAATTTTTAAAATAAACTCTCGTGGTGCAATTCTGTCAACAAAATTACATAGGCTTATACCGGGGGCTGGGGGCTCAGCCCCCTCAATAAGCCTACCCTTCTGTATGAATAGGCACGTTTTCATTTTCATTTAGGCCTATAATGGCCTCCAAACTACATTGTTAAGCATGTTAAGTTATCTTGTTTTTGTCAAAAACATCAACTGCAAATTGTCCCTTATTGTACAGTATATCCTTCACCGTAAATCGGTGTGTGTGTGTGTGGGGGGGTGTCCCGGTTCGCCCCTTCAGTCTCAAATGAAGCAGGCCTAACCTAAACAATGCGTCCATCACCAGATTTGACCTCTTTACTTTAGGTTGAGTCCTTGATCGATGCCGCCTGATCCATTATTTGATATGCAAGAAATGTCGACCCTCCGAATTTAAACCTTTCCAATTTGGCCAAAGTCCACAATGCCGTAAAGGTTGGGCTACACTACAGTTCAGTTCTTTTCACGAGAAAGAAAAAGAAAATGGGAAAGATTTTCTCATTTTCTTTTTCTTTAAAAAAACCATGTATATGCCTAGGCCTAGGTGTTTAAAATTGTCCAATTGAATATTTATTTGAATTTTTTTTTGATTTTTCAATGTTGTGCCGACCGATAATATGTCTAAAAAGAAACTCATTCCAACCAACGTTAATGTTTGATAGGCCTAGTAGCCTAATAGGCCTATAATTGAAAATACAAATTTAGGCTAAAATAAAATAAGGACAAATCAAACAATTACAATAATAACAAAAACGGCAAACCAATGTGATGCATATAATAAGTAATGAGACATTAAGAATCTTTTTAAAATTTACTTGAATTTCTTTGCTGTAGGCCTATCCCGCGCGGCGGGCCGCTATGCGCCTTCGTGCAAAAAAACCCCCATTTTTAGAAAATGTAGGCCGATTACAAAAACGCAACACCTATAGTATGGATGTTCTTAAGTATGCTGGTGTTATATTATTATCGTATTGAACAAACAATAAATTCAGAAAGAATTAAAACAATTTATTCTAATAACCAAAATAAAACCTATGCGTTTTCCATTAAAAAGGACAGGCCTAGGCCTACTTCGCATTGACTAGGCTCGCGCGTATCGGGCTGAAAAGCATCGTAAAGTTTAAAAACAAAAAAGGGCGGTTTTAGAAAAATGTATAACAAAAAGGAAACACCTAGTATCAACATCAAGTTTGCGGGTTTTAGAAAAGGACATCTGTGAATATCAAACTGCAATATTTCACTTCAACACAAAAAGTACTATAAAACATTGTGTTTTTAGAGTAATAATCACAAACATGGTCAGCTATGGTTGATGAAAAAGGATGTCGACCCCAGACACGGGAAATGCCAATTTTCACTGCCGTCGTTGGTGGCGCGCTGTATTTGGAATCGCGTCAATTGAAATCGTTCATTTCGTATTGAACAAAAGCAATATCCAAGCTGTCTTGTATAGAAAGCTCTTCTGAAATTACAATATACCTTATGAATATGCAAATGTACCTTTTGAATATTCAACTGTACATTTTGAACAGTCAATGATGACAGCATGAATAGTCAAATATACCTGATGAATATTCAAAATGTACCTTACGAATAGTCAAATACACCTTATGAATATTAAAATGGATCACACGAATTGAATATTGAGCTGACCTTCTAATATTCAAATATTAAGAATATTCAAATGTACCTGATGAATATTCATTTATGACGGCATGGATATTCAAATGTACCTTTAGAATAATCCTTCTTTATGGTGTTGGGTAAATATTAAAACGGGCCTTATGAATAGTCAAATGAACTAAGAACATTCAAATGGACCGTGTAAATATTCAAATGTACACCTTGGCTTAGGATAATTGAGCAAGCTTTAAAAGCTTATATATAGTATGCTGGCACGCAGGCCTATGGACAGTATATGCTTCAACTATATTTATAAATACATTTTTATAAATACGCTCGTGACCACATCCGCGCTGCCATAACATCTTGTAGATAGTAAGTCTCGAAGTGACCTTCTACATAGCGGATGGTCTTCCTATACATTACTTTCGAAGCAATCTGAAAACCTGAGCAGATGTCATATAAATATAAAATAGTGAATAATTGATCTATGCATTTGGCTTCATTATTAATATCACATTAGACCTATTAATTTATCATGAATTTTTCATTTACATTAGATAACAGGTGACGCTTCATTACGTGTTTTTAATAGCCGTTTTGCAGCTTGTTTCTTTCTATAATCAGAAATGAGGTCAGCAATGGTATACAGATATGGATTAATGGCAGAATTAATAGGTAACACAACTGTAACGCACCATACAAATACAGATGGGGGTAGAGTAATCACTCTGGTTTGAACTAAGATCCCGAGGATGATTATCGGAGCCCAACAGCAGAAGTCTGTAGCAACTATGGCTGTTACCTTTGTTGTAAGCTTGATCTGTTCAGTCATTTCAAGGCTACGTCCAGATCGCTTGGCGGATTTGCGAACTGCCCTCACTATTTCAATATAACAGCCAAGTATTACCAGGTAACATATAAAGTTGAGGCCTAGGAAAACGGCTGTTGAATAAAAGAGGCCATTAGTCATACCCTTGAATTCGCTATTAAAAGAGTACTGGGAATACAGTTTGAAATGCACATTGATGTCTCTTTCAATGTCTTCATTCATGTATACTTTTGTCAAAGTTAGGGGTAGACCAATGCAAACATGAGAATTGTCATAAAATTTAAAAACTTTTTCTGTCAAAGCGGATGGAACAATGCCTAATGCAAATGAAATAATCCATGTCAAAATCACAACAATTGTGGCAGATGTTTTCCCTAATTTGTGAGTAGTAAAAGCAAATCTTACAGCAATGAATCTGTCAATGCTTATCAATGTCACAAAGAACACAGAAGCTTCACTAGATATTATTGCCAAAGCTCCTGCAATTCTGCATGTAATGCCAGATCGCCAGGTTTGAGATTGCATTGGGAAATAATCACCGAAATATAAATTAGCGGAAGCGATGATTATTAGATAGATTCCCATAAGTAAGTCCGATGCGGCAAGATTGCTCAGCAATATTGCATTCACTTTATTTTTCTGAGACATTTTCTTTCTGGCAACTAGCACAAAGAGATTTCCTCCAAGTGCATTAATACCAATGAGCCACATTACCACTGCCAACGGTCTATCAGAAAGCAACCTATCACATGTAAGATATGGTGATCTACTTCCTGCGGCAATACATTTGATATGACTGGGGACATAGCAACTACATATTTCATGTTGACTAACAAGCAATTCCAAGACATTTGACAGGGAAGAAAAGGATTTGCGAGTTATCCTGGTTAGCGTGTTGTTTAACAGATTTAAGGACTCCAGACGTATCAGGTGCTGTATGTGTGGAATTTCCTTTAATTTATTTGCTGACAAATCAACAAGAATTAGTCTGACTGTGTCTTTAAATATGTCACGATCTAAATTTGTCAGATAATTGTTTGATATATCAAGAATTTCCAACTTCCCTAAACCTTCCATCACATTTTGGTTCAACAATCGTAATTGGTTAGAGTTAATATAGAGTACCTTCAAATTTGACACGTTTTTGAAGATATCATCAGGAAATTCAGTTAACTTACTACCATTAATTCTCAGCACGACAAGGTGCCTTAAATTGGAGAATAAACCTACATCGAATGTAAGAAATTTGTTTTCACCCAAGAAAAGTTCCTTCAATTTAAATAGATCCTGAAATAGTGTATCAGGTATTGAACTCAAGACATTGTTTTGAAGTAAAAGCACTTCGAGATTTTTCATACCATGGAAAACTCCCGCGTCTAGATTCGATAGTTTATTTCCATCGAGGTTCAGTCTTTTTAAATTGATCACATTTTTAAATATCCCGTCAGGTAAGATATTTTCAGAAAGCGAGAGTATTTTAAGATTTTTCAAACTTTTAAACGTCAGCAGGTCAAGTTCTGGTATTTGATTTCCATTAAGGTTCAGTTCTTCCAAATGTATCCAGTCTTTAGCTATCCCATCAGGAACACTACTTAAATCATTACGAGAAAGGGTTAGTCTGTTAAGGTTTGACATACTTCGAGTCATTATCACATCAATGTCTGAGATTCGATTTCCGTGCAGATACAATTGTTCTAAATTAATCAAATATCGAAATATATCAACTGGTAATATACTCAATAAATTATCGGAAAGCCCAAGGGTTTTGAGGTTTTTCAAACCTTGGAACATTCCTACGTTCAGGTCAGATATATGATTTTTACCAAGATACAGATTCCTCAAATTGATCAAATATTGAAATATCCCATCTGGTACTGTACTCAATAAATTATTAGAAAGCGAAATCCATTTGAGATTGTTCAAACCTTGGAACATTCCTACTGTCAGATCTGATATATGATTATTTTCAAGATGCAGGTCTCTGAAATTTGTTAAATCATGGAATATTGTACCAGGTAATTTACTTAATAAATTATCATTAAGCCAGAGAGTTTTAAGATTCCTCAAAGTTTGGAACATTCCTACATCCAGATCTGATATATAATTTTTTTAAAGCACCAATGTCTCCAAATTAATCAAATGATGAAATATCCCACCAGGTAATTTACTCAATAAATTATCATTAAGATACAGTAATTTCAGATTGTTCGCACCTTGAAACATTCCTACATCCAGATCTGATATCTGATTTTTATCAAGATAGAGTTTTTCCAAATTTCTCATATATTGAAATATACCATGAGGTAATGTACTCAATAAATTTTGATGAAGAAGCAGGATTTGGAGATTTTTCAAACCTTGGAAAATTCCTAAATCCAGATCTGATATCTTACAAGCGCCGAGATTTAGACTTGTTAAATTTATCAAACGTTGAAATATCCCATCAGGTAATTTACTCAATGAATTACCAATTAGGTTGAGTGTTTCGAGATTATTCAAACCTTGAAAATCTCCTACATCCAGATTTGATATCATACAATCCCAGAGTATTAAAGTTTTTAAGTGTATCAAATGTTGAAATATCTCACTTGGTAATTTGCGTATTATATTGTCGGACAGGCTGAGGTATTTCAGATTTTTTAAGCCTTGGAACATTCCTGCATCCAGATCTGATATCTGACTGCTGTATAGGACTAGTCTTTCTAAATGTATCAAATGTTGAAATATCCCATCAGGTAATAATTTATTCAATATAGTCATAGCAAGGTCTAGTAATTTTAGATTTTTCAAACCTTGGAACATCAGTGTGTTCATGTCTGACATAGGATTTTCAGTGAGATACAGTGTTTCCAAATTGGTTAAATCTTGAAATAACCCAATGGGTAGTGTACGCAATGCATTACCTGAAAGTAAAAGAGCGCTAAGTCTATTTAAACCACTGAATATTTTGGCAGACAACTCTTTTATTTGATTAAAACGCAGGTCAAGTTTTTCCAAATTGATCAAATCTTGGAAAATTTCATCGGGTAATGCACTCAACACATTTCTCTCTACCTGCAATGTCTTGAGATTTGTCATACCTTGGAATATTTGTACCTCCAGATCTGATATCAGATTTTCATTCAGATAGAGTTTTTCCAAATTTCTCATATCTTGAAATATACCATATGGTAATGTACTTAAGAGATTATCACTAAGCCACAGTATTGTGAGATTGTTTAAACCTTGGAGCATTAATGTGCTTAGTTCTGATATGTGATTTTGATGCAGATCCAGTGTTTTCAAATTTACCAACTCTTTAAATAACCCAATGGGTAGGGTATTTAATTCGTTACCGCGAAGTAAAAGAACGCTAAGTTTACTTAAACCACTGAAATGTTCAGCGCGCAACTCTTGAACAATGTTATCGGGTATTGTACTCACGAAATTGTTATTTAACTGCAAAACTGTAAGGTTGTTCATACCTTGAAGCATAGACATTTCAAAATCTGACATATGATTGTTATCAAGGAACAGTTGTTCCACCTTCTTCAAATCTTGAAATATTTCACGAGGTACTGTGCTTAACCAATTGTAATCAAGTCGCAGTATTTTGAGAGTGTACAAGCCTTGGAATGATTCTACCCCCAGTTCTGCTATCTGATTTTTACGAAGGTTCAGTTGTTCCAAGTGTGGCAACCTCCAAAATGTGTTTGGATTAAGCAAAAACAGACGATTATTCTCCAGATTTAATACCTCTAAATATTTCAAGTCTTGAAAAAAGTTGTCAGACACTTGCACAATGTCATTTTCTGATAAATCTAAATGGGTTGTGTAAAGAGGGTAGGTGATCACAGCAGTGATGTTTTGACCATGTGCGCAATCTTCATGCACTACTTCTCTGGTACCAAGATAAGCTGCACAATTTTTGGAAACCTCAGCTTACAGTTATCGATAAATTGTGGATCACACATAACTTTGTTGTTGTACCCTTTAACATAACTACATCGTTTTCTACTTACTTTGTTACCATGGTGATAATTTTGGACATTTTCTTCGTCCGGGCATCCAAATAAGGTATCATTAGCAGATGCCTTGCCAATGTAAAGATTTGCCTTACCTTGCAAATTAACTGTGAAATTTGACTCGAATAATGTTGAACTACACGTTTCTGGTTGTACATTGAATACTACATACTTATTTATACAGTCTTCAACGTTTCCATTTCGTTCAATGTAAAGGAACGTTGGTTCAGTAGAGTCATTATATCCGTATATTTGTAGCTCAACCAGGGTTCCTTTTGATGCTGTTACTTGAAGGATACACGTGTAATCAACGCTCCCTTTGAAGAAAACTCCTCCGGTTTCGTCCCGATTGTCAACAAAACATGGGTATGTGTCATTGAGAGGCACATCCCAAGGTTCGACCAACAACTGAGCTGCAACGATCATTCCATTCATCACCGTGTTGTTGTTCAAAGACAGTGTCATGATAACGACAGAAAGCTTAAGAACGAGACGGCAAAAATGGCGTTTGCTTATACCAGCCATTTCGGCCAGGTCGCCTTTAGATCTCTATGTAAAATTACAATCAGTAGAGTCCCACATATAGAATATCAAGTTAGTTTTCAGAATGACTGCAGGGTTTGAAGTTCATGTCCACCTTTTTGCTGTTCAAGTAAAAATAGATTACGAGATTATAAAAGTTGTATTTTTCACAAAACCTACGGAAGAAAATCATAGAGTACATGAAAATGACACAAGTCCAATGAAATGCTTATTCAGAGGAAATCCGGAATATCATATTACAGTGTAGACTTATGTTCATAAGATGTGTAAAAGACCGCGAGTGTTTCTGTAAAACGGAAATAAACTTTCACGCCGAACTAGGCCACGTCTAGATGCAAGAAACTTCAATCACATTCAACAGCTTATAGCAAAATTAATCGTTTCTAAAAAACAAAATATCCCTGCAGGATGATGCAGCTCCATTTCACCACTCTTACATGAAGAAGAACGCCCTGATCAACTACTGCTCAAAAGATACCGTTTCTGGGCATGCAGGGCATGTGAGAAAGGAAAAGTTGTGTCAAGTTGTTATAAAATACTACTTTATCCTATTTTCAGGTTGTTTCAAAGACACGTGCTTCTCAAATGCATTAAATCTAAAAGCTTTTGGTAAAAAAGAGATAATTAATTCACGCATCGTAAAAGGGGCAAAGTAGGAAAGCTTCACTGGTGCTTATCGATTTAATTGTATTAATTGTCTATTTTGATCCACACAGTTGACGTGAGTGTCAAAAATCTTTTATCTGCAACCTTTTAAAGCTATTTTTTTAAATGATCAAAGTAAATGGCATTTGCGCTTTTGTAACAAGAAGCTTGTAGGTGAGAAATCTCGTAATGACTTAGCGGTCGTTGCACTTAATGCTCTGCTTGCTAGCCATAAAAAAAAAAAAAAAAAGTTGTAAGATATTTTCTCAAAATACCAAGAGCTATCTCAAGAATCTCTGAATCAATACTAGGCTTGTTTGTACTCATTTTAATGCATTTTTCATGCTGATTCAAAATATGTTTATAAAAATCTCAAATTCTGAAATTTTTGAATGTTAAAAAACAAAACTTGTCGTCTGCAGTCGGCACACACGTAGAGAGAGTTAAATATTGAGACAAATAAAGCTGACAAACAAGAGGAATGTTATGGGTTCTATAAAGGAGACCCCAAGGCTTGATATAACGGGTGTCATTTCTGCCCCATGTGCATGATTTTTCTCAAGATGGTAAAAACACCAAAAGCTTTCGTTCTATATTATTAGCCTAACTCAAGAACCACAAGACATACGGAAATATCAATTTGAAATGGATATAGGTGTAGGGCTGGCGCTTTCGCACGAAGGGGCATTCGGTGAGAGCAAAATGTAAAAAATATGGGGTCATTGGGTGAGAGCATGATTTTTGGCATTCGGTGAGAGCAAAATGTAAAAAATATGGGGTCATTGGGTGAGAACATGACCTTTTTTTAAATGGAATCTTTGGGTGAGAGCCGAAACAGCGTCGCAAAAACCTCGAAAATCGAATTTCTAGTTCTAAATGGCTTCAAATTTCATTGTTTTTTCAAAATAAGTAACAAAATCAGTGATAAATGAAAGTTGCTGTTCAAATTGAACTTGTAAGGGTTTTTGGGTGACAGATCAAATGGAAAAATAGGGGGTCTTCGGGTGACAGAGCATGTGTTCGTAAAAAAATATGGGGTCTTTGGGTGACAGCGATGCTGAAAAGGGGTCTTAACAGCCCTGCATACGCGTCACCTCCAAAGTTGGAGTGCCCCCCCGGGGGTATGCTCTGTGTTGTGATACCGTGGTAACTTGAAACCAATACAACAGATTAATCAAGTTTTGTATAACTTGTTTCACTGTAAAGGCCGTCTCTCATGTTACATATTTATGTTAAAACAGGCTTATGAATTCCAAAAAAGTTCCTTAAATGCAAATTATTGAATATCTAACACTTTCATTGACTCGACAAATCTGGAATACCACTATGAAGCTGTCTTTCACTTAAGTTTTTCTTACCACTAAGCAATATCTAACATATGTGACTTACATGTCTAATAAAATCACATGCTACAGATAAATATTATTAAAATCGCCGGTAATCAAATTGATACCAATTTTTTAAAATTTCATCACAAGTCTTCATTCAATATTATTCCGCGTTTCCTTATGCAGAGGAGCAGTTTCAGACAATAGCTTGGGATTATTGGGGCAGAGGTTATTTTTTGAATTCCTTCATGACCACTGAAGCATAGTGAAGCCTGTCAAGGACACTCGGCGCGAATTGAAAGACCATGTCACTCGCCACAAAAGAATGTCAATGTTCATAAAACACCAATTTGGGTACCTTCTGCTCCTAAGAATATGTTCCTAAAGGCCTATGGCTGCTCTAACCGTGGGTTTCGATATTGTTTAGAATAAATGCTTTTACTAGTTTCTTTAAAACCACAAAATGTCTTCAAAACAATAAAAATAAATAAATAAAAATAAATAAATAAATAAATAAATAAATAAATAAATAAATAAATAAATAAATAAATAAATAAATAAAAAAAACCACCTAAAATGAAATCCTAAAAGAAAATTTTTTCAACCGATCACAGATTTTTGTCTACCAGTGAATGTTCAATTCTAAACCTGTATAATACCAACTATCACGCTAATATAAACACATATATTTTTTTAGCTATTTTCAACACATATTCATATCAACACCAAAGTATTATTCTTTTTCTGCTCTATTGTGGTATTTCTATAAACTGTACATTTGTGTGCAAATTGAGGGCGCTATTTACATATATTTAAAATTTAAATTATCTGAATAATATGAATTAGGGACCGTTCACAAACACTTGTTAGGGGGACCTGATGCAAAACGACCAAACTTTTACATGCCATCAAACAACGGTGTCTTGGCTCAAAGCACTGAACGATTTATTAGCTTTATTCTGAACATAGTGATTTGCCTTTCATACATAGAATCAGAATGAAATTGAAAATAAAAGCATTTTCGGGTACAATTTTTGTTTACCCTGCGCACCCTGTGTTTTGAGTTAAAGCTATGGTTAGGGTTAGGTTAAGGTTATAATTGGAGTTAAAATTAGGGTTATAGTTAGAGTGGGTTTGGAGTAGCGTAAGGGTTATACTTGTGCGCATGGTATTCCAGAATTATTCCGCACCTCCTACGAACATGATGACTTATAACGACAAACAATAATCATTGTCATGTTATCATCCCGGTTATCATAGGATAAATCACGGGTTGTGCCATGATGCGTCTCCTGGGATGGTGAATTCACAAAGTTGTTGCCCCCACATCGCCGTGCCTTAAAATCTTTACCCCTTCCCTAGCTCTCCCTTTCGAGGTGCCAATCCCCCCTTACACATGTCAGATTTGGGGAAATCAAATTTAGAGCGTTAAATTCGCAAATAATGTGATACGAGCTCAGCGAGCAGGAAATTTCGCATTTGAACATTTCTTTTACACTTCTGTAGGGTGTAATATCCGCGGGGTAATAGTAATACCCAAACGGTAATAGTTATGTCAAAAACTGTTTTCACCCTTCATTCAACCTGCACATAATTATTGCACCATCCCTTATTGTCCGTATGCATACACAAGGTACCTGAACAGGTTCATAACTTGTAGACTTGATTATGAGTAATGTAATATTAAATCCAGAATTTAATTATTAAAAATAGAACAAACAAACAAACAAACATACAAACAAACAAACAAATAAATAAAACAAATAAAAACCCAATAAACAAAAAAAAACCCAAAAACAATTAGAATGGTTCACTGGGCTTTCATGAAATTTGGTCGTTTTTGATAAAAAACGATAGAATAAAAAAGGAATACTAAAATAGAATAAAAAAGTGAATAATAAGATAAAAGAATTAATAAATAAGAAAGAAATCAAATAATTGAAAAAATCATTCAATTAAATAAATAAAAGAGTTAGCTAATGATAAAATAACAAAAAAATAAAATAAAGTAAATAAAAAATGAAAAGTAAATAAATAAAATAAAATGAAATAGAATAAAAACAAAAATGAAATGAAATGAAATGAAATGAAATGAAATGAAATAAATGAAATAAAGAAAATAAATTTATAGATTTAATAAAATAAATGAAAATAAATTCAATAAATTAAATTAATCAAATTAATAACTAAATGAAATAAATTTACTAAATTTATGAAATAAATAAAATTATTATAAACTATTATACTGAAATATATTACACTACAAAGTATAGATCATTTTTCATACCAAAATAAACAAACAATTCTTTAAAACAGGGTCAAAGAACTTATTCATTATCAAAAATGGATAAGGTCAAAGGCATCTATTCCGGGCATCTATTGAACTGAGTTATTTATAGAACACCACGAGACTGCGAATGGCTGAATGACTGGTTGCCTGTATGCAGACATATGGTAACATTACATAGACATGTAAGAAATATCCTGGTAACATAACACAGCCATGTAAGAACACAACATTATGAACATACATGCAACTTCACCAGTTCAGCGAAAGAATACACATCCCAGCATATCGCAGACATGTAATTGAGGTAAGCTTACTGCTAAATATTTGCAAGCTTAAATTAAGATGATATAATCCCGGATATGATTCAAAGTACGTTTAAAATCAATAATTTGATATTAATATTTATAATTTGATATTAATATTTTACGGACTAGAAAGATTTTATAGCATGAGCTTGGTATAAACTACTGATTATTCTTCCCGGGTTGATATATATTTTGGCATACATTGCGACATTCACATGTTGTGGTTTACGTGCAATTTGCACGTTGCGTGCACGAGTCAAACAATCCGGTTTATTAGCCAAAGATATTGTTGTGTTGCCCTCCAGTGGGAAAAATGGGAAAGTTTTTCTCTCACGGTGTCGATCGGCCGGATCCAATTCCCTGTTTTTTTTCAGGATTTAGGGTCGGTCGCTGAGGGCAGCAAAAGATGCGAAATAAATTAAATAAAACAATCAAATAAATAGCAAACACGTTTGGAGACAATTGTTTTTGAAACCTTACCCATATGGGAATTGAAATCAGGTTGTCTGCAAAAATGTCGACCGTGGTTAAGCGGTGAGGGCGCGTTTTTCAAAATGGCCGCCAGAATTCCATATAATGGCATTTTTTAAATAGCAATTTGAATTCATTGTTCGATTTTTTAAATTTTATTTTCTTTGCTCCAATTCTTTATTTGTATAAAATATGAAATACTAAAAACTGGCTAAATTAGCGACTTCTCTCCGTCACACAGAAATAGTTTTAGGTGTACGATCACGGCGTATTATGGAAATCTCAATTGATTGTGATTAACAGGAATTGAATTCATGAGCCATTCAAGAATCATTGCTTGTGCTTATCGGCTGTATAGTACACCAAACAATGTGACTATTCATAGAGACAGATTTATCAATATTTTATTTCAGAATAGTGTGGCTCAAAAAAAAGCCTGAGCATTATATATGGGTCATTCCATATGAAATCAAGGAGTCGCCCCACCTGACCCCCTCAGATTTGCTTTATATTTTAGTCATATGTTGTACCTGTAAAAATATTTAAAACCTGCAAATTTGAGGTCTGTAGCTCTTACGGATTTTCTGTGGCAGCCATTTAAAGTTGGAGTAGGGGGGTCTAAATTTGGACCCAAAAGTTGCCCTTTAAATAAATTTCATCTTTGGGAGTCTGTGCCTTCTTTATAAAAAGAAAGAGAAGTCTGAAACTTTGTATACACACTAACTGCATGCCCAATTTGTCAAAAAAATAAAAAATAAAAAATTCTGTAATTGCGCGTTGTGTCACAGGGTCATTAAATATGCAAGAAAAAATGTAATATTTTGTAAACTGGCAAGTTTAGCCCCCCTAAATTCACATTTTTGGTCAGATTAATTATTTTTTGTTGTCACTGATGCTATATATAGGATAAATACAATACATATCCAAAAAATTGAGGTCACAACTCATTTACATTTCGAACAGCGCCCTCACGAAGATGAAATTTATTGCAAATTCAACATTTTCAGGGCCCAAAGTCGATGTGGTCCACCTTCAAAATTTATAAAACATCACTTTTATATAACTACTAGTCTTAAATTACAACTTTGCTAAGTCCCAGTAATTGTATAGGTTGACTTCATATAAAATGACAAGCCCAAAGTTGACCATTTTCTTATGATTGCATGTAGTGCAAATGTGCTGAATTCGGAAGGCTTGAAAGTCAAATTGGCCACAATATTAAAAATAAATGATTAGATGAGTAGTTATTGGCCCTATTTACTTTTATTTCCATTTCATTTTCAATATATACAGATTTTCTATGGTAGCCATTTAAAGTTGGAGTAGGGGGATCTAAATTTGGACCCAAAAGTTGCCCTTTGAATAAATATCATCTTTGGGAGCCTGTACCTTCCTAATAAAAAGAGAGAGAGGTCTGAAACTTTGTATACACACTAATTGCATGCATGTCCAATTTGTCAACAAGTAAAAAAAATAAATGTCTGTAATTGCTCGTTGTGTCACAGGGTCAAATATGCAAAAAAAATGTAATGTTTTGTATACTGGCAAGTTTAGCCCCCTAAATTCACATTTTTGTCAGATTAATTGTTTTTGTTGTCACTGATGCGATATATAGGACACATACAATGCATATCCAAGACATTGAGGTGACCATTTATTTATATTTCCAACAGGGCCCTCGCGAAGATGAAAATTAATGCAAATTCACCATTTTCAGGGGCCCAAAGTCGATGTGGTCAACCTTCAAAATTTATAAAACATCACTTTTATATGACTACTAGTCTTAAATTGCAACTTTGCTCAATCCCAGTAATTTTATAGATTGACTTCATATAAAACGACAAGCCCAAAGTTGACCATTTTCTTATGATTGCATGTACTGCAAATGTGCCGAATTCGGAAGGTTTAAAAGTCAAAATGGCCACAATATTGAAAATAAATGACTAGATGCATAGTTATTGGCCCTATTTACTTTTATTTCCATTTTATTTTCAATATTGGGGCCAATTTGACTTTCAAGCCTTCCGAATTCGGCACATTTGCACTACATGCAATCATAAGAAAATGGTCAACTTTGGGCTTGTCATTTTATATGAAGTCAACCAATACAATTACTGGGACTTAGCAAAGTTGTAATTTAAGACTAGTAGTTATATAAAAGTGATGTTTTATAAATTTTGAAGGTGGACCACATCGACTTTGGGCCCTGAAAATGTTGAATTTGCAATAAATTTCATCTTCGTGAGGGCGCTGTTCGAAATGTAAATGAGTTGTGACCTCAATTTTTTGGATATGCATTGTATTTATCCTATATATAGCATCAGTGACAACAAAAGATTATTAATCTGACAAAAAATGTGAATTTAGGGGGGCTAAACTTGCCAGTTTACAAAATATTACATTTTTCTTGCATATTTAATGACCCCGTGACACAACACGCAATTACAGAAATTTTTTATTTTTTATTTTTTGACAAATTGGGCATGCAGTTAGTGTGTACACAAAATTTCAGACCTCTCTCTCTTTTTATAAAGAAGGCACAGCCTCCCAAAGATGAAATTTGTTTAAAAGGCAACTTTTGGGTCCAAATTTAGACCCCCCTACTCCAACTTTAAATGGCTGCCACAGAAAATCCGTAAGAGATACAGACCTCAAATTTGCAGGTTTTAATATTTTTACAGGTACAACATATGACTAAAATATAAAGCAAATCTGAGGGGGTCAGGTGGGGCGACTCCTTGATTTCATATGGAGTGACCCATATATCAGCTGGTATGGTGCTGGTACTTACTTGAGGAGCACCCAATAAGCAGACTATAAGGACCAACATCATGCCGAGGAATCGAAGAGGTAAGAAAGATAGCAAATTATGTTTCCATTTCAGAACATGACTATATTGAAACCGAAACAGCGCTATATTTTAAAGCATGATATCAATGACAAAATGAGTTCTAAATATATACTGCGCCAAGGAAGTAACCTTACACTTGGAAAAATAATTACAATTTCAAAACTGAACCATATTATGGTAAATTTGTTTTTGTAATAGATGCACTATCTAATCCTGCACATTATGATACCACATTGAATCCAATGAGACATCAAGAAGTAAAGTTACAAGCAATTGAATAGAAGAAGTTCCAGTTTTAAAAGTAACACAGTTTCCTTCAATGAAGCTTTATTTAAAGCAGTTTTATTCCAGTTTTTACTTCTCTGTATTTTTCATAACTTTCATTTTATTTGTCAGCGCCTTTGTTTCAGTTTTCGTTTGTTCCTTTTGTTTTAAATTAAAGGCACGCACAAATGAGCCATTCACCAGTCTCAAACCAGATATCTAGACCGTTTTGAATAGACCAGTGTGTCACTTTCAAAACTGGACGTTCGTCTAATCAAATGCTTGTAACTTTGCTTCTTGAAGTCACATTGGATTCAATGTGGTGTCACAATGTGCAAAATTACCCAATATGGTTCAGTTTTGAAATTGTGATTATTTGTCCAAGTGTAAGGATACTTTTTTGGCGCAGTATAGTTATGGGTCAGGGATAAAGATTTTTTGTAACAAAGTGAGTCAACTTAAACCTGACCGGGTACTTTGAGAATAGCGCGAGATACCCTATCCAGGCAGAACTCTGGTCAACCGATATCTATTGTTCTACAAGGCTCACTCAGTCATTTAATGAGGCAATACAAACGATCGAATTTGGTGTTGAATGAGCAAAATTTTGAGTTGCACCTTTTCAATGTAAAATTAATTTTCTCGGCCAAATAAAAAGCAATAATTTACATTTTTTCAGTAAATGTCATAAAAAACTATAATGCTTGATATTATATATTTTTTTTCAAATCCTAGTGTTAAACTTAGGCGTGAAATTCAGTCATTTAGTGTAAGATTTTCGATTTTGATAGGCTTCAACTTGGCCTGCGAGCTTTTTTTTGATCAACCTTTTAAACTTTTTCAATGTAATATAGTTCGCCAACGAAGGATTTTTTCCAACTTTCTAACCCACTTTTTTATTGCTTTTTTTATTCATTTTGCTTTTAAACAGGACAAAAGACAAAAAACACAAATACAAATGCATCTCTTACATTATAATATAGGATTAGTACAACATTGTGCATATTTCTAAATTTATTTAAATACTTTGTTTGTCCGTGGGCACACGAGAAAGACGATAATATGTTATATTTATATACCATTCCGACTTCCAATTTTGTCAAAATCAACTCGCGAATGTACCCATGGATGGATGATTTTGCAAGCCACAATGGTAATATCGATTAGTTCTGCTGGTTATATTAGAAATGAAGTACTGAGTTGGACATATTGGCAGTCGCAAGTGAAAAGTGAAAAAGGGTGAAATCAAAACGGATATTCTGACAAAACTATAATATATAGACCCACAAGATGTACCTTACAGAGGTGGGAAATATCTTTCTTTAGCAAACTATATTAGTTTGAAACGCTAAGAAAGCTCACTGCCGGAGTTAAGGCCTATAAAAAGCAAAAAATCTTACACTAAAAGACACAATTTCATGGCTAATTTTAACACCAGGATTTTTTTAATGTATATCCAAGCACTATGTTTTTAATTGAAGGGAAAAAATATTGCTTTATATTTGACCGCAAAAATTAATTTCATAGCAAAAACGTGTATCTCTAATTGTGCTGATTTCAACATGTATCGATCGACTTTTAGCGCGACTATGCATAACAAACATGACAAGCTGGTGACTAAAGTTCTGAGTGTATCCAAAATACATTATCTTTAGCTGTATTTCAGCTCGAGCTAGGGCGCCATATGTAGAAAACCCGTTTTTTTGGTGGTGGTGGTGGTGGTGATGGTGGTGGTTGGGGGGATGGAGAGGGTTGAGAACAAGGAATTTAGGTACAAATCGACATCCGGTAGAGAAACCCTAAAGGTGCGTATTATCATTTGGTCATGCCACTTGGTCTAATTCCACTTGGTCCAATTCCACTTATCCCAGTTCCCAGTTGGTATATACCCAGCAAACATAAAACGTTTTCGACATCATTCACAAAAGGTTATAAAATGTTGTCAGAAAACGTTTAAATGTCGGGTTATATAAAGGGTATATTAAGGGTATAAAACGTTTTCATAACATTGAAAACATTTTTTGATAATCTACTGCCCAGCAAACACAAAATGTTTTACAGAAAACGTTTCAATGTCGGGTTATATAAAGGGTATAAAAACGTTTTAATAACATTCCAAAAACATTTTTGAAAACCTGATACAAAACATTCTAAACAGAATGTTATTTTTGGAGTTGAAAAAATATTTTGCGAAAAATGTTTGCCCAAAATATTTGCAATAACGTTTTAAATACGTTTTTATGACCTTTATATAACCCGGCATTTAAATGTTATTAAAACCTTTCGAAGAAAACATTTTAAGAACATTTCTGTGTTTGCTGGGGGAAAATATTTTAACATAATGTTATTTACGTGTTGACACAATATTTGGCAAAAGATGTTTGCAAAAAGAGCTTACAATAACATATTTGAAAACATCTTAGAAATATGATTGTAGTGTGTTTTCATACAAAACGTTTTAAAACGTTTTCATGACCTTTACATAACCCGACATTTTAATGTTATTAAAACGTTTTGCCTAAACTAAAAGCCAAAATATAACTTATTTAAAACGTTTTAAAAACGTTTTTGTGTTTGCTGGGTACTTGGTCCATGTCCTACTTGGTCTAATACCTTAATGTAAATTGTACATTAATATGACATGGAAGTAAGCTACAACTATTACAATAACAACAACAAACAGCATTTTAAATCACCTTACGGAGATACTTCGCGGCGATGTTAAAGAAAAGTACACAATGCAGCAACTAAATTCTTATACACCAATGTACAAACGTACTTTAAAAATATATCATTAAGAAGCATCTGTCGTAAAAGACTAAACTATTAAAAGCCTTAACTATTTTTGGAACCGTAATAACACAATGATTATGCAAAATTACACAGTTCTAACAGTAAGTCGTTATTGGAGAGAAATATCTTCAAAGCTGATTGGTACTGCAAAAAGTGAGTCCATATGCACAAATATGAATAGGCATCCGATTCCAAAACTCAAGTGCCCGGCTCCAGTGCTGGCACTGAAAGAGCTCCATGACGTGAATTGAAGCGGTTTAAACAGAAGTTCCGCAGAAGAGCGTATAGTGAGCCATAAGATTCAGATTCATTTATTTTTGGTTCCATCTCAAACATACAAATTCACAAATATACATAATAATAATAATATATAATAATGATAATAATAATAATAATGAAAATAATAATAATTGTAATATTGATAATAAATATATTTATGATAGGAAGTGAATGGAATATCATATGAAAGAGACGAGGATGCCAGTCTAGAACGCAAAGCGTGAGTTGGGTGTAACCACATGGTTAAAAAAAAATATCATACAATATAAATATAATTACGAAAGAAAGAAAAAGTACAATATTGTAATAGGTATATGTAATATACAATTTAAAGCCTAGTCCAATAATTTCAAAGGAAAAACAAACACAAAAAAGAAAACAAAGGTATTATACAATCACTAAATAATTATACCATGGAAGATGTTTCATAGAAAGCATAATTATTAGCAATAAGATACATTTATAATAACATAAAAACTATACATGCTATAGGTACCCATGTGTATAACATTAATAATGGGTGAATATGATTTAGGAACGAGGTTGTATAAAAGAAAAATTAGGGTACGGGGGAGGGGGGGGGGGCAGAACATATAATAATAATACTACTACTACTACTAATAATAATAATAATAACCTAAATTAATAAGGCTTATAGAGGATATGGTTTATCATAAATGAATGACTGATAGATCTTAATATTGAACGAAACATGATAAATGAACCTTTTCATAGAGAAGAGTATGGACGAATCCAATTTCACGCATTCCTACACCTCAATGGCAGCCATTAGCTGGGTCCCCGAGGCTCTTTCTCACCTAAAATGTGAAATGATGCGGCCTTGAAGGGTATTTTAAACTGCATTCTATCACCCGTGTTACACGTAGACAAATGAATGATGACAGTTTACCACACAAAAGAATCTAACATCGAATTTTACGCGGGTTTAATCCACCCAATTGGGCACTCTTTGGTGCATGCGGGGACCCACTAATGGCCGACCAAATCCTGACCATGACTTGGCTCGTTGAATTCGTCAATAATGATGTAACTTTGATTGTTTCCTTCCTTTTACTCACAGAATCGAAGTGTCGGAAGTACCTAGTATCCACTGTAGTATTGGTTGTAGTGGTTGAACTATACAACATAACACATGCCAGAGTACATGAATTTCTTTTTATTGCTTTCGCCACTGGAAGTATAGCAGCAGTTATGTGTGGATACCTAATGGCGAGATGTATACTCGAGTTAGAAGATATAACGGTGAATACTGGACATAAAAATTTAAATACGCTCGTATATCTAGGCACTAGTGGTTAAATAGCAGGGGCGCCGTCGTAGCCAGCTTTCTTGGTCAGGGGGGTAAAATAAAATTTCGGGGGCACAGACGGAAAAAATTGCAATTGCATCACATAATACATATACCGGTTTTGTTTTTTAGAGAGACTGTACATGTCTTGGAGCGTCAGAAAGGCTTAGGACGATGTGCGCGCGTAGCGCACAGAAATGTTGTATTTTACACTATTTTTACCCATGACCAGGATGAAAAGGGATTTATTGTGACAATGTGCTCGCGCAACGCGCAACAATTGTGTATTTTATACTATTTTGGCCCATAATCGGGGTGAATTTTGGTGGAAAAAGGGCTCCTTGCCCCTTTCATTTTCCTTTGCCCTCTCTTTCAATCTTTTTTCATTTTTGTCAGGGGGCAGTCCGCCCCATGCGCCCCCGGCTACGCTCTGTTAAATAGCCCTAAATGGGCGAGCGCAACGGCCCAAAGTTAATCCATTTAACGATATTACCATTTTTGGGCTTTGATCTTGGCAACCTGCCCCTATGGCTCAAAGTACATGTACAAAGACGACCAGGACTGGTTGTGTTTATCTTTTTTAGCTGTGGACCCATACATATTAAATGCAAACTCGCTATAAACCAAAATTTAAATCATTACATTTTCTCGCGCGTCACGCGTATTCCCTCAGTAAACATGATAAACGTTTCCAAATCAACTTAATTGTCGCAGCCATCGCCCGTGCGATCGAGTACCTGGAATAGCGAATGTTGTTTTGTCACAATTGTACTGAGCGAACTATATTCTTGGATATTTCAGACCTAGACAATATGCCTGCAGATGACTGTAGGTTAAAAGAATGTTTCAATTTCTTCACGAGTTTGAAAAAAAAAGCAACAAATTATCCTATAACCAGGCACCGATGCATGTATATATCGCTTGTAAGTTGTGTCGCATTTTATAAACGTTCCGTTCATTATTCACACAGAAAGCACCTATTCTGAAGATATCACCAAACCTTAAGAAGATCATTACTGGTGAAGCAAATCATGTGATTCCTTACGCAAGGGTCGAAGGTCAAGTCAAGGCTGTCCATCAACCAATCAGAAGTATGTACATAGATGGAATAACTGGAGTCATGCAAAGGGTGGAATGTCGTGAGTACACCAGCAAATGGAACAGACAACAGAAAAAGTGGTAAGGACAACAAAAGTGACTACAGACGTATTAAAACAAAAAAGTCTTTGGCGCAGATGTTTTCAAAATCACCCATTGCAAAAATTAAAGCTGAGTGAGCACAAGGTATAATCAAAGACGGTTTCTATAACAAAACATTATCTTGACTAAGTATTGTTGGTCGAGGCAGCCAACAAGATCGATTTTTATTATATAAATCAATATATTATTGAAAAATAACACCTTGATGTTTTGCAGAAGTTCATTCTACAAATCATATACTTTGAAAACTTGCTTGATTTATTGTTGTTAATGAGTTATGTACGTTTTACAAAGGTGATGTTGTTTCAGCCCTCTTTTCAACATAACTCAAGAACCACAGGACCTAAAAAGTATATATGTGATATTTGAATTCTTCTGCACGCTTGCTATGAAAGGATCAATGCACGTTTTGCCAAAGCTCACTACCATTACCAAGATGCTGTGAACTAACTAATCGCAACAGTTTAAAATAGTTACTAACCTTAAGTCAGATGCTGGTATGGTAAAAACTGGACTGATCCCTCATTTGTGATTAACCATAATGCCTCGGTTAGAAGTGTCTTATGTGTCGCCCGCGTATTTACTTATTACAGCCATAAACCTGAACCCTAACCATAACATGTTTGGATGTTGCGATCCATCATGGTTGCAAAAAGAAATTACGCATTCCGCCCGCCCTGCCCGCTCCAGGCCAGGCCTCCGGTAATGTTCAGGAGGATTAAGTTAAGGTATGTTAAATGAAGTTAACAATGCTCAAACACTATTGAATATCTCTTGTTATATAATTTATTCAGGGTGGACACCGACCATTCGACCCGAAAAGCAAGTAAAACTGTGCCATTCATTCTTACAAACGGGGGATCATCCATCAGAGTAAAGGATCCAGAGAAGGCATCGGGACTTGAATTTACGACTTTTTACGATAAATTTCATCCTACAAGTGAATCGTTGCTGCAGAGTATTGTACGTTGGTTCAGTGGCTTAAAGACTAAAGGACACCAAAATGTGGAACTTATCCTGCAACAAGGCAAGACGTTAACGGGGGTAGGGGAGTTACGAATCTTAAGTAACGGTGAAGTCTTACTTTACCCACCGTCCGATGGACGGGTATACATTTTGACAACAGCGTTTGCAAATCATAATTTTACTGACGAACTGAAATCGTCCATCACTAGATGGAAAAAGTTTGCTACATATTCACATCTTTTATGGGTTGTAAGTGTTCTCTTTGGTGCTGCAAGTGTTCTCTTTGATAAACTTCATCCGCCAAGTGAATCGTTGTTGCAGAGTATTGAACGTTGGATCAGTGGTTCAGAAAATAAAGGTCACCGCAGCGGGCTTGCAATTTTAATGATTCCCGTGCTTGTAATTTTAGTGATCCTCCTTGTATCCTTATATGTATGGTTTAAGTATCAATGGCGAATGAAAGCAAATAAGCGAAAAGCTTTTAATCGGCGGGTACAAACAATAGAGGAACATGCATCGGATGATGAAAACGAGGTATCGTCATCATCATCAGAGAAGGAGAGTTCGGAGGATGATGATACAAATGTGTGCGTTGTTTGCATGTCGGAGCCACGAGACTGTGTGCTGGTAGACTGTGGTCATGTCTGCGTGTGTCGCGATTGTGCTCAAGAATTGAATCCATATCAATGCCCTATTTGTAGGAATCGAATTCTACAAGTAATGCCAATTTATCATGCGTAAATTAATCATTGATACATATAATGAAAGATAGAGATAAAAAGACTAAATCGTGTCTGACGTTAGGGCAAAGGCGCGCCGTGATTGGTTGCCGACCTGCGCAGTGCGGCATTTTCTGCCTAGTTGTCAGAATTTCAGACGCGAACTAATCTTTTTATCACTGTCTTTCATTATAATATGGATCCATGTTATCCGATCCCTTAATGTGTGCCTCCATTTGAAATGTAGGCGATTAAGGCCATGTCTTCTATTATAGGGGTGTATGGATTTGAAAGGAAATCGCCGAATGTAACATACTACATTCAATTATTTTGACATATAACTTTGAGAACCCATTTCTAACCATTGAACAGTCATTTATAGTAGGGAAGACCGGGACTGTTCTCCCTATGTCTTCTGACTAGCCTAGCGATGTAAATTTTAAGGTTAGAAGGAACCTGGTTCGCCCATGTGAAAGCCCAATACAGGCTGTATCAAAATGATTGGTACCCATCAGCTTTGTTGTCTAAAAAAATGCTTGCTAAGTCCACATTCAACACTAGATCTTCTTGAAATAACTAGAGTTTATAGTTTTATGACCTTTTTTAAACATAAATCTACAGATAGGGTAGATGTTATGCTGCATTTTGATGTGGCTTTCTTGGCCATGCTCGCTGGATACTGAAGGGCGCCAATCATTTTGATACACCCTGTATCCTGGCTGGCTACATACGACCCAAATCGTAGCCGACAAGCCTTACAATATCAACAGAGTAAAGCAAACAAACAAATTTGCGAAGTGGGGGCCCGGGGGGGGGGGAGCACTCAAATTTTTTTGGTTGGTAGGGGTGTGCCACCGCCAGTTTCGAACTTGAGGTCTAAGGAACTGATCGGCAGCCAAAAGGAGGGTCTAGGGAACTGATCGGCCGGTCAAAAAAGGGGGGGTCTTGGGAACTGATTGACCGACCAAAATCCGAAAAATCTCGGAAACTAAACCCGCAGGCCAAAACCAGGGTTCAATTTATTTCTAGCTAAATGTTCACCAGCTGGAGGCATCGCGGTCGGCAGGCACTCGGCAGTGCTGCAAAAGCATGCAATGTTTATAAACAGTCAACCAGTGTTGCCACTACTAAAAGTAGCCCAAAATCCCGCCCAAAGTTCACCTTATTCCTTACAATGTGTTTCAATGGGGAAGAAATTAATGGAAAATTCCCTTTGAAGTTTTTGGGCTCGCAAAAGTAGCTTCTGGGTCTGCTTTTGGGCTTGAAATAGTAGGACAGAAAACACGCCTCTCAAGATGCCGATGAGAGCGGGGCTTCAGAGCGGGCAAACAATGATTTCAGAGGGTCTAAGGAACGGCCAGCGGCTCTGAAAAAGGGGGTCGTCGCCGCGGCACATACCCGTATAGCTGGGAAATGTGAGTGCCCCCCCGGGAGTGGGGGCAGGTTCGCACATGCTGGAGGAAGTTTTGCCCATATGGTGGGGTAAGTAAGTCCACCCTAATAAAAAAGGGGTTAAAATATTGCAAAACAATAACGTGTTAAATACAAAAGAATATTTTCATTCCTGTTAGTATTAAATACGGTTTTTATAAATTCCATATCCATATTCAAGTTTACCACCTTGTAAGAGGTTGTAAAGTCTTGTCTTCCATATAGTGGATGTTTGGATTTCAATGGGAATAGCCCAATGTAACATACTACATTCAATTATTTTGACATCTAAATTTGAGAATCCATTAATTTTCTGACCAGTTAACAGCTATGTAGTATTTATAAATACTGGTATTATTAATCTATTTTGGAAACCACTGCATGCTGCCATCATGACCTGGTTAGAGAGTTAACCCATATGCAAAGGTTTGGCTACAAAACGATTCTCTTATAAACGCATCTTATCTATGCACAGTTTGCACCTCGATACACCAGAGCACACAATTTTGTCCAAGAACATCCTAGCAAGCAGTGAATTGTCTCTACACAGTCTTTGTTTACACTACACGGTTGAGTGCATAGCATCATAAGAGCTGTACGAGCTTCTAGCTGGTGACCAGTGGAAAATAGGCATCTGTGATTGGTTGTCAAAACCTCAAGTGTTCCCTTCATCCAATCAGATTTATTTAATATCGAACGAAAGCTAACACCCCCACTAAAAACACCTTTTTTTCCATTACGTCAACAGATAACGCAATTCAATGTTTATAGCAAGGCGAATGTGGTAAATCTGTTGAAACGACCTATTCAAGCACAATTTTTGACCAAAGTGTAGGTTTTAAAAGTCAAAACCTCAAGTGATCCTTACAATATTTTTCAGATTTTATGTCATTAAATGTAAGAGCACACTTATACTGTCCATATACTAGCTTCATTTCAATGAGCAATGACCAATTCTCTTTAAATTGCAAATCTTGTGCGAAAAGTTACTATATAGTTTCTCCTGTTTTGTCATACGGTTGTAAATTAAATGAACAATGACTTTGCTTAAAGAGCGTTTACAAATTAATATGGCTTAGGGGCTGTGCAATAATTATGAGCCGGGGAATTTCGAACGGCTCGTCAAAATCGCTTGCCCCCCCATCTCGGCCCGCCAAAAATCGCTTGCCCCCTCTCGGCCCGCCACAAATTCTTTGCCCCCCCCCTTGTGCATGCCAAATTTTGGGGATCCCAATTTTCAAACCTTAAATGGTCTAGATACATGTTGCGAGCGCAGCGAGCAGGATAATTTGCATATTTAAGCATTTCCGTACTGTTTTCCTAAGCCTTTTAGAGTGTTTTATTTAAAGGCGCCCCATGAATGTGTGCCAAAATCGCTTGCCCCCCTCTCGGCTTGCCACAAATTGCTTGCACACCCCTTTCGGCTTGCCAAAAATTTCTTCCCCCCCCCCCAATTTTACCCTCCCCCAGGGCTCATAATTATTGCACAGCCCCTTAGTTGGTCGTCCCATATGGTTTTATATGGAAAGACAATTGACATGAGTACCTTTGTCGTCCCAAATTTGGTGTATAATTCTGAAAAAAAAAAAATTACATATGTAAGTTACAGGGTAAACGAAAATTCAGTAACTTTTCAAGAATAATTTTTTTGTGAAAATCCCTGAACACAGACATGTTGTTTTCCTATTCATTTGTGTGGAGTGGATGCTTATCTGGGTACATTTGCTGGACGTATTGTGTGTAATGGCTGCGCCCCTGTTCCTAAATAGTATTTATAAATACCATATCAATATTAAAGTACACCAGTGTGTACTGAAAACTGCATTTGTCTTTGCTTTATCTTAGTAAATGTGTGATGCGTGTTATTACGTAATTATCAGAAATTTATGTGCATTTGCAACCAATCCCGTTTATTTATTGCAGTGGAAGAGACCTGGAGAGGAGGGTAATTCAGTAGTTCGATATTTGGTGTGTGGGGGTGTGTGGGTGGCACCTTTGTTTCCAATGGACATTTTATTGTGAAATGTCATTGTACAAGGAATACATTTAAAAAAATTCCACATAGCCCCAGAATGAAAAGTATTCAATTATCTTTGTAATCAAAGCATTTTGTGTGAATTTTACATCCGAACTAAGTGCTATTAAATTTTTAAGAGCCTCTTTATTTTACATGTAAAGTCTATGGGGGTGATGATTAGAAATGGCCGGCAATATTAAAAAACCCTCATTTTGGGCCATTTTAGACACTAAAATGCCCATAAAAAAGAATAGTTCTTAGTTTGGATGTAAAATTCACATACAGTGCTACCTGAGTGAGTACAAACATAATTAAATACATTTCATTCGGGGGCTATAGCAAAAACAAAAAATACCCTATACCTTAATGGTTATGGAACAAAGGTGGGGGGGTGGTATTTTAAACATGCGTTTTTAAACATGTCATTGTGTGTTTAGGTTGCGATTTCCTAGTCTATCAAAATTACTCTCCTGTGACGGAGCGAGGCGAGGTCGCTTATTTTGCCGGTTTCAAAAGATTTTATTATTATCTAGGGAGCCAAGCCAGTTGAAGCGACATGGCGTGTTATGAAAGGTTGGCCTATATAAGTTATGTGTTTTCTATGGGTCAAAGGCAATAACTTTCAAAATTGTTCGAATCTTGTTTTAAACACCTTTACAGTATTCATCTGGTCGTAAGGATTCAGAAAAAGTAGAGTTTGACCTACCAGTGACGTATGAGAGGCCAATCCCTGATGAGCTCTTTTGACCTTATAACAAAACATCCTAGATGGGGCAAAGAAAGAAAGAAAGAAAGAAAGAAAGAAAAATAGAAAGAAAGAAAGAAAGAAAGAAAGAAAGAAAGAAGGAAGAAAGAAGTTGTTTTCCTTATAAAATAATGATTACATTGAAAATTGAAAACGTATAAAATAATACAGGGTTCAAAAGAAATACCCCCCCCCTAAAATTACAAAACATTTCTTTGCATAACTTGACATATATTTTGTTGATTTGAACAATTCAAAAAGCTGTCAATAGAGGAATCGTTTTTCAACCCTCCCAAAGTTGTTTCATTTGCAAAAACAATATTTTTGGGTAAAAATAATCACATTTTCCAAAAATGATGCTTTCAGAAAAAGTTGCACTTTACTACTTTATGTACAAAACATTCACGATATTAACCCTAACACCAGTAAAAACCACAAAATACCACGATGAAAAATTCATAACATGCATGCATCCCAGGGTCTGCGATGACGCAATCACCCGAAGTGTGATATGCTCACGGAATTGCTGGCCGGGCAGCAATAACCCGAGCAGCTACCGGTCCGCGATCGTTCGCTTGGCATGCGAGGGGTCACCCGGGGGGTGCCAAGTCAAAAATTCTTCTTCTTCTTGAAAAATTCGGATCTTCTCTGACTTCCGATACCAAAAAGCATGGGTCAGTGTTAGGGTTAATGTTAAGGTTGATTTAATTCTTAGTTTTTTTTCCTTCACCTTTCTGTCTCTGATCCTTCAGGCACCCATGCAACCATCATTCAGTGCAAAAAAAATTGTTGAACTTAATTTCGGCGTAAATTATATTTTCTTTGAAGTTTTTAATCAGCAGTTGTTTCAAAATGATAAAATCACTATGAAGGAGAAATGAGCTCTCCACGCATAAATTTGACCAAAAGGGTGAACATTTACCTGTATTGGGTCTGTTGAAGCATCTTGCATTTTGATTTAAAATGGTGGCTTTCTTGGATAAAGATGTAACACTCATGATGTGGCCACAAGAGATTGGTTGCATGCAGTTAATTGGTTGAATACTGACTTCCAGCCTCCAATCTGTGTTGGCCATTTCTTCTTTGTCATATACGCCTTTATTCAAGGGAGCCGTTGCTCTAGATTTGTGGAACTGTTTCTGTCTACAATTTGCAAGTAAATTTTTCATCTCTTCTAGCCAACGAAAGAAATAAGCATTACACTGCAAACCTTATTTCTACTCCTATAGTGATTTTACCATTTTTGACACACCGACTGAAAACCCCATTCATGTCAAAATTCATGTCAATGAATCATTGTTTTCTACTGAAAGATGATTGCATTGGTGACTGAGTAATCGGATACATAAAATTTAAGACAAATTAACTAACAATTTACATTGAACACATTGAACGTTTTTGTACATTACATGTATAGGATGTTGAAAAGTGCAACTTTTTCTGAAAGCATCATTTTTGGAAAAAGTGATAATTTTTGACCAATAAAAAATGATTTGCAAAAAAAAAAAAAAAAGGAAATTGGGAGGGTAGCAAAAAGATTCCTCTATTCATAAGTTTTTTAATTTTTCAAATCAACTAAATGTATGCCAAGTTATGCAAAGAAATGTTTTGTAATTTTAGGGGGGGGGGGTGGTTATTTCTTTTGAACCCTTTATAATATTTTAAAACCAAAACAAACGATTAATTAACCAAGGTCATAGAACTTATTCCTTATCAACTTGGATGAGGTCAAAGGCAAATATTGACGTTGAACTGAGATATTTATAGAACTGGAAGTCACGACCACCGTATGTTATGTACGTAGCTAATATCATGCTACTTTGCCTGTTTCGAGAAATTACGACCGTAAGTAAGGTAAGGATTTTACATAATTAGTGGTGCACTCGATTATCGCAGATTTCCTCGCTCACTTGAACCCAATTCGCTGTAATGTAACAGGATTAATTATTACCATAGTGATGTGTCTACGCTATTGCAAATGTATTTGAATGTATTGCCCTACACTAGAAGTCACGTCATCAATCTACTGTCACCATAGATTATCAAAGAACTTGGATAAAGATCTGGATCGTAGTTCTATAGAAATTTTACATATTCGTTATAATCAATTTCGCAAATATTTGGATGTCGATATTGTATACCTTTATGAATATTGATAAGCAACAAAGTCCAACATAGCTTACAAATTGGACAAATAGTACAACAGAATCTTGCTTCCGTTGATGCTGAGTGGGGAATTCAAACCGCCATGAAGTTTGTGTAGACACATTACTATGTTAATTAATCCTATTACATCACTACCTCTGCGGTGAACAGGATAATTCGCCGATGTAACAGGATTAATTGCCGTCTCTATTTTTGAATTTATTGCTATACACTAGACGTTACGCTGTTCCACTGCATACACCATAGATTATGAAATAACAGGGATAGAAATGTCACAATATACTGCGTTCTACTCGCACCTGTAAGATTAGTGTCTTTGAAAAAGCGGTATCGTATTGTAGACCCATCGCTATAGTAATTATCCTGTTGTATCACTCTACATCTACCTTGAATAGCATTACAACAGGGAGCTGTTAACATGGAGGATTCACAGAAAGTGTTATTTAATCTTTAATCCGATTCATCCTTTCCTGTTCTTAGTAGGCAGGGCCGGATTTACCATAATTGGGTCAAATGAACAGTGTTATCATAATTATTGTTGGGCCCCAAAGGAAGATATTCTCTTTTTCATTGTTAATATTGAAATGCTTAACAACAAATCATAATAGCTCATATTTGCCAAAAGTATGTTGTATTTAATTGTGATCCCTATCACAGTGTGGGTCAAATTTTGTCACCATTTCTGCATCTCAATATTCTGTAAATGACAACAGCTTACGGGGTTTCGCCCTAGACCTTTCGCCCGCTAGAACCCAACTGGCCTTTAAGCGGGCACCACGCCAAAAAGCTCGCCGAAAAGGCGAAACGCAGAAATGTTGTTGATTTCAACATGTAACGATCGACTCCAGTATAACAATAGAGGGTGGTAAGTAACTTTCTAAGTGTCTATGAAAACATACAGAATTGATCAATTTTATTTCAGAATAGGGCTAGTGTTGTTCGATTTATACAAGAGAGTTATTTGCTGGTGCTGGTACTAATTGGAGGAGTATCCGAACCGAAGTTCAAAGAACAGACTGTAAAGACCAACATCATGGCGAGGATTCCAAGAGGTAAGAAAGATAGCACGCCTTAGTGGTAGCTATATAGTTGAGATAGGATTAAGAATATCCTTTCTCCTGACACACTGATTGCAATTAAAACCATTCTCTTTTTCCTTGATCTTTATACAGGCTTTTTAGTCTTGTCTGGTGCTATCAGTTCTTTATAATACATGAAGCAATTCAAGTACATGGATTAATATTTAAAGAGTACATGATGCAGTCATGTCTACAGTATAATTCACCACGACCTTTGCAGGACTTAAACCCCATTAAAAGCTATTAAACCAAGATAACACTCATTGAAAACAGCTCAACTGATTAAATCATTCTCTGGTTAAATCTTCTCTGGTTAAATCCACACTACACATGTTTCTGTTTTACCTGTGCAATGAGCAATGAGCTGGTATTATAGTTTCAGTTGGGTGAACGATTATAAATCGAACGCAAAGTAACAATACTATGTGAGCTTTTGTTTACGAAATGAGACAATAGTCTGCTTATTGTTAACCAGCGTTCTTGAAAATGAGAAGCATAATGGTTTGCAGACTTAACACGGTTTGGAAATAATTTCTTCATATTTTTTGGTGTTATCTGTCGTTTACATATCCTTCCTAAAACACAAAAGTGCGAATATTTCCAAACACCTAAATTAGCTAAAAATGTAGGACATGTTACAAAACTATATTTTCTAGACTTTCAGAGAATACTTTAAATATTGGCCGGTTATTTTTCACACAGTGACGTTAACTAGGTAATGTCCTATTACCTATAACATACACTAAAACACCAAAGTGCGAATATTTTCAAACACCTAAATTATCTAAAAATTTAGGACATGTTACAAAACTATATTTTCTAGAATTTCAGAGAATACTTTAAATTTTGGCCGGTTATTTTTCACACAGTGACGTTAACTAGGTAATTGCCTATACTTCTAACATACACTACTTGTAGAGGTCACGCGTCAATTGTGAGAGCTGTGTGTATTGTGTATAGGAAAACGGACAGTAACTGCAGTGTGATAAGAGTGATACTGCATGTGTGGGTGCTGGACATGTCCAGTGCTAGCTCTGATAATTTACTCCTTTTGTAGCCTTCAAACTTCATATTTTTATGCTGCTTCATCACCCAAGTGAAGAAATAACATCATTATCCTGGGTTGTGATGTGTATTTGCCAATTTTTGTGTCATCCAACTATTCTGGAGTTTGAAGTTTTCAACTGATTTTTCCTATGTGACCAGCCTGCAGAATTCATCTACCCTGCATTTAAGCTTACCATCAGCCTGTGGAATTCTACAGCTTTGCTTGTGGTGGAAAATATGTTGATGGTCTTCATGTACTGTCTCTGGATCTTATCCAAGGCCTTCCTCAAGTAACAGTAACTGCTTCTTACCTATAGCCTTCCTCTGTCATCATCTGAGGTGAGAGTGTTCCTTGTTTTAAGCTTACCAACTGTGTTTCTGTATGGGGTCGACGCCCATTGGTTTGTGAGAGACAATGGCACCATCCAATACATCCATTATCCATGTGGTATTTCTTATTACTAGTGCCACCCTGCTTCACCTATGTACTGTTAACAACAACCCCGGCTTTGCCAAGAATCTTTCTGCATGTTCATGTGGAATTTACAAGTATAACATTATCCAAGATCCAGCTATACGTAATGACAATCTATGTGATGGAGTTCACGTAAACATTCTAAACATGAAGTATAAACCTTTGGTGAATGAAAAACATTCCAGAAATCAATCCCTTCTATACCTGAGTCTTCTTCTAATTGCAAACTCATCTGACATTGAACTGAATCCAGGCCCTAGATCTTCGAAATATCCATGCCAAATCTGTCACCGTGCTGTTTCCTGGAAACAACGTGGAGTTGCATGTGATGATTGTGAGAAATGGTATCATGTGGAATGCATGCATATGGAAACAGGAGTTTTTGAATGCCTTCAAAATGTGTCCTGGCATTGTGTCAACTGCGGCATGCCTAACTTCTCCTCGAGCCTGTTTGATACAACTACGATAATAGAAACCAGTAATTCTTCCTCTAGTTTGGACACAAGTAGCACCTGTAGCAGTGAGCGGAGTAGTATTAACTCTGTTAGCAGCCCTGGTTTACCTTTGTCATCATCCTCTCCTACTGTTCACAGTAATAAGGGAAAGACCAAGCCCAAGCCATCCGCACCAATGAAAATTCTCAACATCAATTTTCAAAGTGTCAAAAATAAGAAAGCGGAACTTGGCAACTTAATTGACTCTGTAGACCCAAGTATCATCATTGGCACAGAGACCTGGCTTAACAGTAGCAAAGATTTGGCGCAAGGCAACTGTCATCGCACTGCCCAAACCTAATAAGCCAAAGGATGACCCTAAGAGCTACCGTCCAATCTCTCTACTCTGCATCCCCTACAAGCTACTGGAGCGCCTGATCCATAGCCGTATCAACCCGATTGTAGACCCACAGCTTCCTCACGAGCAGGCCGGTTTCCGTCAGGGCAGATCAACAGTGGACCAGGTCACCCTCCTCACCCAAGACATCGAAGACAGCTTTGAAGGGAACCAGAAGGCTGGTGCTGTATTTGTAGATCTCACAGCAGCATACGACACCGTGTGGCACAGAGGCCTGATATGCAAACTCCTCAAGCTCATACCAGACAGACGGATGGTGTCCTTCATCGTGCAGCTAATCTCGAACCGCAACTTCATTCTTAAGACCAGCGACGGCCAAGCTAGCAGACAACGCAGCCTGAGGAACGGTGTGCCACAGGGCTCCGTCCTAGCACCTCTCTTATTCAACATCTACATCCATGACCTACCCAATACCATTGCTAAGAAGTATGGATACGCAGATGACCTGGCAATCCTGAAGTCGGGCAACTCTTGGGACACAATTGAGAGAGCGCTCAGCCTAGACATGGACACCCTAGATACTTACCTCCACCAATGGCGGCTCAAGCTGAGTGTTGCTAAGACTGTCTCCTCTGCCTTCCATCTCAACAACAGGGAAGCCAACAGAGAACTCAATGTAACCATCAAGTCCAAGCGACTGAACTTCGAGGCTTGCCCCACGTACCTAGGAGTGAAACTGGACAGAGCCCTCACCTACCAGCAGCACTTGGTTAATCTAAGGGACAAGGTCACAGCAAGATGCGCATTGATTCGTCACTTAGCCGGCACCAGCTGGGGAGCAAGCACCAAGACCCTCAGAACATCAACCCTGGCCTTGGTATACGCACCAGCAGAATACTGTGCACCAGTATGGAGCAGGAGCCACCACACCCACCAGGTAGACACGGGTCTAAATGAAGCTATGCGCACTGTGTCAGGATGTCTGCGACCAACTCCAACTGAACAGCTTCCGGTTTTAGCAGGAATCCCTCCGCCGGACATCAGAAGGAAAGCAGCCAACGTAGCTATAGCACTCCGGTCTGAAGATCCAGGACACCTCCTTCATGACACCCTGTCAAGAGCTAGGAACAGTGAGGGGGAAAGCAGGAGATTGATATCCAGGAAGCCGTTTGCTCAACAAGCAATAGACTTGATGAAGACAACACAGCCTAACCAGACAGCCAAGGACTGGACAACTAAGGCATGGAAAGACCAATGGCTTCAGTCTTCCTCACCACTCCAGCGTTTTGTCACAGACCCAACAGACACCATCCCAGGCTTCAATCTACCCAGGTCTGCTTGGACAAAATTAAACCGCCTGAGAAGTGGAGTTGGACGCTTCAATGCCAACCTGTTCCAATGGGGCTTAAAGGAAAGCCCAGCATGCGAGTGCAGTAGTGAGGAACAAACAGCTGACCACATCATCTCATCCTGTCATCTCCATAGACCACCGAATGGTATCTCCGGCCTGATTGAAGTCGACGAAGCCACCAGGGACTGGTTGATGCATACTGGGCTTGAAATTTAATGAAATTCAATGTATTGGCTTTTATATCTTGTTTCTTCCTGACATACGCAAGAAGAAGAAGAAGTAGCGTCTATAGTTCCGAGATATTTCCACCATCGTATGAAGTCATCCGTAAAGATCGTAAGGATGGATATGGAGGAGTTTTACTTGCCGTCCGAAAAGATTATGTCTTTGACCGTATAGAAACTGTTGAAGATGTTGAGTCAATTTTTGTGAAACTCGCCCTTGACAAAAACACTGCTCTCATTGTGGGTTCACTATATCGCCCACCAAACAACAATTTTGAGTACTTGGAAAAAATTTGCTCCCAGATTGAAGAAATTGCCACCAAATTTCGCAATGCTGTTGTATGGATCAGTGGTGATTTGAATCTCCCGGACATCAACTGGACTACTCTGACAATTGACGGACATCAGTACCCCTCAGTCTAAACCAGCGTTTCTTGGACTTGCACTCTGACATCGGCCTGGAACAAATGGTTTTATTTCCTACAAGGAGAGATAATACGCTTGACCTATTTTCTACCAACCGCCCATCCCTTGTTAGCAGATGTACTGCGTTACCAGCACTGGGTGATCATGAGCTAGTGTTTGTGGAATCGAGCGTTACTCCTAAGAGAAGAAAGCCAGTGCCACATAAGATTTTTATGCTAATATTGACAATATGAAAGAAGAATGCCTTGTCTTTCAAAATCAGTTTACTACCAAGTACACTACCAGTAGTCCCATCCAGCCGATGTGGGCGGACATCAAAACATGTCTTCTCAACATCCTTGATAGAGGTGTACCTTCCAAAGTTGCCACTACAAGATACAACCAACCTTGGATCACAAAGCAGGTTAAAAGACTCACTCGGCAGAAGAAGCGTAGCTTTAATGAAGCTCGACACTCTAAGAAACCAAAAGATTTTGAGAGATACAAGGTTCTTAAGACTACATGCAGATCAGCTTGTAAGAAAGCCTACAATGATTATATGACTAATATCATCTCTCCAGAATCTTCCTCAAATCCCAAGCGCTTTTGGAGCTTTATTAACAGTAAAAAATGTGACAATGCCGGAGTTTCCCCATTGAAAGCTTCCAACGGTATCAGCTACTCTGATAGTGCAACCAAGGCAAATATTTTGAATGATCAGTTGTCGTCTGTATTTAATATGAATGAGGATGAAACCACCATAAAAGACAAAGGATCTAGTCCTCACTCAGTCATGGATCCAATCATCATCCATCCTGATGGTATCCATAAACTGCTCGCTGGTCTTCAAATCCATAAAGCGTGTGGACCAGACGAGATCCCTACTAGACTGTTGAAGGTGCTGGCAGACGAGCTTACTCCCGTCATCTCTTTGTTCTTCCAAGCTTCTCTCAACCAAGGGATCATCCCAGAAGATTGTTGGAAGAAAGCCAATGTTGTGCCAGTTTTCAAAAAAGGTGACAGGAACAAAGCTGAAAACTACCGTCCCATATCGCTGACATCTGTCACATGTACACTTCTAGAACATGTCATCTGCAGCAGTATCATGCGTCACCTCGATAAGCATACTATTCTCAACGATGCCCAGCATGGCTGTCGCAAAAGACGATCATGTGCGACACAGTTTATACAAACCATCCAAGATCTGGCAAAGAGCATCGAGAGTCGAGACCAAGTTGACGTCATCCTGCTCGATTTCTCGAAGGCATTTGATCGAGTTCCACATTTGAGACTTCTTCACAAACTTAAGTTTTATGGCATTGAGGACAGCACATATGCCTGGATTGCTGATTTTCTGAACCATCGCTCTCAGCAAGTCATCTTGGATGGAGCCACATCTAGATCATCTCATGTCCACTCCGGGGTCCCACAAGGCAGCGTTCTTGGGCCATTGCTCTTTCTCCTCTTCATCAATGACTTGCCTGATGTTATATCACCTCAATCCACGGTCAAGTTATTTGCAGATGACTGCATCCTCTACCGCAAAATCCAGAAGGAGGAAAATGCAGCTGGTCTTCAGCATGATCTCGATCAACTGCAGAAGTGGGAGAAAGATTGGTTGATGGAGTTTCATCCCCAAAAATGTCAAGTGCTCCACGTCACCAACAAAAAGAAGATCTACAAGATACCATATAACATTCATGGCCATACAGACTCTGCTAAATACTTGGGCGTCAATATCCACCAAAATCTCACTTGGAATCCCCACATTCAGAAAGTTGCTTCAAAAGCCAACCCTACAGGAAAGGCGTGCCCAGGCTAAAGTGGAAATGATGTACCGCATTGCTTACGGACTTGTTGATATTCCACAGTCCTACCTTGTTCCAACTGTGATGCTACGTGGGCACTCAATGAAATATCATGTGCCATTTGCCAGGACAACCGTTTACCAACATTCATTCTTCCCAGATGGAATCAGGCTCTGGAATGCACTTCCCCAGCAGCTTGTTGACAGCACCTCCCTGGAATGCTTCAGAGGGCAGGTGCAGTCCGTCCAGCTCCGCTAGACGACTTCCAGTTTTTATCGCAACTTAGATGTAGTCAGCACTGTAAATTTCCTGCACCCACCATGGAAAAAGTACGAATATACGCTATGTGCGGACTGTACTATATTTGAAGAAGAATAAGAAGAAGAAGGAATATAGTTTTGAATGTTCCTTTCTTTTCCTCCACAGAATCGAAATGGCTGACGTACCTATTTTCCACTGTGGTCATAGGAGTGTTGGTTGAAGTGGTTGTACTATACAACAGACGTGACAGACCACATGAGATTCTTTTTATTGTTTTCGCTGCTGGAACTACAACAGCAATTACGTGCTGGTACCTTATGGCGAGAAATGCACTCATGTTGGAAGATATAACGGTGAATACTCAACGCATAACTTGGATACCGACATTGAAAATAATTGTGTCATAGTATAAACGCCATTAAAATGGGTCTTCAGGTGCAGGTGGCCACCCAAAAGTGTCAAATTAACACCCATAGTGTTATAAGAATATAACACCTTTGGCCATTACACCGCATTTGAGTGTAAAATTTACACCTTATGAGTGTCATAAGGTGTTAGATTTACATCTTAAATGGTGGTGTAAAAAAGAATCCTTTCATTCAAGATCAAAATGCACATGTACGAATAAAAAAGAAAACACATGTCCAATCTTCAGGTCTAGGTGTCCACGAAGCTATTTGGGAACTGTGCTATAAATATGAGGGGTAAAAAGCAAGTATCATGGTGGGCTTGCGGATAGGGCTCTTGGGACTGTTGCCCTTGGGTAAGGCACTTTATCTCGATTACTCCTCTCCACACAGGTGTATATATCATATAAGTGGGTACCCGCATTCTTAAATGCTGGAAGGGAACATACTGCTGTGGAAGAGGTGTGGCGACACCCCCACCCCCCTTACAGCAACATTTCACGGTGGAGATGGCTGAGTCTGGCCAAATCGCTGACGAAAGAGAGAAGGGCACTCCTGTCCTATACAAAATGCAGGTTTGACTCCTTTACCGTTTATAACAACTCTTTGGCAAAAGTGTCCAGCCCTGCATGTTGTGGGCATATATTCTGCAGCTGTTGTTCTGTTAACATCTACCGAATTTGCCTACTATGTCAACTATTTGTAATTTCAAATTGCATTTATAATTAATTTGGATTAGTTGTCACACAGCATTTTTTGAAATGGTAGTGATATGTATGCGAATTTAATTGGGCCAGAAAAAATACATTCCAAGTACAGTAAATGATGTTGACAATTTTCCAAATGCAGAGAAGTGATCTTTTGAGTGTGGAAATACAAGTACAGTTACACAAGTACACTTCAAGTATGGGAGAAGATCCCAAAATGGAGATGGAAACATTTTATCTGAGTCCAAAAAAGTACATTTTAAAGTCGAAATTTTGTTGGCCAGGCCAACTTAGGCGAACACATTGAAAGAAATCTCAATCTCAGATACTATCACACCATTCTGATCAGTGATTATGGGTGAATTACACGTATTCTTCACAAATGTAAGTTTACACCACCTGCACCTGAAAGTCAACAAAATCTATTATTTGCATTGTGGGATATGGTGCAATAAAATCCCCGTCTAGCTGGTGAATATCGCTAAAATAATGCTACTGTAAATGGACATAAACATGTTACATTTCCAGGTTTGCTGGTTCCTTAAGTATGCAAAATGTCTTATACATATTAATCATAAGTCTTACAAAAGAACACTTTTAAGTACAATTTTCAAAACTGGGAGAAGAAACCAATTGCATTTCAAGTACAAGTGACTGTACTAGGAATGTATTTTTTCTATGAAAAGCTCCTTAACAATCCAATTACAGGTCATTGTTACATTCTGTGTACTTGTGACTGTTGGTAAGGCACCAGAACCAACTTTTTTGATCTTTGGATCGACCATCGATGCTGCTTCGATGCTTGTAATTAATAAACTATATTAATCAGAATTACTGGTAAATTTTTATTTGTCCATATCATTACATGCACAGATTAATATGAAATCACAATAGGATCGACCAAGCATCGATGGCCGATCGAAAAGATCGAACTAATTTGGTTCTATTGCCTATGTTAAAAGAATGTTTCAGTTTTCTTCGCGAGTTCGCAAAATAATGACGGGTGAAAACACCTGTAAAATAAACATCATATTCGAGACCAGCTACCATGTTATAGGATGTAATAATCTGCTATTAAAGGTATATCATTTTTTGCATTATAAACAGAAAGCACCTATTTTGAAGATATCACCTAATATTAAGAAAATCATTGCTGGTGAAGCAAATCATGTGATTCCGTACGCAAGGGTTGAAGGTAAAGTGAAAGCTGTCCATCAACCAATCAGAAGTATGTATATAGATGGGATAACTGGAGTCATGCAAAGAGTGGAATGTCGTGAGTACATCAGCACATGGGATAAACAAAAGAAAACCTGGTAAGGACAAAATTAAATAAACAGTTTTCATAGCATAGTGTTTTGAAATGGATAATCCTCTAGTCTCTCCAGTATACATGTATATACTTAATATATAAATAAAAAACAATACCTTTAGTCAGATGTTTGTGATATGTCAAGGTATAGTAAAAGACTGGTGGTAAACTGAATATTTGAGGCAATGCTCAAACACCATTGAATATCTCTTGTAAAATTCATTCAGGGTGGACACCGACCGTGTGACGCACAAAGCAAGTGAAACTGTGCCATTTATTCTTACAAACGGGGAATCATCCATCAGAGTCAAGGATCCAGAGAAAGCATCGGGGCTTGAACTAACAACTTTGTACGACAAATTTCATCCGACAAGTAATTGGTTGTTCAAGAGGATGACACGTTGGTTCAGTGGTGGTACGAAGACTAAAGGACACCAAAAAGTAGAACTTATCCTGGAAGAAGGCAAGACGTTAACTGGAGTAGGGGAGTTACGAATCTTAGGTAACGGTGATTTCTCACTTCACCCACCGTCCGATGGACGGGTATACATTTTGACAACATCGTTTACAAATTTTATTAATGAACTGAAAGCCTCCATCACTAAATGGAAAGAGTTTGGTAGGTATTCAATTGTTTCTACAATGGCTCTAGCCTTTTGGATCATGGACCTTACGGTACTCTTAGTATGCGGGCTTGCAGTATTTACCCTTGCATCCGTATATGTATGGTTTAAACAGCAACGGCAAATGAACACAGATACGCGAAATGCTTTCAATTGGCGGGTACAAGCTATAGAGAATCATCTATCAGATGATTAAAGTTCGGAGAAAGATGATACAAATGTATGTGTTGTTTGCATGTCGGAGCCACGAGACTGTGTACTTGTAGATTGCGGTCATGTCTGCGTGTGTCGCGATTGTGCTCAAGAATTGAATCCATATCAATGCCCTATTTGTAGGAAACGAATTCTGCAAGTAATGCCAATTTATCATGCGTAAAAAGCATTGATACATTGGTATGGGTGGTGGGGTGTGTGCATGAGATGTGTATTTAATGTGTAGGCCTACATTACATCTGTGTGCATACTTTGATCATTTACACGAACAATAAGACGTTTGATGACATTTTTAGCAGGACGATCATGTTTACGTGTAATAATTATGTGTTCGTATTCTCTGCCTGCCTCGTTCTCCTACTTCTATGGGGACCTTTTCCTTTATTTGCAACTGAAGAGGTGATTAGTATACAAAGATAACCCTGGACGTGGTAAAATTACTTCACTTGGATATTTTGGGCAATAACCTTTGATTGTAGGCATACTCGTAGGCGTACGGTTAGGGGTGTGTGTGTTTGTGTGTTCGAATGTACCATCAAAGTGAGGAAGTGTGTTTAGGAAAACACCAACAAACCGAGGATTTTTCGCAAACCGCGGTACAAAGCGAGGCTGCAAAAAAAACAAAAACCCAAAAACAAAAACAAAAACAAACAAAAACGAAACAAACAAACCAACAAACAAACAAAGCGGGTCATGCATTTCTGATGCTTCTGACGTAGCGATGAGGTGCATATGGGGTATATAGGCATAGTCCTCACTTCTAATGTCAAAATACAAAGACCGCGGTCTTTATGCATGTGTCTTTTTTATCCTCGATTTGCACTATGTGTAAATCTCGCTTTCTATGCGTGACCACCCCTACCCGAGTGTATGTGTGTGTTTTCTTCACACTGCATGTACATGTACCATGAATAAAATAAATGTGCACAAAAATTATGCTAATTTTCATAGTGTTATGATTTCCATTTCTTTTTCAATTGATTGCATTATACATACATACACATCCGATATTCATATATTTTATTGCATAAATAACCTTCGTAATAATACGACACATAAATAAGCGCAGTGATTTATAGTGCGCTACACACAGGTACAACGCCTAGACGTTGATCCACAAGCCTCATCACACTTTACATATTGTTTTTGATCAATATGGCCCACATCATTCCATAAACCATTAAACAAGGAATGTCTTTAAAAAGACAACGCAGTGAATAAAGAAAAAGAAATAAAGGAAAACATTTTCACACAGATGACACAGATGATCATCCAGTTGGTAAATCAAGAGTACAGAAATAAATCAAATACGGGAACTTACGTTTCGTTAACACGACGTTTCGTCCGAAACCATCAGACATCATAGAGCAAGGCCTGCGATGTTGGCCAATCCTTGTTCTAAGGGATTGTTTTGTTTCTCCGATATAAGAGTCATTACACTCCTTTTCCGCACATGAGATACCATAAACGACGTTGCTACGTTTATCCGATAACGAACGAGACTCTGGCTTGCTAAATAGTTGCGCCTTCCGCCGAGGTGGTCGACAACCTCTAGAGGGACTATACTGCGCAATAACAGTTCTGTGATGTCCTTAGATGTTTATTGGTCAAAATATAAAGATTTAAAAATAAAATAAAATTTGTGTTAACGAATATTGAATATGCATGTGACATATATTCTCCACAGCAAATATGAAGTTCAAACTTTATTCACTTTAAAAGTTATAGCTGTTTTAATAATTGACATTTTCGGTAAAAAAGGTAAAAAAAATCACAAAAACTGTATGTTTCAACTCAAATATCTCAGCCCACGTCACTTTTCAGAAATGCCAGCCCGGTAAAATGAAAAGATCAGTAGATACATTTTAACACCATAAGAAACTTTGTCCAAAAATGTTGGATGAAAACTTGCTATAACTTTGAAAGTAAATAAAGTATCAATTTTATATTTGCTGTGGAGATTACATGTCACATGTATATTCAATATTCGTTAACTAAACAAGAATTCCTGAAAAAAATTGGTGTCAGTTCCAATTTACAATGTAATTATTATTATAATTATTATTTGAATGTAATGTAAAAGATGGAATTGCATGGGAAGTTTTGCACTGCAGCACTGACAGGAACATTTAGTGGTAGTTCATTTATTATTAAATAATTATACACTTACATACGTGTTTTGGCGCAGCGTCAGCCTTCTATTCTAGCTAAAAACGTTTTTAAAAATAAAAAATATGCAAATGTGGTAGCTAATTTGCAAATTTTGCGACAAAAATCACATGGGATCTTAAGACTGCCCCTTACCACCATCCCACAAAGTTAAATCTCTATACGCCTCACCAGTTCCAAAAAAATGGCAAAAGGCCTTTTAAAAATAAACAAATATGCAAATGAGGTGGCTAATTTGAATATTTTGCGACAAAAATCACGTGGGATCTTAAGACTGCCCCTTTACCACCACCATACCAAGTTACATCTATATACCCCCTACCAGTTCCGAAAAATGGCAAAAAGGGTTTTTAAAAATAGAAAAAAAGGGAAATGAGGTGGCTGATTTGCATATTTTGTGACAAAAATAGCATCTGATCTTAAGACTGCTCTTAACCATCACCCCACCAAATTACATTTCTATATAGTTCCGAGAAATGGCCAAAAGCAATTCGACAAATAAAATAATAGGCAAATGTGGTGACTAATTTGCACATCTTGCGACAAAAATTGCATCGGATCTTACGACTGCCGCTTACCACAACCTCATCAAGTTACATCCCTATACGCCTCACCAGTTCTTCGAAATGGCAAAAAAAACCACCAAAAAACAATTTTTAAGTTAAATATGCAAATTAGCTACCTAATTTGCGCCAAAAATTGCAGGCACTTACCACCACCCTACCAAGTTATACCCCAATACACCTCACCAGCTCCGAGAAACTGCCGCTTACCACAACCTCATCAAGTTACATCCTTATACGCCTCACCAGTTCTTCGAAATGGCAAAAAAAACCAAAAAACAATTTTAAGTTAAATATGCAAATTAGTTACCTAATTTGCATATTTTCTGCAAAAACATTTTACACCCAGAAAAAAAAGTTACACCCAGATACACCTCACCAGCTCCGAGAAACTAACCTGGAAGCCAAAGGCATTTAAAAACAAAGTTCACACAATACAAATGTATACTACAGGGTGTCCCAAAAAAAAGAGGCCCCACATTGCGCCCTCTTTTTCTCCTATTTCTGAAACGTTGATCAAATATATCTTGGTATGTAAAGAAACCCTTAATCGTTAGCTTTAATAAACCAAAACAATTCTTTCAATCGGCTCACAATTTTTGAAGATATGCCCTCTTTAAGAAATGTACCCGTTTTTCACTCTGTCCACGGATGAGGTTTGCCTACATCAAAGATTTAAACGAAACACACGGTTAATGACATTGATAGATAATAGCATTAGTCTTGGGAAAGCATTCACTATAAGCGAGGATCACCAGCTAGCTTCAAACATCTTCGCAACCCCGTATTACTGCTGCATTCGCAAGTATCCGGCGCACAAGGCCTTAAGGATGGTACGCAACGCAATTAATGCAATGAGAACTAGGGCTGAAACCTGTATTCGTCACGGAGGCAACCAGGTAGAGGGCAGAGCAGCACAGTAAACTCACTTCAAAAGAACCAAAGACAAACTAAACAGCCCTTTTCAGGGCTACCTTTTATTCCAAAAAGAGAAATGACTTATGTTGTCAATAAAAAGAAAGCAAGAAACGAGATAGTAAGTAATTGCAAGTATAGCAAAAGAAGTGCCATCCCACATCAATTTCGCCCAAATTAATGACACTTAACAAAATCCATAACCCATAAACCCACCGGTAAAGCCCATTCCCTTAAATAAAGTTATTTTATAAAGTTATCATCGAGGAATGTTTTATATTCATGCATGGTATATGCACTTTTCAATCTTTGAAGTAGCCAAACCTCCTCCGTGGACAGAGTGAAAAACGGATACATTTCTTTGAAAGGACATATCTTCAAAAGTTATGAGCCTATTGAAATAATTGTTTTGGTTTATTAAAGCTAACGATTGAAGGTTTCTTTACATACCAAAATATATTTGATCAACTTTTCAGAAATAGGAGAAAAAGAGGGCGCAATGTGGGGCCTCTTTTTTTTGGGACACCCTGTATAAGACCCCATTATAGCATAAGGCAATTTATAAGTAATTTTAAATGATTTTAAACATGTTAAATGTGACGTATAAAATTTGTCTATAATATAACACAGTGAGATATAAAATGTAGGGATTTGGGTACTTTTTGTTCAATTTTCACAGAAATTGAAGGATTTTGACCTATGTTTTTGTTTGTCTGTTTACCCCTGGGTCGCTGAAACAAAGAATTACTTTAATTAAATCACCTAATTTATAATTAATAAAGGACAAAGAAAGATAAAAGCAAAAGTATGCTTCATTTAGTTAAAACAATAGTAACATCCTTGTTGTGTACAAAAATATAACTCTATACGACAATGCAAATCAGGATCAATTCATGGACTAAGTGCACAGGGAAATGTTGAGTATGTAAATTAAATGGAACAGCCAAAATGCCAATGGGTATTTAATTTAACTAGAACAGCCTTAAATTGATATCGATATTAATACTGACGTCACAGATTCGATTTGTCACGTGATCGCCAAACCTGTACTAAAGGTGTCAGTTCTGCAGGAACTGACACAAAAATTGTTCAGCCATAAAAAAATACGCGTGTCTACGCCAAAACAACTTAAGCAAATCGTAGATCCATACTTTGCGCTCATTTTAGTAATAAAATTGTTGCCCCACCTTACCTGGTGGTAGGACCGACCATCAAAGATGCCCATAGAGGGGGTGGAGAGGCTTGCTATTTTGGCCACCACTTGAATTTCTTAGCATAGGGCAGCCATTTGAGATTTCATCAACTATCTAAATGACTTGGTCATGTACACTATATATGTCACAAACATAATTATATACCTAGACACCAATATCGCTACCATCGGCCTGAGAATATCTTTTAAGTAATTTTTACTAAAATTCATAATTTTAGCCGCCATTTTGAATTTTGGACCAAAGGGCAGCTATTTTGCGTTTTGTAAACTAGCTAAATAACTTTGCCATGTCTACAAACACATAACTGGACACCAAAATCACCACCATCGGCCTGTATGCATAAGAATGCCGTTCAAATAATATAGACTTATACATGTTATATATATTATTTATATAAGGCTTTTTATCGATACAATAAAAACACGTATTTGTTATTGTCCAACAAGACTAACCCGATGTGGACAATATTAAAAATGATATTGTGCGATTCAAAAATAATATTGTGCATCAGCCATCGCGCGTCCCCATTGTCACGACATCTGACAGCACCAACACGCATCACAATACAACGACACTACAACACGGCCACCAGGAGATTTTACAAGTAAAACCACAAACTTAATTTGCCGCAATTCTGGACGATGAATTACCTAGGAAATATAATCCACATCTACAAATAAACCTGTATATTTTCCAAATTTGTCTTTGGGGAAGGAAAGAGCAGAAAACAAGAAGGTCAAAAGATTAAATTTTCATTTTACCGTAGAGAGAAAGCCTGATATAAATAATAATAATAATATTGAATGGCCTTTTTTCGTGTGATACAAGAATATATTGCACTCGATAGAAAAATATTGCACTCGGCCATTTTGAATTTTTTGGTGTAAAGCAGCCATTTTGGATTTTGATAAATTAGGTAAATGACTTTTTCATGTCCACAAACATATACATAGACACTCAAATTACCACCATCGGCTCGAAAAAGACGTTCAAATTTTGGTCGCCATTTTGAATTTTGGAACATAAGGAGGCCATTTTGGATTTAGTTAACTGTCTAAATGAGTTTCCGATGTCCATAAACATATATGTAGACACCACAATCACCACCATTGGCCTTAGAATACGTTTTAAGTAATTTTGACCCCCATTGTAGGAGCATATCCCCCGAAAAAAAATTGGGCTCATTTGAAAATAAAGAGAGCCTGACTGGGCACACGGTCATTGCCGGGCGCCATTGTTAGGACTTAATAAACTGTGACAAAATCTTTCCGTAATACTAGTTGCACGAAGGTGAATCAATCGACCACAAAGGGATACAAGCATCAATATTGGTATACACTCCTTGTAAATTGTCTGATTCCTTATTACCAGAGTAATATTTTAGAGTTGCCATTTTAAATGCACAAAGGGAACCAGTTGACTAAACGTTTTCTTTCATAATCGGTGATCCAAAAGTATTGTATATGCAAATTATGCTGCTTGTATCATCATGTTCTCAGTTGGAATCAATAATAGACCAATTTGCCCAACTATCAGTTTATGTAAGAAATCTGTTGCTATTGTTACTTAGATTTCTGACCCAGTGCACCTTCCCGATTTCTTTTCATAATCGACCCATGCTGGTGCAGGTGTACATAATGTATAAAGGGACGATACATTGCAGAGACACGTATTGGAAGCACTTTTTAATGGTTTGAGAACAAACTTGAAGAATCACAGGTATGTAATTTGGTAAACTATGCATTTAATCGATTTGCATGTTTCAATGATAATCAAATACCTGTATCGATTACACTTAGTGCTTTGTGCTTGAAGGCATTGGTCAGAATAACTCCCTTCTAAATTTAATTATAATACAATCACGCTAGTGCGGCCCTTTGATGTTTTCAAAACAAATCGAGAGACAACCTCTTTAACTAGGGCAATTCCCACTTGGTCCAATCCCATTTGGTCCAAATCCCACTTGGTCCAGTCCACGTTAGTCCAAGCTCGCTAAGTCCATGTCCCACTATGTCCATGTCCCACTATGGCCATGTCCCACTTTGGCTATGTCCCACGCAGGTCATGTCCCACTTAGGTCATGTCTCTCTTATGTCATGTTCCACTTTGGCCATGTCCCACTAGGGCAACGTCCCACGAGTCCCATGTCCCACTTAAGCCATGTGTTATCTCACTATGCAAACTTCTTTGTGCTGAGTATATAAATTGAATTGCAACTGATTTTGTATGACAAGTATTTTATATTATTATAAATAAAATTTAAAAATGTAATAATAAGAGAAGTGATAAATATAATATGTTGTATGTATGTATTATTGATTCCATTTGGTCATTTTACTGATGGGCCAAATAAATTAATTTCTTGTTTGGATAGATATCACAACAGCTGTTTATCTACGTGTATTATGCATGAAAGTCATTTGAATTAGCCAGGGATATACTGCACTACTACTACTACTACTACTACTACTACTACTACTACTACTACTACTACCACTACCACTACCACTACCACTACCACTACCACTACCACCACTACCACCACCACCACCACCACCACCACCACCACCACCACTTCCATTACCACTACCACTACCACTACCACTACCACTACCACCACTACCACTACCACTACCACTACTACTACTACTACTGCTGCTGCTGCTACTACTACTACTACTATACTACTACTACTGCTACTACTACTATTACTATTACTATTACTATTACTATTACTACTATTACTATTACTAATAATAATAATTGGCGATTTCGATTTTTGTTTAAATTCGTGATATAATACACATTTTTTGTCAAATGATTAAAAATTTATATTCAACAGTCCTCGAAGTAAACTTTATAAATCTAATGCTATGTCCTTTTTAAAAAGTGTATGTAGCTGGGATGAAAAGCCGACGATCAAATGAAAATGTTGACATTTCATATTGAAGATATGGATTTTTCCGAAAACAAGTATCTTCAATAAAAAAAAGGTCAAAATTTTCAAATGATTGTCGGCTTTTCATCCCAGCTACATACACTTTAAGTACATATCATGAGATTTATATAGTTTACTTCGAGGATTGTTAAATATCTAATATTTAGAAAATATCAAATTTTAATAATTTGCCAAAAAATACCGCGAATTTCAAGAAATCAAAGTTATTTGATATCAGAAGGACATTCTCCGTATTCAGAATGTAATTCGATATGTCTGATGTGTTCGCATGTCCCACAAAAATACTGTGCAAACGTTGTTATCAGAGCCCTTAATTTCAGGACTTCAAGCTTTTAACAATGAGTCAAAATGAAAGTGATTCATGGAGACAAAACTTGTTGTTCAGCAATAACTGTGTTATAAAAGTACTAAAATCTTCATAAAATAATTTCAAAAAATAATTCAAAAGAAATGATCCCAGAAAGTGAGGAGGCATGCGGATATAAACATGATAAAGCGAATTAGTTTTTTTTATGTGGACATTTATTATATTTCTAAACTTCCAGATTAGTTGTTTGCTAAAAGTCTTTTTGTGCTTGGTTCTCCGTTTTTTAGCAAAGCATTTTGGTTTTTGCTGTTTTTTTTCTTTACCTAGCCGGTCTTGAGTGAAACCGATTATTTCTTCTTTGGCAAGAGGCCCACTGCGCCTTCATGCTAAAACCAATTTTGACCATCAGTATATATGTTTTCAGAATCTTGCATAGTTGCATGTTATACATCTGTACATAACCTAACTGTCCGATTAATTCACCACTCAGACATTAGCCGCATTTTGTTTGTTTTTAAAGGCTATTATACATAAATTAATATCAGTCTTTCAAAACTGTAGTTGGACCAATAGATTCATGTATCACGCTCAATTCATCCAATATTATTTCAAACTTGGTCATAAGCATCACTGTTCATGTCGAAAGTCACACAAGTGTCATAGGGATCAAACACGTGATTTCAGCTTAAAATGCTACTACTTCCACAAATTGTGGGACTTGCACATTAACTGACATTCGCTGGTGCACAAAGTCAACTCAAAGGTCATTTAAAGATCACTTCCGGACATTTACGAAATACCGCTAATATGCGAAATAAAAGTGCTATATCAACATACCAGTCAAGTTAGATTCTGTGTGTCGATGTGAGTTCGATCCCCTGCGTAGTCTCCGCTGGTTCTTGAGGTAAATTGAAATCCCTCTAACTCGACCGAAAATGTCGCACTGCGCAGGTCGGCAACCAATCACGGGGCGCCTTTGCCCTGTCGTCATACGCGAACTAGTCTTTTTTTTTTTTATCTCTGTCTATCATTATATGGCAAGTAACTAACTGGCTAATTGTGTCGGTTACCTATAGACGTATCCATTTTCACGCATTCCTACCTCAATGGCAGCCATAATTACTGGTCCCCCCTTAGGTCTATTCCACGATTTCCACCTAAAATGTGAAATGATGTGGCCTTGGCGTGGATATTAAACTGCATTCCATCACCCGTGTTACGTGTAGACAAAAGAATGATGAAAGTTTACAACACAATACAATTCAACATCGATTTTTAAGCGGATTTAATCAACAACACCAGTTTGGTGCAGACCCAGTAATGGCCGACTGAATTCTGACCATCGCTTGGCTCGTTGGATTCGTCTATATGAGAACTTGGGCGCGGGAGCTGGTACTGGCTGTGTGGTATGAATACGATGTGCGCTTCTTAGCTGCAAGTCCCTAGCTGTTACTAAATGGTTTTAAGAAGTTCTTTGCCTTCTCTTGCACATGACATATTTCTGCCTACACAATAGATAATAGGCCTATTAATTCCCGTTCATGCCGTCTTTCTTAGCCCCCGTAATTATGTCATTTTACAGCTTTTCACCAATGAATATACACATAATGATCATTTATGCATGGGCAATTTACATTCTTAGTACCTTCTTCTCCTTCAATCTCCATGTCCTTCCTTTGTCCTACTGCTTTTTTCTCATTTTCTTCCTCTGTCTATGCTTCTTCCCCGTCACCCGTCTCTAGTGGGACACAGTGGCGTAACTAGGGTTGGTAGCGCCCGGGGCAAGAAACAAAATTTGCGCCCCTACACCCCCCCCCCCCGCCCGAGAATATCTTAGACGCGGGCAATTTTTGAAACATTTGCGCTCGGGGCGCGCGAAATTTTGGCCAAATAAGGCCTACCACTAATTAATTTTGGTTAGTAGAAGTTAAATAACGGTCTTAAAATGTTCTTTCAATTGATTTTCGCGCGCGAAAATTTTGACTTTCATCGCTTGGAGGGGCGCAGAATCGATGCTGAATTGGTCAATTTGGCGCCCCCCTAAGGGTAACGCCCGGGGCACGTTGCCCCTCTCTGCCCCCGGTAGTTACGCCACTGGTGGGACATGACACACATTCTAGCGGTACCTCTTTTCCTATCATAAATAACGTACCGCATGCCTTGAGTCACTGAAATTCCAGTGTAGTAACTGGATTCCTTGCCCCTAAAATATACATAACATAACTTTTGTTACCAGTGTGTTATTATTTTTTGAGAAAAATGCAAAAATAGTCACAAATTTATAAAGGGGTGTAGTACCACCTTAAGCTTCCAAAAAGCGGCGAGTAAGAAAACAACATGAGTTTTGGTCTAATTTACCTTCTATATTATTAGTAGTTTGCGTTCTGGATTGTTATTTAATGCACATTTGGCGGTCATTTTGAATAATAGCGCCCTCGTGCTTGGGCATACATGTAAATAAAACAGTCTAAACAACTCATCCATTTCAACCCAAGTGTAAGATGCTTCAATAAGTGCATAATATTGCTTTTGCACCAACATGAGCTTTCTTTGGGGATTTCGGCGCCATTTTGAAAAAGCGCCCCCACGCTGACCTTTGAATAACAATTTGTGTCTAAATAGCCTTTTGATTACCAAGAATAAAGAAAACTGTAACATATTTTCTGTCAATTCAACCCTTGAGAGACCTATTTGGAGCATTCGAACGTTACATAATTGTATTTTGGCGCGGGCGGCATAGAACACGCAACACGTGACGTTCGAGGCTGGCGAAAATACAAGGTTGACAGCCCATTCAAAATATACGGTTAGCAGTTATAAATTGAAAAACAATATACTTACAGTGGGGTACTTTGTCGTACCCCAACGGTTTTAGAGTAAGATAATTTTGCTTTGACAACACATAACAAATTTGGAATTGTTTGTGAAGATTTCATGATTATGTGTTAATCCAATGGCGACGTAAAAATTGCGATATCGCATCCACAACTACCTGTTTTGGCGGTCATTTTGAAAAACGCCCTCTACTGAGAGCCACATTTCCCCAAGTTTGGTTCAAAAAATTCTTGTTCAGCTCCCTCAAATAAACAAAACAAAAATCATCGAAACTTTTTCGTCTCAATTCTCGCACGGAAATCCATATTCCGACTCCACTATCATGATGCGTAGATAAATCTGTGCAACGTAGGCATGTTAGGGGGTTTACAATAATTAATTGTATGTCCCTCAAGTAGGCAAAAACAGGGGCCGTACATGCATGTATGGGGCAACTTTTAGTAAGACAAACGAGTCATTAAATGAGCTATTATAACATAGCAACGTTTTTAAACGTTTTACACCGGCAGAACCTCATCCTTGCTGCTGATCTACCACTTCTTTACATTATGTTAACACTTGATTGAGGACAATACAATGGCGAAAGACAGTGCTAGATCGTGGATTGTGTTAGCAATTGTTACCTTGAGCATGTTTCTGGAGATAGGTACCATCAAAGGATTCAGTATTTTATTACCCGACCTCAAAGCTCTCAAGCAGCAACTTGACACGCATACGTGGATTATTGGATCGAGTATTGCAATCATGACGGGGTTTGGTTATACGTCCAGTAAGTGAACACCAGTATTTTGCCAAAAAGTAAATACATGATGTATCAAAATAATTGGTACACATGAATTTGTTTATTGAAAAGCCTGCCTCTTCTAATTGCAATATTGGGTACTTTTCAAATGACCAGAATGCATGGTTTATGAATTTCTATGGCAATTAATCTACACATTAATTCGATCTGATGTTGAATTGTGACTCATCTATCATCAATGACAATTTATGGGTACCAATCAGTTTGATACAACTTATATGAATAAGTTTATTACCCTGAAGTCACTTTATTGAAAATCACGCTCTGTGATTTGTCAAAACGCATCACGTGAAAGCAATTTATTTGAAATAGAGTTATCTGATTGCGTATGTGTATGGAACGTAGTAAAGCGTGCACATACTAAGCAGAGCATTCCACGAGGTTACGCATTTCCGCGATACCCGCTATTATTTGCGACTTAGATACGCGTACGCGCTATACCTGAAATATTTGGGCCAAAAACTGTTATTTTCCGCACTATTTTTGCGGTAAGAAATAAGCCTTGGAAGTTAAACCGTTTAAATAATACGGCGTTTCCCTTTTATATCTAAATTAATAGACATTTTCCAAATTCGTTAAATCATAGGTTGACTTTTGTAGTAAGTTGGATACTTGGGTAGTCATACCAAAGCTGGAAAACTAAGCTGTTTGCCAACTTTTACGCAAACCAGTATATATATCAATATCAAATAAATTGATTGGGATAAAAAATCCAAATCTAACCAAATTATTCTGTTTAAAACCTTCCATTGTAATGATTATTTATTTTCGTGTGTTTTGTGAAGAAACAACATCAAAACGTTACAAATATTCATTTTGGGACAGCCGTAACATAGTCACTGCTGTGTCTTTTTTCTTACAGGGTCTTTCTCCTTTAATCAGGCGGAAGAGGCAGCTGATTACTATGTTTGCGTGTAGCATTATGTGGCACTCAAAATGGACAAATTGACACTCAAACACTCAGCCAGCGTTAAACGCTTGAGTATTATGTGTCCTATATTGTTGGACCCCCTTCTCAAGTCTGGTGAACTGTGTAAAAAGGTCGAGGAAAGAGGTCGCGTAGGAGAAGGTCTCATCTTTTGAAAATCTGCTCAAATATCTCCGGCTATGTGAAGTACATGCTCTAGGAGACTAGTGGTATGCACTAGTGGACATCTATAATGAGAATTCTTTCAAAAGCGAATTGGACAAAACTACTTTTTTAAATCATATGACTGATCGTTGCATAATTCTCACTTTAAATTTCCACTAGTGGTACAGAAGAACCGCTGACCCAAGCTTCATAAAAGTAGTTCGCGGTTTGGCTTTGCCGGGTACGTTAGGGTCAGTAGGGGTCGTTTTATGCATTGACATTGGCCAGTGTCTATGGGGTGCGCACATATTTGAGGTCAACGGGTATGACGGGACCACGGCACCGATGTGTTCGTGGTTTTCGAAGACACAGCGTTTCTATTTATATTTATATCCCTTTGAACTCGTAATTGAATTTCTAACTAAATACCAATTCTGAATTTGATTGAAACAGGTTTGCTAGCAGATGCTTTCGTTAAGATATTCAGCCCCAGAGTTTGCGTTATGACGTCTGGATTGATCGCAAGTATTGGTCTGATTGTGTGCTCTTTGGCTACAAATCCAGTCACGCTGCTTCTAGGCTTGATTTTAACAAGTAAGTCAAACCAGGAAAGTTGAAAAAGAAGGAGGAAGAACGGAATTATATCCTTGAGATAATCCCGTAGGTTATCCTGTCGCACCTATTCATAGTCCTTTATTCTCAAGTAGTTACACATCTACTTGAAAGTAGCCTTTGATGTTATGTGCTTTGCCGACTACGGTTGATTAATTTTCACTCCAGAATTGAAACCATATCCAATGTTTCTATAGATAATTCCTTGAAAGTATGACACGTGTGTGTTAAGTACCTGATGTTGCTCTGCAGGGATACCGCACGTGGATACTATAAGAAAGAAATGTAGTTTTGTAAAGATTCCAAAAAAATCCGCCCATTTTGGAATATATATTAATTATTTAGCAGAGTGTTTTAGGATTTTGTTAGAAACGGGATGATTTTTGATCATCTATATTTTATTGTTTTAATGTATTTTCCTGTCATTTCCTGCAAACCTAATAAAGATATTTTGATAATTGAAAGCGTAACCAAGCGTGCAAAATTATTATTTGCCATGGAACTTCGGTCATATTTTATTTGAATTAAACTGGATGTTAGGATCTGCATGCATGGTATGCATGGCATTGATGGTATACAGACACTGACCTTTCCCTAAAACCAGTAAGCAGCAACTTGTGTATCACACCCGTCATGGGTTCGAACCCTTTTGTCGTATTTTATTGTTAAACCTAAATAGCGTGATTGCTTTTGAATGAGCGGCAACACACATATTTTGTTTGAGGATAGCTGGATTTACATCTTCTCTGGTCAAACAAACAACAGACAACTCATTCAACTTTTAATGTGGTATTGTGAGATTATTTCATAAAAAGGGCGTCGTTCGAAGTTGGTTTTAATTACATGTATAAACAATTGTTGTCCATTTGAATTAATATACTAATCATCATCTGAAATAGTTAAGCTGAAATCTGCAGCTGTTTTTGTGTAAATATTTGTGATTTTGTAATTACAAAGTTGCTTTATTTTCCTTTATACAGATTTTCATTTTCTGTAGATTACTACAAATTTAGAGATCCACTCTATTAAAATAAAGCAAAATGTTTTCATTTGAATATCCCACGAAATCTCTAAGAGTCCCTTAAAATATTCTGATGACTCATTGCGATGGTCGAGAAAAAATATCGGAATCCAGATTGTTGAGGTCTAAACATGTCTAATAGCTTATTCGCTATAGAATAGTGATGTGACAGGATTAATAACCATAACGATAGGCAAAAAACAATTTTTGAATGTATGCCTATCGCCCTGCACTACTCCCCTTTCCAGAAAAATTAATTTCTAATTAAAAAAACTATTTTTTTTGGGATTAGCAAAATATTATCCAGTTTTGCCAAATGAAACATAGCTTAATACTAATCCTTTAGGCAGTCCTAACTGGCAATAAAAGTCAAATTTTAATATTTGGTCAATTTTTGGAAATAAGGGCCAAAAACATGCATTTTTAGGGTGTTCTTCGACCTTCTTCGTATTCTGTGACAATCAGGCCCAAAGACTTGAACAAAGACTAATTTCAAGTTATGCATTCTAATTTTCGGAGAACACATTTTTCTTTCTTTTTCATAACCAATAACCAAAACTAACATATAATATTAAAATTATGAGCTAACTCTTAGCCTATACTCTAGATTTTGAATGCTTAGACTTGTGCCAAGTCTTACAATGTTGTCACTGCAATTGGAATATGGAGTAGACATACGTTGTACACTGCATCGCACCATTGATTATCAAAGAATAGGCATAAAGATCGCTATGGTAATTAATCCTATTACATCACTACTTCTACGGCAAATTCTGATGCTTATTGATAGGGATTTCAGAGATTGTTTCTACAAAATGTTTTGTGTATCACCGAACGACCATGTATATAGGTTGATTTGGTCTTATTTTCATGAAGCATGTAAATAACATTTTCTATCTGAAAGTATTTTTTACTCAATTTTCATTTTGATATCAGACTTGTCTCTATCAGATTGAAGTTAGCCATTTCAGTAGAACATTGATGCTTGTCCCAAATTTCAGGTGTAAAAAAACTCTAAAAAACTATTTTTTCCACGAAAAATGTTGAATATTTTATTGAATTTGTAAAATGTGGCTTCACTAAAACTAGATGTGTTAAATTATTGATGTTAATGTTGATGTTAAAAATCACTGAATATCACCTTTTTGAACTTTCACTCCCAGTTGCAGTTACGATTATATGATGGTTGTAAGAAAACTCTAAATAGCAATTGTCCACGAAACATGTTGTTGAAATATGTTATTTAATGTGTAATGGCCTCACAAAACATGCAAAAACTAGATGTGTGAAATTGTGGATTTTAATGTTGATTTTTTTTATCTTTCACTTCCAATAAAGGTTTCCTTTTAATTCAAGAAACCATTATGATTGGAATCATACCGGATTACTTCGAAAGGTACTTCAATGCCGCTGTTGGGATTTATTCCTGTGGAACAGCACTCGCTATTTTAATATTTCCACTACCAACTCAAATCCTTCTCGATACTTATGGTTGGAGAGGCACCTTGCTTCTACTCAGTGGAATCGTACTTCATTCTGTTCCATGTGGCTCTATTCTGCGTGCGGAAATAAAAGTAGTAAAAAGAGAATACGAGCCAATTTTTGATTTATCAACGTTCAATAGTACGTCTGATGATACAAATGGATCCAATGACTTACCAAGACGCCTAATAAAAAACCTAGGCTTACATCTCATGACAAGAGCTAATTTTGTCACGCGTGTTTTTGTCCAAGCTTTAGCAATGGGGTATATATTTACTGGTTGGATAATCTATATGGTATCATTCGCTGTATCTAAAGGTGCATCTTTGAAAGAGGCTACTATCATAGTTACTAGTGGAGGAATTGGTATGTTAGCAATTAGAATAGGGAACTCTTTGCTGCATAAAATCATGATATACAAACAACTTCTTTACCTATCATCTGCAGTAATGGCGATCTCATTGTCTCTGACGACTGTATTTACAGATTTTATCGTACTTAATATTATCTCAGTTATATTTGGAGCAGCAATGGGCGTGTTTGGTATGGAAATGTACATATCGGCAAATATGAACTCGTGTGATTCTGAACACTTTCACTCTATTGCCTGGTTGCATTTAGGTTTTGGTTGGGCTGCCATACTCAGTGGGTTTGTTACAGGTAAGCTATATACAGGGATACAGACCAGGGATGAAATTGGGATATGACTGTCAGTGAAATAATATATACAAGAATGTAAGCCACCATTTTCCTGCCATTGCGTATCCTAGAACACTACCGCGATTTCTAGACCAGGCTATATCGCGTCCGTGCTCCGCGTTCAAGTAATGAAAATCGCGACTTGCTGCATCCACGGTTAGAATTTTTCAAGCCTGCTACATTGAATTTTTTTAAAAATTTTAAACAGCTTTTTTTAATACCTTTAATTATATTTTTAGCGCATCCATGAACTTAATTGATCAAATACATCAAATCGACCAACAATCCCGCTATCCAGGCCAAGATTTATTCAAGTAAAATACTGTTTCAATCACGAAAATTAACCTAAATCTCGCGCCTACACGTAAGACTTCGCGATAGTGTATTCAGATATCGTTGTCAAGCTCGAGGTGATTGATCCCCGATGATTGACAGTTAGGAATGCGTGTACCGGAGTGCTGACGTGGAACGAATTTACTGTCAGTGGCCTGTACAGACACATACACTACACCAAATCCAATTTCACGCATTCCTACACCTCAGTGGTAGCCATGGCTGGGTCTCCGCTGATTACATCTCACTTGAAATATGAGTGACCTCACGCACTCAACACCCCTCCACACACAGTCACAAATAGCTCATTTTTCGATATCTATTTCAAATATGTACAGTTTGGAAAAATGGCGGATATGATTACTTTTGCTGATAATGTACAATGGACATTCACTGATTGCTTCTCACAATCCCATTCTTATTAAAACAGGTTACTTGTTTGACATGACGGGCAGTTTCACCATTCCATTTAACATCTTGGCAGCCGTATCTTTGGTGGCAACATTATCGCTTGCAGTAGGAGACCTTCTACTACAAGGCAACTCGGTTATGATGTAATTAGCTTATACCACCAAGTGAAACATTTTACATTTACAATACAATGTCTATTCGCAAGCCTATTATTAGTGAAAAGTATTAATATTCGTCCATTTACAGAGGCATTACGTTACATGTAAATCTTGAAAATGATATCGAGGACTTGTGGCTTGGTCAGTGAAGAACGACGACAATGGGACAAATTTATAGTTTACAAAATATTAATGTGATTGAAAGGTCAATCATTGGATTCATTGCTAAAAATGGATTAAAAATAAACGAAATACATCAAAGGGCAATCAAGTTTTGACCTATTTCTCAGTCAATTTAGTCCAATTTGACAAAACAATGCTTCTTTGACCCCTCTCTTAAATGCTTTCTCTGTCCAAGATTTTAACATCCTTGTTGTGAAACGAATGTTTGGAAATGTCCAAATACGTGTAGACGGCCGAAGCTCCACAGCCAGTCGGTCATTTCAAATATTGAGTTTTAGTTTTGGTTTTGGTCACGTGGTTTCCTAATATCCTGCCTAAAGCTCTTGAGTGATGTCGTTATCCATATCTTTGTTTGTACCCTTTGTTAGAAACTTATAATTGGTTTTTTATATAACTGTGCGACCACAGGAAATCAGGTTTGAAGTTACCTTCATCATATAGTTGACTATAGTACAAATATGATTATTGTTTAATTACTACCTGCATGAATGATAATCTTCACAAACGAACCTTCAAGTTGGACATTTATATTTTCAGCAGAATAAAAAAAATTTCTTGATCGATAAAAATATAAATAAAAAAAAAAAAAAAAAATTAATAAATAAAATAAATAAAATGTATATTGAATGACAAATTAAGGGAAGACCCTCATCAAAAACACCCATTATTTTTTTATAGTCATATTTCATTGTCATTCAAGGTATTAAAAGAGCAGATGTGTTTCTTTCACATACTTTTTATTCCACAAAAATCACAATTACGGTTCCCATCTTGCGCGATCAAATGTATTATTTATGTATTTTATTGTTTTTCAAGCAGTGATATTTATTATGTATTTTATTGTTTTTAAGTGGCGATATAATAATATTTTTACAGTAAAAAATCTGTATCTCAAAAACCAAATAAGCTTTTATCATGTTATCTTCAAAGCAAATTGTAATAAATCAAGTGCCTTTTTTTTTTACATGTTGCATGCAATAAATTTTCAAAAAGGTATTTCTAGATATAAACACATTTCCCCCAAAATGAAGATTTTTAACCTTCGGTACACTCTGTGGACCCCATTTTTTAATGGATTTCTATGAAATTCGCTCAGAATGTGTGTCAAGTCATTTGTCAAAAAATGTTGGAATTAGATTTTTGATATTTTTTTTCAATTTTGATATCTGAGCCCATTTTTGGGCCCAAAAATTGCATTAATTTTTAGTTTTTTAAATTTTTTTTTTTTTTTTTTCCCAAACTTTTTTTAAAGAAAAAATCTAACTCCAACATTTTTTAGATATAACCTCTCTCTTTCATCTAAACAAATCAAGTTCCCTGGGTCCATAGACTGCCCTGAAATTTGACACCTTTAATTCCAAGATGGCCGCCAATTAAACATGCAAATTAGGTGAATTGTTTTTTTCTTCTATTCATTGACCCAAAGGTCCTACAAACCAAATTTGGTGATCTTATCATAGCACCTTTATTAAAGAAAAAGTGATTTCGATGAGGGTCTTCCCTTAAGTGACGAACTGATATTTGTCAAATTGATTTGGTGCAGCATTCGAGTCATTAGCACCCAAACGCGAATAGCGCGCCGGCGCGCGCGATCAACTTTGCGCCAGTATAGGCGTCCTGCGCGGGATTGCCAGCTCGCAGTACGCGTTTAGTTCGTCACGGTGTAAAAAGTAAACAAAAATGTGAAACAATTTTCAAATTGCATCATTTATGTTGTCCTGATCATAGTATCAAACCGTGAACATCCTCGGTTAGGAGGTGTGTCCTCGGTTGTATGGTATGTATCCATATGTAGGTCCTCGTTAGGAGGCATTTACCAACGCTACAGCACTCCACAGAGCGTGTCGTCAATTGGCGACTACGTGCATTTAAATTGAATAAATACAATAGTGGCGTAGCGTGATAGGAGCACGGGGGCACGTGCCCCCTAATTGTTTTGAAAAGTTAGAAAATCCAATAAGAAAATGCCGAAAGCCAAGGGCAAGGAGCAATAGGGGCCCTTTTATCATCTCCGTTATTAGCCTTATCCCTAAGGGAACAACCCGAAACAAGTCCTATAAACGAAAGTCCTTTTGATGGGAGGCTGAACCCCTCATCTCCCTCTAACGTAAATGTGAAATATCGAAAATTCCAGTATTTCTAGGCAAATAAGAAAACTAAGTGGCCCGCAAAATTATATGCTTTAATTCGCCATAAATAATTTGGCATATGGCCATTTGCGACTCACTTGTCTATATTTAATCTTTAATATACTATGAATGTAAAGACGCCTGTTAAATATATAGATAAACATTTTCATACATGAAGTAATTATTAACACACAGGAAACAAGAGGCACACATTTTGAATCTTTGTTGTTGGTTTATTATATGATTGATAATGATGTTAACGTATGAGAGTGTCATCCTCATCCATTTAAAGCAGGGGTATACGAGGTGCACTATTAAAATCATTTACAATCATTTAATTTGCTCCTATTTTGTCTTTATTAATTGTGTAACTATGTAAATTAATTCATATATTTCCATGTTTACTAAAGTCTATAATCCTTGACCAAAATGTATAGTTATGAATTTTGAAACTTTAATGACTGCAAAAAAGGAAGAGGAAGTCATTCCATATTTATATCATCGTAACTAAATTTAATAGTCCTAAGTCTACCTGTAATATGTGTAATGAACTTTATTCTTCACGGGTCATTTGATCATTATGAAAATATTCATGTGTCTTTTCATGAATCAAGTACCGGTAGTCATGGAAATCTTTGAAAAAATAATGTATTCATAAATCCCAGTTATTACATATTCTATAGAAGATATTTGACATTGAAATAAGGGCTCCATTTACCAGGGACTTTTGTGTTTTAATAACAGTAGTGTTAGGGATGGGTCATTATATACGCCAAGGGGGAATGGAGGGGCTGAGGGGGAACACGAAAAAAATCTGTAAAGACAGGGAGGAACATGAATTTTTATTATTAACCGAAGGGGGAACACAAATGTTCTTTTTCACGAAAGACTCCTTTTTCATGATTTTTAATATAAAATTTCAAAATTTCTTCGCGCTTCGCGCGTATTTCTTAAAATATATCGTTGAGCTAGCTGAAATATGCAAACTTCGGCCAAAACTTGACGAAATTTTCAGTGAATGCGGCCTATTTTTGGTTGCACATTCCAAAAAGTCCTGCTTTTTTTTAATAGACTATGCCATAGGCGATTTTTGATAAATAAAACAATTAATCATGATGAACGCATTCAGTGGAACCCAAAATTGTACTGAAGTTTATTACATCAAAATACTAGTAAATTGTTATAAAAAAGTTTATTTAATTAGTGACAGTAAAAGTTGAAGTATATGTAGGCTTATATTATTGAATGCAACCTATCTTAGTGGCATTATTATAATGGCTCACTTCAATACTGAACAATTATTCTGATTTTACTGAGAATCTACCAGTTTCGCGAAAGCCTGAGTAAAACCAACACAAAGCGCCGCAAATTCCACAGATAGTTGTGTACGATGTATAGTTAATGGTAATGGCGTGTGCCCGGAAGATTTAAACCATAACGAGATCTAATCCAAAGTAAGTCCATTTTGGGAAGCTAACAAACAGATCAGATATGAAATCTATAAACGAACACAAATTGATACAAATCAGAGTTCTATGCTTAAATGTAATAGCCAGAGTGTCATATGCACAATGGGCAAGTGGACTACGGAGAAGTATATGCTTTTCATGGAACCACCACGAACGACCCCTTATCTATACTTCAGAAGACACAATTGTCATATTTTAGTGCCCCTTCCTCAGCTTTTTCAACTTCCAACTTTGTTCCATTTTTTTCCTCACCCGGAAAACACATTATACTTTTTCCTTGCCTAAACATTGTGAATGAGCTATGTTCAAGGATATCCATGTGTCCAGGCCCGTACCCATGGGGGGATGGGCAGCCCCGGCCCTTTGGGCAACCCCCATCCATATTAGATGACCCCTTTTTATTCTTTTAACCTAGAATACAAAATTTTGAAATGCTTGTTAAGGTGACTGTTATGCATTTTGATACTGTGATATCCATATTTGTTGAAAAAAAGGAGAACAAAATTACTATAAAATAACCCAATTCGCACGATTTTACTAAAAAAAATAACGCACGCGGGAGCTTTGAGACAAAAGACTTTTTAATATAGCCTCAGTGCTGTAAAATGCTGTCTGTATAATGTGAGAACCAGTACAACTGAAAGCATTCGGTAAAAACATCAGAAACAAAAAAGGCCAAGGACTTGTTTTTAGTAGGGGAGAGGAACATTATTTTTTTTTACCTGATTAGTGGGGAACCTGTAATTTTCTCCGAAGCCATAAGGGGGAGCGAAAAAAAATGTCGAGAAAAAATATGGAAATCGTCCAATCTTCCCATGTCGTAAATAACGACCAATCCCTTAATATTCGATTTTGGTCAAATTTTAATTTGATTATTCTTTATTAAAAATGCTGCAAAGCTTATGGATTGGGGTCTTCAAGATCTATTGGAGACGTTTGAAGGTAGGAAAATATATGATGAAGTATATCATATTATCGGGTATAACACTTAGTTTAAGTGTGTGCGAGGCCGAGACTGCAATCAAGACTTACGGTGATTTATCGGCGACAACTACCACCACGACCGGTAAGCCTAATTTGTGCATGTGGGCTATTGTGCAGGGGCTATTTTAACGTACCTCCTGGCACGTTTGTGCAGTGAGATTAAAAATCCGTGCAGTAAGAATTAAAAATCCGTGCTTAAAATATTTCTGCCATTCAAGTTTCAACCCAGTCAAATAACCAAGAAATGCTGTTCTTCCGCGAGATAGGATTGAATCGCAAATAATATTAAGTAAGAGTGATATTTATGTAAGTTTTCCTTTCAGTAAACAATACTTTTTATTCAACCAAAAATTTCCTTACAACGCCTCCAGAAGGCCTATAGGTAAAATTGTCCGGCAACGCCCACATTTGCTCCACATCTCCTTGCATTTTTCGTAAGGAATGCATCGGGACGAGTACAGAGGCGTACCGACCGGGGCCAGAGGGTGAAAGTTATTCCCTGGCCCGAAATACCAGGACAAAATTAACCAAAAATAGTTTTAAAAAAATCACTGAATCATAATGCGGCGGGTGCGTGCCCCTAAAAATCCCAATAGAAGCAAATTTAAGCCTTTGTATCGGGGCACGGAATAAGAATTCCCAATTTCTTATTTCTCGACCCAAGGGCTTAGAGCAAAATTGTACAATTGATTTGTTGGGAGTGGCCTTTCTTTTCTTTGCTTTTTTTCCTCAATCCTGTTCCTTTTCTTTCTCTTCATATAGGCTAGCATGCTTATATAAGCATTTAAAGCTTCGCTTAAGCATTTTGCTTGAGCCTGGTCCCATCAAGACCCAAGTGTGTGTCCGCTTGGACCGACCGGTTAAACAAACAAACAAACAAACAAACAAACAGTAAGTAATAATTGCCATGTGCATCTTCATTTTTAGACCGAAAACCGCCGTGTTTTGGGCCCAAACCCCGGGGGTCACTCCCATTGTGGCCTGTACACCATCCGCGATAGTAAAAAGGGTAGTGTTTCGTGGGTAGGCACGATACGCGCGTATCGTGTTTAGGGTGTCAAAAACATTACAAATTGGAAAAAAATGTGCTTATACGCGGAAAGGGTACATGTAAATTGGATAGATCGAAAGATAAATATGAAAGGGGAAATGATCTTCAAAAAGCATGTAAAAAGAAATTTGTGGTGGAAATTTGAAAAGTCGCCAAAACAATAGCACAGCAATCCTTATTTAGGGTATGAAATTTGATGCAAGGAATGAATTCACTGTTTAGGGTATGAAAACAGGCGTATCGTAGGGTATCGTTTCAGCCAAGGGTTAAATCCTTGTTTAGGATGCTTTTCAAAAGTTGATTATCGCGGATGGTGTACAGACCACAATGTGAGTGACCACCGGTGCCAAAATGAAGTAAAATTGCAAAAGTTTGCAGGCAAAGCTCCATCAAATTCCAAACTTAACCTTCATTTTCGGCGCTTCGATTCGCGCGAAAATGTCCCTTTAAAACTGTTACAAAATATGCTCCTCCCTCTAAATGTTAATGTTTCAGCCGCCATTGATGTGCATCTCATCCTATGTTCTGGTTTGAGGCCACAATTGTTCTAATTTTTAACCATTTCAACGTTAAAATTGAAGTTTTTACGTGCTTCGCGCACAAATGTCCCAGTAAAATAATTTTAGTACATATAGCAGGTCAGCGGCTTGATTTGGAAATTGTGAGAGTCAAAGGGCAAGGACACAGCCTGGCATGTAGGCCTGATAGTGAGGAAACTCAAATTATTGAAATGTAGAAGAATATTATTATATATTATTATTTATAAGAATATCATTGAAAAAGCGAAAGAGTGTTTTTATTTTAATGCGCGAAATTTACCTTCATTATTGCCATAATGTCGGCAGATTCTCGCGCTACTCGCGCAATCTGTTCAGCACAATTCATCATGTTCATATGAGCAGATATAGATGGGCGTCATATTGCTGAGAGGAGATACCAACATGACAAAATCTTCCTTTGGCCTGGTTTTAGGCCACAATGGTAATAATAATTGTCCTCATTTGGCTCATTTGGGTGCTAAGAAATCCGCCGGATGATTGGTTGCCATCTCCGCAGGTACAGCCAGAGGAAGAAACAAGGATGACAACAAGGATCAGCGTAAGTAGCCGGAAGTCGACAAAATGCCAAAATGTGACAAAAGCCACAGCTGAGCATGCCGCAAATACAAGAAGCCGCACTGTGACAAATAAGCTAATAGTGACAAAACAGCCAACTCTAACAAAGACTGCTGTAGAGGAACCTACAAAGAAAAGGAGGTCCACTGGTATTAATATAGGAACCTGGAATGTCAGGACGCGTAGGACAGAAGGTCATTGGGAAATCCTCCATGATGAGGTTAGAAGATTTGGTCTTGACATCCGTGGACTCTGCGAAACACACCTGACAGAATCCGAGACACTCATCAACAAATATGAATACACCATCCTTCTAGCAAGTAGGAAAGATGGCATTGGAAGTGAAGGTTTTGGGCTTCTAATATCACAGCCACTTCTTGAATGCCTTGTCAGCTATGAATCTGTCTCTTCTAGAATCCTAACAGCAAAGTTCAAAATGAAGGATGGAATACTCAACATCATTAATGTTTACGCCCCTACCACTACACTACGCACAGTGATGAAGAGAGTGATAAATTTTATGATGGGCTACAACATCACCTTCAGAAAGTCAATTAAGAAGGAAAAACTTATCCTGATGGGGGATTTCAACGCCAAAATAGGCTCTGACAGTAAAGCTTGGACCCCGCAATGGGCAAGTATGGTATTGGTAAGATCAACAACAGAGGGGAGAAACTGTTGGAATTCTGCATGCTCCCCAAGTTGACAGTTTGTAACACCCACTTCCAGCATAAAGCCTGTAGAAAGGTAACATGGACTTCACCTTGTGGGAAATACAAAAATATGATTGACTTTGTCATAACTCAACAGGAGAACCTAAGTACCATCCTGAATTGCCGATCATACTGCTCAGCCGATGTGGGCTCAGATCACAATCTAGTGATCGCTAAAGTGGTGTCAGCACCAGTCAGAACCAAACGCCTGAAAACAACTCCTAAAAGCTATGACGTCAGTAGACTTACCAACCCCCAGATGAGTTCAGAGCCAAGATTGGTAGTACTTTTGACCCCCTGCTTCAACTGGAGGATACTGATGTAGAAGACCTGTAGGCTAAGATCAGAGACACCACAAACAGAATTACTGAAGAATCAGTTGGTATTAGGAGGGCTCGCCAAGTGAAGGGATTGCCTGAAGAAGTCAGGAAAATGTGCCACCACAGCTCCAAACACGAACTGCTATCGGAAGCTGAACAAAGGGGTCAAATATCAAGTGAAACAGTGGAAAAGAGAACTTCTTGAAAAGACGTTCAAGAAATGGAAGAAGCCCATGCAAAGAACATAAGCCATGATCTCTTCAAGAAAGTCACAAAACTAGCAGGTGATAAAACCAAAGTTCAAACTGCAGCCAACGACAAACATGGTTCACTGAAAAGAGCCCCAGAGGAAGTAATGAAGTGCTGGGATGAATACTTCAGTAAACATCTGAATACAGAATTCCCCAGAGACTGTAATATACTTAACTCCATCCCGGAGCCTGTCAACCCCGCTACAGCAAGTTTGCCCTTTTCAATAGATGAAGTTGAAGAGGCCATCAAGAAGCTTAAAAACAACAAAGCGTGTGGTTGGGATAAGATCTCAGCAGAAGTGTTGAAAGCAGGAGGACCCATGTTGAAACAAATGTTGTTGAAGATCATCAACACTGCCTGGGCTGAAGGAAAAATCCCTGAAGACTGGAGTAAAGGTCTAATAACCCCTGTGTACAAAAAGGGCGACAAACTGGACCCAGCCAACTACAGAGCTATTACCCTCCAGTCAATCCCAGGAAAAGTATTCTGTAGGTTCTTAACCGAATTCCAGAGGCCCCTCAGATTCGGTATTTACAATACGCCAAATCTTTGAAAAGGCTAAAGAAAGACGCATTCCAATACACTGGAACTTTGTAGACTTCAAAGCAGCATTTGACACCATATGGAGGGAGGCCCTTTGGAAATGTCTGCGATCAGTAGGAGTAGACGCCAAACTGGTGAGCTTCTTTGCACAAATGTATGAGCAAACCAAATGCTCAGTCGTGGTAAATGGAAAGATCACCGATTGGTCCTAGTTATAATAATAATATAATAATAATACACAGATTTAGAGAGCGCTTTTTAAATGAAAAAAAACCAAAGCGCTATGCAAAGGAAAAATGCAAGAGGGAGGAAACATTAGGTGAATAGGTGAGTTTTCAGAATCTTTTTGAATGTTTGAACATTGTGAGAGTCACGCATGTGGGAAGGCAAGCCATTCCATAGAACAGGGGCAATGATAGAAAATGCTCTGTCAGCATCTTGGGATCTTGGAATGGAAAGGCAAGTGGCAGCAGTAGAGCGCAATGAGTACCCAGAATGACGGGTGTGAAGGATGGAGGACAGGTATTCAGGTTTAGATGAAGCAAGAACCTTATAAACATGGACGAGAGTGGAAGCCAGTGCAGACTATGAAGCAAAGGAGAAGTATGAGTATATTTTGGTTCTCTGAAAATGAGTCTGGCGCACTTGTTTTTCTGGGAGATGCCATTAAGCAAGGAGGAGCAGTAGTCAATTTTGGACAGGACAAGAGTCCTAACCGCATTGGTACACGCATCAAAACTGAGGAACCGCCTAATCCTCCAAATATTGCCAATCTGCCAATTCAAAGTTTTGGACAAATATGTAACATAACTAGACATCTTCATGTCATGGTCAAAAATGACCCCTAAATTCTTTATGGATGAAGATACAGAGATCTCCAACCCATCCAAATAAAGGGTGAGATATTTGAGATTAATGTAGTGATAATCAGAAGAGGCAGCAAAAAACTCAGTCTTTGCCATATTGAGCTTGATCTTGTTACTGGTGAGCCAAGCTTGTAGCTCATGGATGCAGTTGGAAAGTTTGAACAAGGTACAAGTTGCATTCCCCAGAATGGCAGTATTAAAGGCGATAATCAGCTGGACATCATCAGCATAGAGGTGATATTGGAGGCCGTGATTACGAATAGTGTTCCCGATGGCATGAGTGCAAAAGATGAACAATATCGGGCCAATGGCCGATGGCATGAGTGTAAAAGATGAACAATATCGGGCCAATGACCGCACCATAAGGCAGATGAACCTTATCAGAATAGCATCCCTTCACAAAGACCTGACTACTGCGATTTTCAAGGTAGGACTGGAACACTCTATGGGCATCACCAATGATGCCAAATTCTTGGCTCAACCGCTGCAACAGACCGTATCAAATACGGCAGTCAATTCAAGTAACACCACAAACACAGCCCTGTTGGCATCAGTAGCTATGAGAATGGTATTATGAACAGTCAGGAGTGCTGTCTCGGTGCTGTGAGCAGCCCGATACGCTGACTGCAAAGGTTTAGCCAGTTTATTGCACTCGACATACTTGGTGACCTGAGCAGAGACAACCTTCTCAATCAGTTTACCAAAAGGCCATATTGGAGACAGGCCGGTAGTTCGAGAACTCTTCTTCAGACACAGCTTCAAATTTGTCGAGCGAGCATTGCAATGTGCTAGATGTAGAAGATTGAGAAGCGGTGTTTGAAGAGGTAGCATGGACAGCATCAACATCAGCACGAATTGTTTCTACTTTACCAATGAAATATTTACAGAAATCATTAGCTAATGTAGCTGGAGAGCTACTATCTGGAAGGTCACGTGAGGTGTTATTCAAAAGAGCATTTATAGTCTTATACATGTCCTTAGTGTTACAATTGAGTAGACTTTCATTATAAAAAGATGCTTTCTCTTTCCCAATGGTTGCAGCAGCTTCCCTCCGGGAATCAATATAGGCTTGACGGTCCACTTCAGTCCTTGTTTTACGCCAACGCCGTTCACTCTGCCTACGTAAGCGTCGCGCATCCTGAACAGTTTGATTAAACCATTCAGGTTTGATGCGAACGGTACATGTTTTTTCTTTGCCAGGTACATAGGTCTCAAGTACTTGGCTACAGGTTTTGTTATAGAACTCGACAAGGTCTACATGTGCCCCATCCATGGAATCATCAGTGGTATTGAGCTTGAACACGAGGTCTTCCTCAAAAGCAACATGATCAATATTGCGGAAATTACGCGCTTTGTACACATTGGTGGCTCTGACAATTGACTGCTTCTTAAAATCAAAGTCACAAAGTATGAGAAAAATGATCAGAAACATGAACAGGGTGGATGTCATATGGCTTGACAACATGATCATTCTCTTTATCCATAACCAAATCCAAAGTGTGTCCCTTAACATGAGTGGGCTCATCAACCATTGTCAACAAGTTGATCGAAACTAAGACACTCAAGGATAGCAAGTATACATTTGGTGTCACTTTCATTGGGCATGTCCATATGGATATTGAAGTCACCCCATACCACTGATTGTCCAGAAAGGAGCTCAACTGCATTGAGAAATATCTCAAAATCATGAAAATATTGAGGCATTCGCTTTAAAGATGATGATCTATACACAACAACAAAGTAAAGGTTCTGGTTCTTCATATAGAATAATGAATGTTCAAAAGTGTCACTTTTGGGTAGTTTCTCCTCGCAGAGTTCGAGACTCAGTTGGCTCTTGAAAACACAGCGATGGACAGAGTTACGGGGTACACCCAAAAATGAGTAACCGCGAGGACACATTTGCCCAGTGATGACACGATCATCAGAACGGAGCCAGGTTTCTGTGAGAAAGAAGAAGTCCAAGTCCCCATTCAAGATTATATCAGTTACTGTGTCCCCTTTATTACCGACAGACTGGGCATTCCATAGACCTAACTTCATGTTGCTATGGTTACCTGATGAGTGCTCACGTTGTTTTTGCTGAACAGTTTGCTCATTGGAATGAGACATCATTGCAGATGATGCAGATGGATCCACACAGCTCATAATTAGAAAGTTGTTTAAAAGTATCTTCTTCTTTCCTCGACAAGTTGGTTTCTGTTTATTTAAACCAAGTGACTTAATTTTGTACCAAACTTCTTGAGACAGTCTACATGTAGTTGAAATACCAGTATTGTACTTAAGGTTGGTGTTAGACAGGGATGTCTTCTCTCACCATGCCTCTTCAATCTATGTCTGGAGTTTGTCGTGAAGGACATCCACAATCTAGGCGCAGGTGTGCAGATGGGTGACATGTGCATTAACAACATCCGATATGCAGATGACACCACACTCATGGATATGGACTTTGAGAACCTGCAAATCTCTACTAATGAATTGGAAAAAGCATGCAGCAGCTGGGGAATAAAAATTAACCCATCAAAATGCAAGATCATGTCTGACGATCCAAGAGATATCATGCTGAACCAAATGCCCATTGATAAAGTAAATAAGTTTGTCTTTATGTGTAGTAGTGTGCCCTCAGTAGAAGAGGATATTAAACGCCGCACAAAGTTGGCAGCCTGGGCATTTGGTAGATTGAAAAATACCATCTGGTCTAACCATGACATCACCAGATCGCTGAAAGTAAGGATCTACCAGTCGCTCATCCTCCCTATTGCCACCTATGGGTCAGAATCCTGGGCGTTGCGTGAATCTGATCGATACAGACTGGATGTTTTTGAAATGCGATGCCTTAGGGCAATGCTTGGAGTTTCACTACTTGACAAAATCCGCAACAATTCCATCAGACAGAGTCTCAACATCACTAGCTCCATCAATGATGTTATCTGCTGTCCCGGTAAAGTAATTATTAGACGCGGATTAGCGGGACGATTTGATAATTTCGTCCACTCCCCAACCTGGCTGGTCCGTTATATGCCTCCCATGTTTAATAGAAGCTAATAGAAGTCTACCCCTCAACCACCCCACCCCCTCCCCCATTCCGATTTCCGATGCCCACTACGATAAAAGTAAACTACACTTGCCATTAACGTGCAGCGATTTTTTTCGCATAAAATAGCCCCTGCTATTGTGTATCATGTTAAATATACAATACATGCATTTTAATATCACTTTGTTCCCCGAAATTCTCCAATGTCAGGTTTAAAAATGGCTGCCATTAGACTTAATGCCTTTTGGAACAAAACAAAAAATTTTCTTCGCACGTGGGAGGTTAAAGAGATTTGCATTTTTTTTAAAGAAAACCAAAAAATTGTTATACCTATTCTACAGCTCTAATTTCACAAAGCAGCCTTTGGACTTAATGCCTTTTGGAACCAATCTCTTCATATTTTTACGTTTATGGGCGCCATTTTAAAATAAAGGGCCCTAACTAACTATAAAGATATGAGCAGAGTAGTATTTTGTTCATCTTTGGAGTGTTCTGTACTCAAAAACAAAAAAGGGACCTTAATCCCAAAAATTGCACGGTATTCTTCTTGCCATTTGACTGTTTTAGGCACTATTCCGCTACTTATACTTTCCTAGAGCTTATGGGAGATAGATGCATGTGAAATTGCTTTTGTTGCAATAAGTGATGGGTAATTTTATAATTTGACGTGACTATAATGCCGTTCATTTCAAAATTTTCTAGGCATAGACGAGTTGTGTCGCCAGTCCAGGTATTATAGTAGTAATTGTAAATTGTCCATCTATTTTGTACTGAAATTCTGTTTACATACACGTTGAGATTTTATTTTCGCAGCATAATCATTCAACGGATACATTAATTGGTTTCAACTAAATTGCGAACACAACGTCTAGAGTGAAATGGAATGGAAGGTGCTATTAGGGGGATTTGTTTTCTACATGTACCAGCTTGGGACTCACAAGGCATTAGGTGTCTTTGTTCCGTTCTTCGCAAGGGAACTAAACCTGTCAGAGTATGATGTTGGTACAGCCTGCGGAATCGGATTAGGTGTCAGGTATAAAATTGCTTTGTGCTTGTGAGATTACTTAGTCTGCATTTCGTTTCGAAGTCACACCCAAACCAAATGCATACGTAAATTGGTCGCTAAAGTGAGGCAATCTTTGTGACTCTCAGGGGTATCGTCTTGCCCCAGAATATCATAATATGTGTCAGATGACCTGAATATACACGTATTAGTGGCACGCGCAAATGTCCGCGGGCACCCCCACACACTCACCCCTACACACCCCCACATCCCAAACCTCAACCCCACACCCCCTTCTCGGGCTGTGCGGCAAACGGGGACATTCACAAACATTATGTGTTTTCAATATCAAAACCGGGGACAAAATGGGCGATCATTCCAAAAACATCTTTGATGAAATAACTTATCATTGTTTTTGGGGACATGATAGATGTCCACGGATGGACATTGCATTTCTTTTCAAAACGGCGTGGTTTGACAAGCTTTTCTGCCACAGGGGATGCAGAGGGTATAGTCTTTCCAACCGGGGACGTCCCCGGTTGGCAGATGTCCCCGGTTGTGCAATTAAACACACACAACTGTCCCCGGGAGCGAGTTTGGGCGCACCCCCACACACCCCACCCCCACACACTTTTGTCAGTCGGGTGAAATGAAGTTGGTAAAGAAATCTAAAAAGTAACATACTTAAGAATGGCAAAGACTTGATGAATCCATCTGTGGGTGCAAAAATGCTTAGTTATGGAAAAAAAATCCCCCCCAAACTGTCGGAAGTTTCCATAATTCCAGAGTTAAGACCAACCTTTTAAGGCAAACATTCCAGATTCTACTCCAGCTGGGAGTATTTACGGCTTGCCATAGAACATATTTTATTCATCTGTCATGCTAAGAGTGTCATCCTCGTCCTGTGTTCATTTAATTGAAATTGTAGTATAGTAAACTTAATAAATATATTGATATTTTTGGATGTTTGCGTAAGTCTACCTATGTTTACGACTTTTGAAACTTTTGATGACTGCACAAACTTTTTAGCTATACAGGCCTCAATGGAACTTGACCTATTTTGCTGTGTTACGTAGGTAACGAAACATCCTAGATGGTGCAATCCCATCCTTATTTGAATTGTTTTATCAAAACGAAGAATTTGACACCTCTTTTGGCAAAATCGGAGCACTTTGATGTTTTTGACCCCCATAGATCCAAAAACGTGACCTTTGACCTTTTCGGCGATAACCTAAGAACAGCACGTCCTAGATAGGTCAAACTATACATTTTCTGAATCCTTCTGAATACATTAGAATGGTTTTTAACACAATTTGAGCAACTTTGAAATTTGACCCTGTGTAAAGTTCGATGACCCTATATTCCCCCAACCCATGCACCCTATATGCGCGTTTACCTGAACTTTTCTGCTCATACATATGATAAGGACTCGAGAAAACATTGTGTCAGTAATGTCCTTTCCAGGTGGCACCTCAATCTGAAGCCGGTCTAATAAATGTATAATATGATAATAGGCACGTGGTGCTGTGATTCCGTAATACTGGAGTACAGCATCATTCATTTACAAAGTTGCATATTCCGTAACGAAAACACCAAGATTGGATGACTTTAGCCATTACATAAACATTTATTTTTTTTATTTCAGCACTAGTATGGGTTTTGATTTCAGACAGTTTTAGCCCACATGCTGTGACTGTGTCTAGTGGTGCGATAGCAAGCTTAGGATTTGTGTTGGTCGGATTTGCAGATTCCTGGGGTTTCTTATCCTTTGGGTTGTTGATATCAGGTGAACAATTACCGTATTTCATTAACCTGTATAGTTTTTTAAAATATACAACGAAGATAGTTAAACCCTAAAACTACGAAGGGGGGTGTAGCACCCCTTAAGATTTTTTTATCCGTCATAAAAAAAATCGTGCGCGTTTCCGCGCAAACGACCTCAGATAATCGTAGATCCATCCTTTGCGCTCATTTTAGGATCTGCAATCAAAAATGACGATAGAGGGGGGGGGGGGGTGTTGGTGAGGCCCCAATTTTCATTTCGCTGTTGTGAAATTATTTCAAGAGCTTCTGACTTTTGACTTGTTAGTTATTTTGAAATTGTCATTTCCTTTTATATTTACGGAGAAAATTCGGTGAAAATTGCATTTTCGTAGAATTTTTAGCCGAATATCAATTTCGCCTATACTTTTGTACATAGCCAGAATTTCCCAAATTTGCATGGGCGCCCTCAAATTGTGACGTCATAGCGACATTATGTGGGGAATTTTTGTACTTATTTTGGTATATAATTAAAATTAGGGATTGCACCCCCCTTCGTAGTCCGTATTACAAAATATGCCTCAATAGTTTTAGGGTTAAGCATTAGGCTATGCGTTGGATGTAAACCTATCAGATAATATCTATCATTGGGGTCTTAAGAAACGGATTTGAACAAACAGGTAATAGGGCAAAGGGGACTTTTATTGGAGATATTGGTCGCACATTAATGGATGGAACAATTAAATATTTCATACAAGACTACCACATTATTTATCCATTTGCTGGTTTGTTATTGCTTTTGTGTTTGCTTTTTGCATAGGTATTGGACTAGGAATACCATTAATTTCCATTCCGAGTATGATTCGTGACCAATTATCTGATGGGAGACATGATACCGCTATTTCTTGGGTATACATAGGATCTGCTGTTGGGATGACTTTATTTCCACCCATTGTGGAACGACTAATTGATACGGTTGGCGAATGACATCCATGTTGATGGGTGTGTCTTGTTTAAATGTATCTATCGGCGGAATGCTTTTTAAACAATCCAAAGCTGAAACAAAAACCGAACAGACACATGACAAATTAGCAAAATGCACCCAGTTGCAAAATTTACTTAAAGGTCTTTCACATCTCACAGGTTTTGCATCATTAACGCATGAACCAATCATAATTGTTTACTTCTTGTCATTCTGTCTTTGGGGACTTACTTATACTGGTTGGACATTGTTTCTTATATCATACGCTATTTCCATTGGATTTTCAACACGCAACGCAGCTTTATTCTCGGCAATTGGAGGCATTGGGACTTTGACTGGTAGAAGCATATCATCCTTATTTCTTAAGCAACAATGGCCATCTCCGTATCTTCAATATGTTTTACTCTGTGCTGGAAGTGGTTTGGTACTTGCATGTTATCCGATTACACAAGACTATTGGATGATGATGTTTTTGTCGTTTATGGCTGGCATATTTATTGGAACGCCTCCAGCAGCTTGTATTTTGATCACTAAAGATTTGACATCAAACCATCCAGAATGCTACATTGGCGCCCTTGGATTGCAACACGTGCTTCAAGGACTTGGAATATTTGCAGGAGGTCCCATGACAGGTGCGCGCTGCCCCACATTTTCATACATACTTTTGTATTGTTCTTAGCTGATTTTACTATTGGTTAAATACCACTAACAGGCCTGGGCGATACATTGAAATACGACGAGTAACTATTTGTTTTCATGGCATCTGAAAAGACTACATTAAAATCGCTGAAATTGATCAAGTTATATAGCCAAAAAAGTACTTTTTAGGGTTTGATGCTTCAAAATGGTACATTTACTCTCATTATATGACATTTTCGTTGTAATAGTACCAAAATTCATACGCACGGCTTCGGTTTTTAGTAAATATTCGCCCTACCATAACTTTCAGCTTCGAGGGCGCACTGTCATTTTAAGGTGTTTACGGTTCAGTGCGTTAAAACAAGAAAAGTCACAGGTCAACCTATGTTGAATATTTGATCAAATCATATAGTTCCACCTGATATTAGTGGCATTTAACTGTGAGAAAATATATGAAAAATATGTGAAAAATATGTGAAAAATATGAGAAAATTCCACCCGAAATTAGCCATTTTCCCATTGAAACCCGTGTAATACATAGGCTAATTAGTGGTATTTAACCTATTATAATTCTGACTTTATTTAAACGTTCTAAACGCGAGTTTTTGCTTTGTTGCAGGCTATGACTTGTCCGGGAATTTCAGCATCGCCTTCTTCTCATTGGCCTGTTCTGCATTAGTTGCAGTCCTCTTAAGTTTAATTAACGTTCCAGAACTAAGAGGTTGCAATAGAGAGATAGGAGACGGAGAGTGAGAGAGAGGAAAGCAAGACAGAGAAGATAAGATCAGAGAAGGCCATGAGAGAAGGGAAAAGACACGACTAAATCAATCAATCAATAGTTATTATGTAAAAAAAAAAAACTAAAACACATAACAGTATAAGGCAGGCATTCGATTGTGAAGCCAAAGGTTGTAATAATTACGTAAACAAAACTCCAGTCGGGTGTATTTCAACGGAAAACATAAACTAGTCAGGCAACTGCTTTCTGTAAGGCAAGACGACTAGCTTTAGGGTTTAGTCGGACTAGGTTAGTCTAGCCGGCTTGAATAGCTTTAGGTTAGTCAAAACAGCTTGATTTGTCTAGCTTCAGGATAGTTAAACTTAATTGATTAGCTTTAGGTTAGTCAAGATAATGACTCTTTTACCTACGCAATACTGAAGCTGCTCAACTGCTTTGAACATGCATGTTCATTATTGCTATACACGTAGAAAGCTTTCTATACAAAAACAATTCTCTTATAAACCATCTACGCAGAGTTTCCTCCACGATACACCAGAGCACACATTTTCGTCCAAGAGCTTCCAAGCAAGCGGTGCAATTGCCTCCACACAGTCTTTGATTAACTACACGGTTGACTGCATAGAATCGTAAGAGCTGTGGAGCTTCTAGCTGGATAATGGGCCAGCTGTGATTGTTTTTTGTCGAAACCTCGAGTGTTCCCTTCATCCAATCAGAATTCTTTTTATATCAAACGAAAGCTAACACTTCCCCCTAAAAATACTTTTCGTCATTAGGTCAACAGATAACGCAATTTAATGTTGAAAATTACCCCTCCAAGCACATTTTTTTGACCAAAATCTAAGTTTTCAAAGTAAAAACCTCAAGTGTTTCTTACAATATTTTTCAAATTTTATGTCATTAAATGAAAAAGAACACTTATACTCGTATTGTCCATATACTAGCGTCATTAGAATGAGCAATGACCAATTCTCTTTAAATTGCAAATATTGTGCAAAAACTTACTATTTTCGCCTGTTTTGTCATACGGTTGTAAATTCAATGAACTTTGCTAAAGAGCGCTTACAAATTGATATGTTTTCGCACGCTACACGCGCTATTTGTTTACCATGATTCACTAGAGCAGATTTTGCTGGGCGTGACTTTTCCAGGGGAGGTCTTAGCCTCCATTTAGCTCTAGAGGGCAGCATATCAAATTTTTAAATGGTGTTTAGCGTGATAAGTAGGCGAAATAGATCGGCATACAGGGTTAGCTAATACTGCCGCCCAGCACGGTCTACACTGATCACCGTTGAAAAATTGATATACTGCACTCAAGAGCCAAAGCGCTGGTTCCCTGTTCTCTAATTCAAAATAAATCATGGGTAACATCAGAGAAGATGTAAGGAAGAGGAGGGTTAACAGAATTATACAATTGAGATAATCCCATACGTAATCCTGTCGCATCTATTCATAGTCCGTTATTCTGAAGTAGTTGGACATCCACTTATAGTAACCTTTGATGTGATGTGTGAGACCGCTCACGGTTGACCGATTTGCACTTCAGAATGGGAAATATTGCCAATGTTTCTATAAAGATTTTGTCGAAAAGTTATGAAAACCGTGTATTAAGGACCTACTGTTGGATGGGATACCACATGTGGATAAAACAAGAAAGAAATCGAGTATTATAAAATTTCCCCCACAATCCGCACTTATATGTGAACATATAAATTTCTAAAGAAGAATTTTTTAGGATATTGTTAAAGAATCGATAATTGTTGATCATTTCTATTTAATTTGTTTATGTATTTTCCTGTCATTTCCTGTAAACCTAATAAAGATATTCTGATAATTGAAAACATCCTCTATCATAAATAATAGAGGCTGAAAGTGACAAGAAGCGACAAAAATTATAATTTGCCATGGAACTTCAGTCATATTTTATCTGAAAAATTACTGCATGACAGGGCCTGCATGTATGGTACGCATGGCATGATGACATTCAAGCACTGACCTATCCCTAAAACTAGTTAGATACAACTTGTGTATCACATCCGTCCCGGGTTCAAACCACATTGTGGTATTCTATTGTTTAGCGGCTATAGAGGGTAATTTACTTTGAATGAGCGGTCTCACACATATTTTGTCTGAGGATAGCTGGATCAACCTCCTCTTCCTTACATCTTCTCTGGTAACACGAACTTAACCAAAAAAAAACAAAAAAACAAAAAAACAAAAAAAACAAAAAAAAAACAGAATATGCCCGTCTGCCAAAAGGTCTCTAAGATAGAAAAGGAATTCAACGGTAGAGAAATGTCAAATAATTGTGAAAGAAAAAGGCTTCGGAAAAGGGATCAAATGCAAAACCAGCACAGATGTAGAAACATTCAAAGTGTCCGAGATGCCGCGCAATTAAATTATTATTTGCCCCCGTGGTGGGCAAATCGCAACCAAAATGCTTGCCATCCTCTCGGCATGTCAAATCCTCTCATGGCCTACCAAAAATGGCTTGCCCCCCTCGTCCTGCTAAATAGTCCTGCTAAATTATGCCAACATTTTGGGAACCTAATTTGCCAACCTTATATGGTCTATAATGCAAGCGTAGCGAGCAGGTAATTTTGCATATTAGAACGTTTCCGTTTTCTTTTCCTTAACCTGTTTAGACCGTTTGAATAAAACAAAAAGTGGGAGAACATAAATAAAATGTCCACTTTTTGGTGATATGGCGGATTATGGCGTTCAAAAAGTCCGCAAATCCACTGTTTGGGGCGGCATGCCAGGCAGTTCAAATTCAGTTGTATTTTGAGGGGTAAGTGAATGAGGTGTTTGGGTGTCTGCGGACTCTGCGGGTGTGAGTATGTAAGGCGATAGAAACAAATTAGTTCGATCTTTTGACCGACCATCGATGCTTGGTAAATCCTTATTATTTATGAAATCAATTAATTTAATATTGTTAATTGGAATAAAATAGTAATTTGTGCCTGTAGTGATATTGACCGATATAAATTAAGCGTTAGTTCTGATTAATTAGTTAATAGTTCATTAATAACAAGCATCGAAGCAGCATCGACGGTCGATCCGAAGACCGAACAAATTTGTCTCTGGTGCCTAAGTCGGTTTATATAGGGTAAATGTAGCTGTGTCAGTAATCACTTGGTCTCTACTTGACTATCAGTGCTGCCATCTGATCCAAAATGGTTTGGCAGATATGTGTAGGGCAGTCAATGCACGGCGTTAACTTTCTGCATTTGCCCACTGTAGTTTTGGCTTAGGTTGCCCACTGTAGTTTTGGCTTAGGCTTACACATTACTCGCCGCTTCGCGGGTCACACTCCCCCCCCCCCTAGATCGCGAGTCCGACACTATCTCGAGTCAGCAAAATTGCTGTTTTGTCCTTTTCACATACTGACGTATTTGCGCAACTGCTGACATACTGACGTATTTGCGCAACGTATTTGTCATTTGAACGGCGAAATTGACATTAGTCCTTTTCACATAGTGACGTGTTTTATCTAATATTGATTTTTTGCAGAATAAGTTATGCTCTGATAGTGACAAGTGAATTATATTGAAAATATGACATATTTGCATTACTGTTAACCTGGTTTTAATCGACAATAATATTTTAATCATGATTATGCAGCAAATGAAAATCGCTAGATTTTCAAGTTCGATTTTCTCGAAATGCGTATTTTGCAAATACGTCAGTATGTGATACGACCGACGATTTAATGCGTTTTAGATGCAAGTTTGACCAAGTTTATTCTCTCAGAGGCCTTTGAAGTTAATGAAATTGTCACAAATTGTATGAAAATCCGATTCCTTGGATATGAAGCAATTTGGTCTAATCGGCACGTACCTTGAAACTCCCAAATTTTCAGGGGAGGGGGTGATTGTTATCATATCATTAATATTTGACCCTTGCAATTATGAAACGCAATTTATTTTCGTTTTAAAGCTGTTTTTAGCAGATAAACGGTAAAATCTATAAAAAAAACCTAGAGAATTGGAATTAAATGCAAATTTAGGGGAGTAAGCATAAACGGTTAAAATTTTGAAAATGTGCACATTTTTGGTATTCGCTATATAACTTTAAAAGGGCATTTCCCTTTATGTGAATGTCACAGAGCACTCAAACCTTGAGTGTTTTACTCACAATATTTTCACAAATCCACGATAAGGGTTTTTGGGAGGGTCAGTCGGTCAAGGATGCCATGTTGGGTTAAGGGGTGTCATTGTGGATCATTGTATGTCATTGTGGGCCAAAGGGTATCATGGTAGGTAAATGGGTGCCATGTGGGAAAAGGGGCGTCAGGGTAGGTCAAGGGGTGTTATGGTGGGTCATTTGGAGCCATGGTGATTACCAATTATGTGTCTTGTTACAAGTTACCTTGTGTAAGTCTATAATGTTCATACATGGTTCATATCACATCTTAAAAGGTTCCACCAAAGTAAATTCACATAGTAGCAAATAAGAGGGGAGCAATATTTTGTTCTTTTTTTTAAAACTGAAATTTCACTTTTCCACCCTGCATAATTCATGAACACCTAGTATAAAGATGCTGACTTTGGCATATATCCTATACTTGTAGCGTCAGCATTCCAAAATAATATTTACACTCATATACATCCGCTGTAAGCAATCAAAGTTATTCTCTATTGAATCAAAATTGGCGATTTTTCTCACATTTTACAGTGTAAAACACTTTTTAGGACCAATATTATGACATGCGATCAAAAGTAAAACAGTTAATGAGATTCTCTGCATTGATGTTAGGGGACAAAATTGTTTGCAACATGTTCTTATTATAATTTAGGAGGAGATTTTTATTTATTTACACAAGGGTGTCGTGAATGCAATAGAGTATGACAATGTATGATGCGTATTTCAGATTTTGAAGCAAGAAGACACCAACATGGCCATGAAAGATGTTAGCAAGATAATGCGATTAAAAAGTATTTCAAAAATAAAAATTGGGCTATTCGTCATCCAAAGCACTTTCCCACCCTATTCGAAATGGGCTCACTCCGGCGTGGCGGCTTCGAGTAAATTTAAGTAAAATAATGTGTTGACCGAGACAAAATTGGAACACAAATGGTTTTTTTGCTAGTGACTCTAAACACCCACCTGAACAACATATCCAAGAACGATACAAATTTGAATTGGGCGAATCTCCGATGTACAGTTCTTGAGTCATAGGCATAAAGGTCAAATGTAAAATGGTGTTCTCCTTCATTTTCCATAGTGGTTAAAAATCCAAAATGATCCAATTTTATATCATTATTATGTTTTGATAAATCCAAGTGTGTGAAAATAAGACTGTAAACAAAAGTTATTAATGATTTTAGTGGCATTTTGGCCGCCATCTTTGAATCAGGAAAAAATGGTGGACCGGTGGCTTTTTTGTTATCCTATATATAAGAGGCTTTGCGCTGTTCATCATTATAGTCGAATAGAACTTGCTGTTGTGTGTAAAATTGGTTATGACTAACATGTTTTGCTTTAATATGGACAATTAAAAGGTGTATTGAATAAGAATATAACAGGTGTTCGGTGGGCAAACTTGCACATTTCGAAGAATTCAAAGTTCAAGTTTAAAGTGGGGGGGTCCTTAAGATTTGATTAAAACATATTCAAAAATAATGCTCAGGTCACAAGGATCAAGGATTTAGAAAATACGAGGGTCATTCAAAAAGTTCTACTTCCATCGTATCTCTGATTATCTTAGATGTAAGTGCCAGGAAGTTGAAATTACTCATTTTTATACATATGGTCGAATCCAACGAAAAGTGTACACGGCATGTTCAGGGCCATAACTTAAAAGTATTAATCAATTGGCATTCGTTTTTGTATTGTGTTTATTCGCCTTGATCATACGCTTCGCGCCATATATAATAAGACTCCCTTCTGTGAAAAACTTAGACACAGAGACCCCAAAACATGCTATTTTTACCCATTTTTTCAAAATATTTCTTAAAGTATTTTTAAAAACATCTAAATCAGTTATGAAAAGAAGTCATTGGATTGAATCTAAATTGATTTTCTGAAAGGTGTGTATTCAAAGATTGCCTGTTCAATTTTTCACATATTTGTACATAATTATGAATTTTTTGTGATAATTTTTTGAGTGGTATTTTTTACATTACCTACGAATACAATTTTTCATAGCACTAGATATATCTTTAAAAATGGAAATCACTAATAAATGCGCAATTGATACAAGCTTTGATATGTCCAATACTGAAATGCATTGCATTCGGACATCTTTATTATTGTGTTTAGCTGCCAGAAATTCTAAATGGCACAAAGGTAAGTTTGGTAAAAAAATATGCATTACCTCCGAATACATGTTAAAAGCTGTGTCATTTCCACAAAGTGAGAGAATAGTAAACAATAGTTAAGCAATAGGTGCAGGGTAATACACTCTTTATTTCTACCAAGTTTCAATAGCCTGCGTTTAAATATTTCTGAGATGTCAACAATAAAAGCAAGTATTCGTAGGTAAATTTCGGTAACCGAATGTTACCTACGAATACAATTTGACATCATGACAGTATTGTGAAACACCGCCATTCATGCCAATGCCCATATTGGTACATAACGAAGGCCTATGTGTTTGCTATCAAATCATATGTCAATGAAAGTTGCGAATTCACATACATGCCCACCATGCAAAAGTGAATACGGCTTAATTGTTGAAAATATGTACTGAAATAGACGACGGTCTGCTCATTTGAAAGAAAAATCAGATTCAAAGAAGATTAGAAGGGATAAATACTTGGATTTGTCAACTGTCATGTGTGCTTCATTTTAAATGTTTACCGACCTTCTGGTTTCTGAGTAATTTGTGTCCAAATTGATTTATTCGAAGGTAACTTTTGACGTTTTCGCTAAGGTTACCTACGAATACCATGGAAAAACGACTGTTCTCATTGTTTCATGATCTAGACATCACAGTGATGGACCCTGGTATAAGCTAATTGTAGTTGCCCTCAAACGAAAGGCCACAAGACGTAACTGACTCCAAGATGGACTTCACAAGTCTGCAATAACGGTTTTAAGCGATTTGTGTGCAATTAAGCAAATTAAAGTCACTTTAGTACCTTTGTTTCTTACATCAATCCTCTTTCAACCGCTGTGAACCGACATTATTAATACATGATAGGGTCTAAAGTATCAATAAACGTACATAAATAAAATAATACATTCAAAGTGCTTTATAAAATGAAGTTTTGATTGCGATATCCAGCAAAAGTCTAATTCTTACCTACAAATACTGAAATGTTACTTACGAATACAGCATAATACATGACATGTGTAATGAAGTGTCACTGCCAATGGAAATTAATTGTCAAAAACTTTAAGCGGTTCCCCAGGACACTATTATTACCCATATACGGATTCATTCAACAATTATTTATTATGTAAAATTGCTGATTAACTACTTGTATATCAAAATGAAGTGGTCAAAATCTTGCTAAAAGCATCAAAAATGTTTGATCTAAGGTAATAGCATTTATTCATTTGGACGTACCATCTGAAAGAGATCTAAAACTACCATTTTATTAATTCATTACCATAATAGCAAAATTTAAACCTCTAAACTCAATATAGATATTGTTAAATCGCTCATGTTACCTACGAATACCCGGGTTTCTTCACCTTTTCATTGTATAAAGCGTTAGGTGTATGCGTATAATTCCTAATATTCTTGAAAGCATATATCCTACTCGTTCTTATACAATGTGTAAATTGATTCATACTCATTTGATAAATAAAATACAGAAACTGACCTAAACTTCATTTTCAAAAATAAACTAGCATAAATTGACTAAGATCATATTGATCGCATTATAAAAATAAAACAAATATTTTCTGGCTGAGCTAGCATTTTCCTGACACCCTGTGGTCTACATTACACGAAAAAAGCGTTAATGGGAATATTCCATTTGTTTTAGGTTGATTAGTATTGCGATAGTGAAAGCATCCTAGTGGTATTCGTAGGTAACATTGGGTTTTGATATCACATTTACTATCACACGTCCTGGATTTATTTTTCAAGATTAGTAATGGCACTTTTGGTTCCTATAAGGCCAATATGTCATCAATCAATGGGCAAAAGGAAAAAATTGTGGAGACATTTTTATTTCGGACTTTTATTTTTGGCCCGTGGACACTTTTGGTTGGATTCGACCATATGCGTAAAACACAGAATTTATCGAATTTTGATAAAATGGTCTACACAATGGTCTGAACTATATATCTACGATGCTTCGTTAATATTGTAAAACATCGGCAATCTTTAGCGATGTATCGTATAGACGAATCCAACCATCTTTGGTTTCCCGCTGGCACCAACCTGGTGTTTTGAGCGTCCGATTGTGCAAATAAAAGCCGCCTAACACCTAGAGAAGATGCAAAGACGAGGAGGGTTAATAGAATAATATATACAATAGAGGTAATCCTGTCGCATTTATTCATACATAGTCCTTTTCGTATAGCGAATAGCGAATACCGTATACTTCTATGTGATCGCAGCCTAATTGACCACTGCGGGTAGCCACATTGAGTGAGGGCTTGTTCTATGTGCCTGTTTGCGATCCGTTTCTTCAGAAACTATGGAATCTTTTCTGTCGATGAGGGTCCTCACATTAACACCTAACTTGTGATGTAACAGATGGTGCGATGGAAATTGCAAATACTGGTCCGTGAATAGTGCAGTTATTCTGCACAGCAAACATGATTCGACCTTTGCAGTACTTAAACCTGGTTAACAGGAAATACTCCAGCAAAATCAGTCGATAAAGTCTAGCCCATCCTCCACATTGAATGATGGACTGTACTTATGTAGTAGATAAAGGGTGAGAAACAGACCATTACCATAGATAATTGGTGTCTTGTTGAGGTATGGTGAGCATGTTAGTCGCTCGGAAGGCGAGACCTCGAAGGGGTCGAGCCTTCCGAGCGACTAACATGCGTATCCTTAAAATGTTTTCAACCAATTATTTAATTGTACCTGGTTGAGCTGCTATTTGTCTATTATTTGCAGCTTATTTACATACAATAATGATCACGAATGTATCTATCAATGATTATTTAGGATATATTTATTCATAGCCAAACTATGCATATAAAACGCACGAGTATTGCACAACAGCTACTTATTCATTTAGCTTGTACTAGTTAAATGTCCGAATGAACTGAACCTACAGGGTGTCCCAATAAAAACAGAACCCTCATTGCGCCCTCTTATTTTTGAAAAGTTAATCAAATATATTTTGGTATTTGAAGAAACCTTTATTCGTTAGGTTTAATAAACTGAAAGAAATATTTCAATCGGCTCACAACTTTTGAAGATATGCTCTTTTAAAGAAATGTACCCGTTTTTCACTCTGTCCACGGAGGAGGTTTGTCTACTTCAAAGATTGAAAAGGAGTACGCGTACCATGTGTGAATATCAAGCATTCCTAAATGATAACTAACTTCATAAAATAACGAACTTTGTTTAGGAATGGCCTTTACCGGTGGGCCTATGGGCTATGGATTGTGTTAATTGTCATTAACTTGTTGTCAAAATGGACGTGGGATGGGACTTCTCTTGCTATTCTTGCGATTAAACTTGTTTTTTCTTGGTTATTTATGCCTTTTTTGTTTGTTTTATCACTATCAAATTGTATGTATTTGACCCTTATGAAGCCAAAACTTCAACCTTTGACCTTTTTGCTAATAACTTCAGACTAATTGTCCGTAAGGTAGGTCAAACTATATATTTTCTGAATTGTTGTGACCTGAGAAATATTTTGGTATATCTTTTAACCAAATCCTAGCAATTTTTAGTTTTGACCCTGTGTAACCTTTGACCTCATATTTCATTTATTGCTCAAGGGTGCTCACTGGACACCTGTCATTTTTGACCTCTCAATATGCAAAGCATCAACTTTAAGCAAAAAATGTTAGTCATACGCATCATTACACTAAAGGAAAAAGAACAACAGGCATCTACTCGACTAATAAACAAATGAATTTAGAGAATAAAAGATAGGATTTTGTCTTTTGCCTATCCAATATCGTGTCATAATGGATGGGCTGGCCAATATTTTGAGTAGTGGATGCCGACGCAGCCGGTATCCACTACGATTCAGTTTTAATGTAATTTTTGCGAGAAAAACTGCCTTTTTTCAGAAAAAAATAAAGTTACTTTTGTGAGGACATCCCCGTTGTTTTAAATGAACGAAACCATCACGAACATCTAAGCCGCCGAATCGCATTCTTAGTTCTCGCACGTGTATTGCGCGAACGCATTATCGCGCGATCATTGAGGAGCAACAAGCGTGCCGCAGTTGCGTGGCGGCGCGCGCCCTGACTAATATCATTATCAACTATTGTGAGATATTATACACCAGAAAACCAATCAAATTACGTGAATTCTTTACAAGACGCACCCATTGAATAAGAATATAACAATAAACAACATTAATGGCGGCGCCCAGACTATAAATGGCAGCGCCCTGAATTATCAATGGCACGGGCCTAGTAATGAAATGGAGAGCTTGTCTCTGTCCACACCTTTTTGCATTGAGCTGGTATAGGAGTACACATCTTGAAAAATACATTTGCTCAAAAAATGGCAATGAGAATCATATCAAATAATCAATAGACCACACTTTCATAAATGCAATATTCTCAATGTTTTTGAAACATACAAATAATACACTCCACAAAAGAATTAAAGGATCAGATGAATATACCAGCATTTTTGATAACAAAGGATATGATGATAATATTATTGATTGTGCTTTTCATTACATCACTTGTTCCCTAAGTTATAAACAACGGAGATAGATCATCAATTTTGATTGAAAATAGTCCATACATTTTCTATAGAGGCCTTGCATGTGACGTATCATCCCGTAAATATGGCGGACTACTCAAATGCATTCAACAAAAGCATGATTGCAATCTACCGTGACAGTTCGTCTCACACACATAACCCTGCACTACGATCAAATAGGTTGATGGCAACATTTGATTGAATGGACTGCACTCCGCCATAACTACGGTGAAGGACACCGGCTCAAATCCTTTGTTTGGAGCCAATCGATAATTTCATGCAGGGCCTCTAGTATTACCTGGCTTAACAACTCTTAACATCTCCGGAAAACAGGATTGATTTACATGTTTACTTCGAGTACTGTTAAATATCAAATATCAATTTTTTTAAATCATTTGCCATAAAATGTGTATTACATTGCGAATTTAAAAAAAAATCAAAATTATTTGATATCAGAAGGACATTCTTCGTATTCAGAATGCAATTCGATATGTCTGAAGTGCTCTAATGTCCCACAATAAATACTGTCCAAACGTTCATACCCCATCCCTTAAATAATTCAACTCAATTTTCAAAATTCAGTGTTTTTAGACTTTAAACGTCATTTTCTCAGCCATTTTGTCGTTTCGCGTTAGTTTAACCTTGCGCGCAGCTTTTTTTTCAACTTCTGTATATCACAGCTCAATGAAATTAGGTATGTTTGTAAAGATTACATACCTTCAAACTTAAATGGAGAGTTTTAAAAAAATTACTCAGGTTTTGAAAAAAGTTGATTTTTTCCAAAGCTTGGGCGGGAAAATGTGCAATTTTGATCTTAACGGCAATTTCAATTTTTCAAAAAAAAAAAGCTTTCCATTTGAGTTTAAAGGTATTAAAGGTGTAATTATACCAAATTTCATGAGTTTCTGATAATTGGAAGTAAAGAAAAAACTGCGCGCAATCAGATATCCTTACCATGGCAACCGTATGCGATTTTTTCTTTCACCCATTTTTCAAATTGGTTTCACCTGAGACCAAATATGAACTTGATAGGACCTCGCAAGCTTTACCTTAAATTCAAATTTGCCAGATATGATTGTTAAATAGCTGTTACTTAACTGTATATTTGGAAATGAAACTAATTTTTTTAATGATGATGTGTTTGACCATTATAGTCTCTGGTCTGTAATTAAAATATTACAGCGGGGATAAAGAGGAAGGGATAAGCATCCTAGTCTGCTGCCCTCTTTTGAAATATGTATCCTAGGTCTAGACAATAGGCGGATTAGCGGCCATTTTGTCTTCAACATGATTTTATTCACGTGTCCTTATACTTTAGTACACAAATATATAAGTTAACAGGTTTACAATATTAAAATTATATTTTGAATATACAATATATTCTGTAGTAAATCGATCAAATGACGGTGATTGTTCATGTATTATATGCTTCATAAAATTAAACTGTCTGACCAGCTAGTATTCTCCTCCGCCGTCAGTATGATTCCAGACACTCCACGTACCGTGTTGCGAAGGTGGTGGAGACTAAAGCTGTATTGACGAACACGCATGCGTTAAAAAATATGTAGCCTAGGTCGAACAATAGCGTGACGTAGTTTCCGGCATTGTTCCTATGCACTTTCATCCTCCTGATTACAGCTGCGGAATACGCGTAATAAAATAATAATGACGGAATATAAATAATGTGATACACATATAGCTCATAATAGTCCGTTAATATGGCGGACAGTGAGCCACGATAGAAAACGTCGTCGTACAGGCCCATCTGTTTTCTCCATCTTTATGTGTCTACAACACCTCAATTGTATTTAATGTGACTGTATTATGATTTTCTGAACACTTCTGTCTTCACGATATGTCAGCAGATATTATATATTTTCCAATATAAACTGATTTGTCGCTCATTTTCACCACTCGCATCGCTTTGCTTTGCACTGTGTATTCGCCCGCTACATTCAAAGCCGTGTTTTACGCCGTGTCGTCCATTCATTCTCCATTGCTTGTCTTGTGTATACTGTGTCGTGCTCTTCGGCGGATTTTGAACTGACGTGCTTCTTTTGACATTACGGTGTTACGCATCACTAAATCGTTTTGCTTGATTACGCTCTTCGGCAATTTATGAACTTGTCGCTATGGAGGAACTCAAAAAAATTCTCAATGACATGAGAAAGGAAAACAAGAATAACTAGAAACCACAGTTGTGTTTGACCAAACACGAATATCTATGCCCGTGACCACACCCAACCCCCCTTCCCCTATTCACAAAACGAAAACTTATACCCCTTGGTATAAGCTTTGAATGATATAAGTATCATTACCATAGCACCTAAAATAAAAAACCGCCCAATTGGGCGCCAAATGCAAAAGTTAGTGACCATCATGTGAAAGCCCTTGTTATAAACTTTAATTGATATAAGTATCATCCTCATAGCACCAAAAATAAAAAAGCGCCCAATTGGGCGCCAAATCCAAAAGTTGGTGACCATCATGTGGAAGCCCTTGTTATAAACTTTAATTGATATAAGTATTATCCTCATAGCACCTTAAATTAAAAAAAAGCGCAAAGTGGGCGCCAAATCCAAAAGTTGGTGACCATTATGTGGAAGCCCTTTTTATAAGCTTTAATTGATATAAGTATCATCCTCATAGCACTTAAAATAAAAAAGCGCCCAATTGGGCGCCAAATCTAAAAAACTGGTGACCAACCCCTTGGTCACCCCCTTACAAACCGTGACAACCCTTAACCCTCCTAACACCCATTAACCAACCATACGCCATGTCCCACAATGACAGCCTTTTGAGGTGGTCCATTGAAGGCACCAATATCAAAATGCCTACACATTCCTTTTTAAGGGAATTTTTGTCAAGTGATCAATTTCCTTGACGTACGATTCGGGCCGTTATCATTGCAAACACAGGTAGCTAACAAAACGCTACCTATTGCGCTACACTGTGTTAATAGGTTGTACATAGTTTGCTTTTTAAAGCCTTTGAACTTTGACCTCTGGGGTTGCGGCTACCACAGAATACATCTAGGGTCATGGACCATAATTGTACCAAGTATGAATCCTGAGGGCACTGTAGTTCTTGAACTAGAGCTGTTTGAAATTTTACACATATTGCTCCCTGTAGCCCATGACCTTTGACCTCTGGGGTCGATGTTAATTCAGGAAATATCTAAGGGTCATGGGCCATCATTGTACCAAGCATGAACCCTGAGGGCGCTATAGTTCTTTAGCTAAAGCGGTTTTAAAAAATTACACATATTGCTCCCTGTAGCTTGTGACCTTTGACCTCTGGGGTCGTAGCTACCATAAGTTACTTTTAGAGGTCATGGGCCATCATTATACTAAGTATGAACCCTGAGGGCGCTGTAGTTCTTGAGCTAGAGCTGTTTGAAATTTTACACATATTGCCCCCTGTAGCCCATGACCTTTGACCTCTGGGGTCGGGGGTACCCTAGGATGATGCTAAGGGTCATGGGCCATCAGTATACCAAGTTTGGGCCCCGAGGCTACTTTGGTTCTTGAGCTAGAGGGGTGCAAAAAGTGATCTTGAGAAGAAGAAGGAGGAGGAGAAGGAGAAGACTAAACACAACAAATACAATATCTATGCCACCGTTCCACGGGCATAGATAACTTTGCGGGTATTTCGTCACAAATCGAAACATTAAAGAATGATTTATCAGACCTGAAACAGGAAGTCACGGACCTAAAGCTAAGCGTTGAATTTATTGACTCAGAAATCAACGCTGTGAAAGAAGAAACAGTGCCGGCGTTACGTGCGGAATTGATGAAGGAAATTCAAGCTCTGAAATCTCAACGCCTTTCGTCAGAACTATATAGCAAAAGGCCAACCTTCTCTTTTATGGTATCCGGCAAGAAACACCTGATGAGGACTCTGAGTTAGTTGTTCGCAACTTTCTGAAGAACGCTCTCAAGCATCCTCGAGCAGATACGATGCCTTTTGTTAACGTGCATCGCCTTCCCACCCGTCAACCAGATAGCTCAAAACCAAAACCCGTCATAGTGAAGTTCGTGAAGATAAAAGATAGGGATTCGGTCATAAGCATGGCTCCTCATCTGAAGGATGTTCCTGGCAAATATGGCATTTCACCTCACCTCCCGCAGGAGATGCAACAACAGCGTCAGAAACTTCTACCAATCAAACGACGACAAGCTATGGCAGCCGGCAAGAAGACCTTCATCAAGACCGTGGGCACCGACATCAGACTCTACATAGACAATATACTCTATGATCCTACTTGTATCTTCCCCCCTGTTTAATGCAGACTTCCAAATTTTGTGGTGAATTTAACTTGAAGATGCATTATGGTTTATTCCCTGACATTATTTTTGTCTTCAATGATATTGAACTACTACATCCATAAATTGTATGACTTTGGGTAACCAGTTAGAAAGTTGACTCACTATGCTCTTCTTTAGCTCATCAACTCTTGAACTTTTGCATTTTGAACTTTCTATCTCACCATTAACAGTATCAGTAAATTGTATTTTGATATCCATTTATATCCGTGTGTACCCAATGATCTCTATGCTTAAGGTTTAATAATTCTTTATTTGTATGTTCCTTTGCTTTTGCATTGCAAGTTTTGTCCCTGCATATTCATTTTTCCCCACGGACTTACACGGAGAGGGATGCTGCTTTGAGATGTGCGTGGCATGGCCCTGGGTATGGGTTTTCGGCGGCATTTTTGTCCGTGTAAGTTGGCCTGTTTTCATGGTCCCATTCCTATATGTTTTCCCATCCATGTTTACCTTTTTATCTTAATTATTATGGTGTTTTGAAGTTTTTGGCCTGACCGCCGTTTTCTTTACTCAAATTTCAAATTTTGTAGCACTTTCTATTTCGTTTTAATAATTTTTGTTTGTGTGTTTTTGAACTGTTGGCACTGTGATGGTTGAATGCAATAATTGTTACAAATATATTTATGGTACAAATTCTATTCAATGTAATTTGTGTACATCAATTTATCATAAATGTTGTGTTGATACAAATCATGATGATATTAACAACTGGTATTGTTTCAAATGTTCTTGTACTATTTTCCCCTTTAATCATATTGCTGATGATAATGAGTTCTTATTTACAATTCAATCTTTGAATAATTGCCATACTTATAATAAGTTTTTAGAATTAAAATTTGATCCCTTATTATTTGAAATTGGTATGAACAATCATACCAATGATTATTGCAAAGTGATGTCTTGAATTCATGTAATTATATTTTTAATCCAAATTCAGACTTCAAACTTTCCATCAAATCTGGTTTCTCAATTCTTCATTTAAATGCTCGTAGCTTTAATAAAAACCAGGATCTTATTAATGCTTTTATTTCCAATTTAAATGTTACCTTTTCAGTTATTTCTTTATCCGAAACCTGGTTTAAGGAAGATCACTCTAATTTGATTAACATTACCAATTATAACTTGCTTAATTTTCCTAGACAGGGTAGAAGAAGTGGTGGGTCTGCTCTTTACATTCATGAGTCGTTGTCTTACATTGATCGTTCTGATTTAAATCTAACACAAAACCAACATAATGTTATTAATCATTCGGAGTCTGTTTTTGTTGAAATAATTTCTCCAAATTCTAAAAATATAGTTGTTGGTAATGTGTATAGAGCCCATCATACTGATGTCGATGTTTTCAATTATGATTTATCTATATGTTTAGATCAGATTCTAGCTGAAAATAAGTTGTCTTATATTTCTGGCGATTTTAATTTAGACATTCTCGATTTTGACAAAGACCGTAAAATAAATGAGTTTGTTAATAACTTTTATTCTCACAATATGTACCCTCTTATTGATCGTCCTACTCGTATCACTGATACTTCTGCCACTATTATTGATAATATTTTTACAAATGTACTTGACAAAAAGATTCAGTCATGTATTTTCATTAATGATATCACAGACCACTATCCTATTTTTCAAATAACTGATGATGTTGATATTCATAAAGATGCTCCTAAATTTATTTACACTCGGTCCTTCAATCAGAGTAATAGGGACATTTTTACAAATCGCCTTGAATTGACCGATTGGAACCATATCTTATCCGATAATTCACCCACTGGTGCATATTCAAATTTCATTTTAAAGTTTAAGGATATTTATGATAGTTCTTTTCCAGTACAGCGCAAGCGAGTTTCTAGGGCAAATGGAGTACCTCACAAACCCTGGATTACTAAAGCCATCCTTAAGTCCATCAAGAGGAAAGATAAGCTCTATCGTAAATATAAACATTCTCCAACAGCTTCAAACAAGCTTGCACTGTCTGAGTATAGGAACAAACTTACTTCAATCATTCGTGCATCTAAGAAAAGTTATTTTTGTAATTTACTAGATATTCACAAACGTAATACGAGGAAGACATGGCCTCTTGGGTAAAAGTAAGAAAAGTCTTCCGGATTCTTTTGTTATTAATGGTAACAGTGTGTCTGGTCCACAACAAATAGCTGATGGCTTCAATGACTATTTTGCCAACATAGGCCCTAATTTGCCAGTAAAATTCCTGATGTTCAAACAAATTTCAATGATTTTCTCACATCTGCTCCTTCACCAATGAACTCGATCTTTCTTAAGCCAACAGATGAGGAGGAAATTGTTGATATTTGTTCATCGTTCAAGTCTGGTACAGGTTGTGGTTATGATGATATTAAGCCTGACATAATTAAGAATATTATTCACTTAATTAAGACACCGTTAAGCCATGTTTTTAACTTATCAATAAGTTCAGGTATTGTGCCGGATGATCTTAAAATTGCCCGTGTTGTTCCCATTTACAAATCTGGTGATTCTACTTTATGTAACAATTATCGTCCAATTTCTGTTTTGCCCATATTTTCTAAAATTTTAGAAAACATTATTCACAAAAGATTATTTGGATTTCTTGATCGTCACAATTTACTTCAAAATTGTCAATTTGGATTTAGACATAACCACTCTTCTTACATGGCACTTCTCACTGCATATGATAAAATTGTTTCTGACCTAGATAAGAATTTTCATTCCATGGGAATCTTTTGGACCTCTCGAAGGCATTCGACACCATTGACCATAACATTCTCCTGTCCAAACTTAATCACTATGGGGTCAGAGGAAGTGCCTTCGAGTGGTTCAAGAATTACCTTTTGAACAGAACTCAGTATGTTGTCTTCAAAATCATAAATCATCATTTCGTTCTGTATCATGTGGTGTGCCACAAGGCTCAGTGTTAGGTCCACTGCTTTTTATTATTTTCTTAAATGATATTGTATTCTCCTCTGACAAATTCAATTTTGTAACTTTTGCAGATGACACTAATGTCATCGTCTCACATCCAAATCTTTCTGATCTAATTACTATTGTAAACACTGAGTTGGAAAATCTTTCTGTATGGTTTAAATGCAATAAGTTATCACTTAACATCGATAAGACTAATTTCATCATGTTCAAAAATAGACACAGTAATAGAAGGTATGATGATGATCAACTTGATATTTGTATAAATGGTATTAAGGTTTCCAGAGTTGCCAATACTAAATTCCTTGGCGTTATCCTAGACGAATCATTAACTTGGTCTAAGCATACTTCTAACATTGTTAATATTCTTTCAAAATACTGTGGCATTTTATACCGTTTCAAAGAGTTTCTTCCTTGCAAAACGTTATTTTCTTAACACTTTAGTATTACCTCATATTTTGTATTGTAATTTGATTTGGGCAGATCAAAACAACAGCCATCTTAATACTGTTCACCTAAAACAAAAACGAATTATGAGAATCTGCTCAAATTCCCACTGGCTTGAACACACTCCGCCATTATTTAAAAAGTTCAATACTTTGACTATTCATGACATCCACAAATTAACGCTTGGTTTATTTATGTATAATTACTCTCACTGCAACCTTCCTGGTACTTTTTCAGATTACTTTGTTCAAAACAGATCCATTCACAATTATCCTACTCGCAATTCTTTACTGTATCGTCCTTATAATTTTAAATATGATTTAGCAAGGAACACTATCAGAAGACAGGGTCCTTTGCATTGGAATTCCATGGATCAGGAGTTGAAAAATACTACGTCAATACATGTTTTTAAGAAAGGGTTTAAGTTACATTTATTGTCTCGGTATTAATCATGTTAATATTATATTTTTCCAGTTGACCATTAATATGTGAATTATACTGCCATCACATGCCAGCAACACTCTGTTTGCACCTGTCTCGTCCTGTTTGTCTGCACTTTGTCCTGTCCACTGTTTGTAGCAAGTTTTTCATGTTACTGTGCATATTTGTGTAATCTCAAGGTGGCCAATTTTAACGAGCTCTGCTCTCCTTTGGTTTTCCTACCAATGAACTGTTTTGTATATTTATCATGTTATGTATTTTCGGTGAAATAAATTGAACATTGAACATTGAACATTGAACATAGTCGCTGGTGTGTTCTCTTAATATCGCTATCTTACTGAACAGATACATCCTTAATTTAGATTGCTAAACCAAAGGGAATACCAGAATTTCAGGTAAGTTTTAATATAAGCCTACCCATATCAAAATATAATAGGTATCGGGATAGTCTCTGATACTAATACCGGAATAGTACCCGCTACCTAGTGGGATATTAGTATCGGTATAGTATCCGGATATGTTTCACATGCAAATTTTTTGTCCATATATGGACATATAGTATCGGGATAGTATCCGATACTGTTACTGGGAGACACTGATAAATAGTATCGGAATAGTGCCCGATACTAGTATCGGGATAGTACCTGATACTAGTATCGGGATAGTATCTGATACTATTTGTTTCGCATGTAAATTGTTTTGCCCAAATATGGTCATAGAGATGTCCAGAGATTTACATGGTATATGGACAAGGTCACTGGAAAATTTCAAATGATTATAGTTGTACATACATTAAATGTGAAATGTGTAGCAATTGATTATATTGTACATACATGCAGCATTGAAATTTGTGGCAAAAAGCAATTGAAAATGTACATTATGAATGCTACATTGCATGCTAAAAACATATAATATACACATTCACATTTATGGCATGCATCAGCTTATGCATACCATGTTGTCTTGGGTGCAGAATTCAACATACTCCGTGGTTTGATATAGCCTACATTGCACGATGTTCTTAAGCTTATACTAAATTTAGATAAAATAAAAGTTCTGTTCAAAACTGTCACCCAATACAATCATACCTGTATTGTGAAGCCCAGAAATAGAACACACTGTACAATTCTTTGTACAACAGTATATATTATCCTTTGAATCAGAGGAACTCATTCCTTGACTGTATAGCAATTTGGCTCCAAGCCGATATGGCAGTTATTCTAATTAGTCATGTGACATGGATTGGCGCCAGCTGAAAGCGGGTACTATTCCGATACTATAGTATCAGATACTAGTATCGGGATAGTATTGGAATAGTACCACTATACCGATACTAGTATCCAACTAGTATCTGCTAGCAGATACTTTCGGATAGCTCCAGAATACCTACCGGATACTATCCCGTATAGTAGCCGGAACTATACCGATACCTTTTCTTTTTGCTATGGGTATATATGGGCCTACTGGAAAAGCGTATTCTACATTTCAAAGCTTGTAAATGCAGAGAGAAGAGTTAGACACCAACGCCTGAGTAGCATTATACAGCTGCCTCAGATAGCAAGCAACGTTGGCCCAAAGTGTCGGCATGGTCGCGGTTGGTAAGCCGACACCAAGCCGACATAAGACTAATGTTGGCTTGGTCATGTTGGTGTCGGCTTGTACATTGTTGCTAATGTCAAACTTGTCAAAGCAATTGTGATTGTATCACACAAGTAAATGAGAAACATGTGGTTGTGGACTTAACACGGTTTGGAAATAAGGGAGCGATCGTTATTTATGGCAGGGGGGGAATGGGTAAATTTAGGGGGAACACGAAATTTTTTGTGGTCTTGAGGGGGGAACCTGAAATTTTAGTTGAACCAGGAGGGGGATTGTTAAATTTTAAATGGAGAAAATTGGGAAAACATGGGGAACGCGAAAATTTTGAGCGGACGCGGGGGGGGAACGCGAAATTTGTTGTCGATATTTTTGCCAAAACACCCATTCCCCCCCTGCCGTAAATAACGATCGGTCCCTAAAGACAATATAAGTCTGCTCTTCCATTTAAAGCCATATTGTAACATTTCCATAAAAATAAATAAGTATTTCTTTTCCATAAAATATTAGCTTCTACTGTCAGATATGGCCCCTTTTAATTTTGAGCCGAACAACTGAGGTAAAGTAAAGAAAATTGAAATTCATTGCCAGCGAGCGCCGATGTTGCAAATGCGTGTCAATCCGTCAGTTGTGCTACAGCACAATCCTTTGATGTCCCGACTAATATTTCCATCTTAATAATTAAACGACGGTTCCTGCGTTTTATGCGAAATCTCGGATTTTGACAAAACTACAGCACCTGCAGTATTGAGTTTTGCAGGGTATGTTAGTTTAATAAAGGACAATTTAATCGTGTATAAAACAGAATTTTGAAAACTGATATTGAGGGCTTCCTCCTCAGCAAATGTTACAATATGGCTTTAATGCCGTAAAATTGGCAAAATATTGTAGGGATCAATCGGGGTTTTGACTATTAAAACCTACATCTTGTGCGTGAATAGACCGTTTCAACAGATTTACCACATTTGCCTCGCTAAAAACATTGAATTTTGTCACCTGTTGACATATTGAAACAAAAAGTGTTGTCAGCAGGAAGTGTTACCTTTTGTTCGATATAAAAACTTTTCTGATTGGATGGAGGTAACTATCGGGGTTTTGACAAAACCAATCACAGAGGTCTTATTTTCAACTAGTCACCGGTTAGAAGCTCACACAATTCTTATGATGCTATGCATTCAACCGTGTAGTGTAACCACAGACTGTGTAGAGACATTGTGCTTGAAATGTGTTTACTCAGGTGTATCGAGGTGGAAAGTGTGCATAGATGCATTTATAAGAGTATCGTTTTGCAGCCAAACCTTTCGATTAATCGATATTAGTTTGCCAAAGTTGAGTCAACGTAGCCAGCCAACCTTAAAATGCCAGTCGGTACGCCGAGGTTGAACCTTGTCCTGTAAATGCCGCAAACATAGGTTTCGTTTTCGGGTATTCAATATAGGGAGGATGGGGGGGGTGGTTCATACAATAATACCCCCAATGTTGACGTCTGTATGTGGGTTTCTGACCAAATTAACCTCATATTTAGCCATTTTAGCCCTCAAAGCCCAATTTTTTTCGTGCTACGCGCCAATTTATTCCACTTTTGCACAATATTTTATCAGTCTAGCTTCAAAATGGCAAAATTTTTCGCGCGCTTCGCGCACATTTGTACCATAAACTTATTTTGTCGCCAAAAGGTGCCGCATTTACTATTTCATAAAAATTCCAAACCTATCCCCCATGTTAAAAAGAAATCTACGCCACTGATATCAATGACCCTGATCTAGGCCAATTGTGACATATGGATGGGTATTTTGCCCAGAAATATAACCCACTTTCTCTCAAAAAATAACCCAAATTTGCCTTGCAACAAAAGTAACATTTTCAATGGGTTTCGGTGCAACTTTTGAATAGGCATCTTTTTTCATTCAACGGGTCACCATGGCAACTATTAAGACAATTGAGGCATCAAAATTTGCAAAACAAAACTGGGATTCCTTTTGCTATTTCAGTTTTAAAGTTTGATGTGTGGATTTTATTAGGCTACCTCATTATAATTAAGGGGATTAATTACTTTTTGGTAGATGTTTAGTTTACGTCGCAATGATACATTAAAAACAGAACGAACGCAGTGAAAATGTGCCTTGGGTATAATTGTGAACTTTGGCACCCTGTCGTCTCGTTTATACCGGTCCTAAATACTTTTATCGAACTTGCTGACCATTTTGAATTAAAATTAGCAAAAATCATGACCAGCTTCATTTGAACAAAATTTAAGAATTAAGTTTATTCATTTGAACAAAATTTAAGAATTAAGTTTATTATTATACCTATCTACGTGTTTAAATACCTGCTTTCTGGTTTATCAAAACAACAACCATAACAACAACATTGTGATCCTGATATTATTTTAAAGAGTTTAACTCAACATAATATTTTACATCTGAAAAATAAATTTCGCATACTATTCCACAACTGTTTGAGTAACATTTATTTTTGAACAAGTATTATTCAATCATCAATTGGCGGGAAGTCAATAATACTTATTTCCGTTACTTATTACGGCCAATACTCAACAAGGTCCATGCCCTTTAACCGTTTCTCGAACAGTCCAATGTGTTATGGAAAATAAATAATTAATGCAATATAGTATGACAGTGTATGACATGTACATGGTGTATTCCAGGTTTTGAAGCAAGAAGACAGCAATATGGCCAAGGCAGATGATACATGTTTATCGATTTACAACCAGGCACTGCCGACTAACCAAGACGAATTGTTCATTCTATATGATCAATGGGCAGATTCTTATGACCAGGTAAATTATCTTTACTACAGGCTTTATCAAAATGATTGGTACCCAGAACTCAGAACGCCAGTTACTCGATAGCTACATGTTAATATGCAAGGTTCACCCAGTCATTTAAAGGAGTATCATACTGCAGTCACTGTCCGTTTTCCTATACACAATACACTCTCATCATTGACGCGCGACCTTTACAAATAGTGTATGTTAGAAGTATATGCATTTGCCTAGTTAACATCGCTGTGTGAAAAATGACCGGCCAATATTTAAATTATTCTCCAAACTTCTAGCAAATATATTTCTCTAACATGACCTAAAATTACAGCTAGGTTAGATGTTCAGAAATAGTCGTACTTTCGTAAAATATGAGTGACCCAGCAAACACAAAAACGTTTTAAAAACATTTTAAATAAGTTATATTTTGGCTTTTGGTTCAGGTAAAAACGTTTTAATAACATTAAAATGTCGGGTTATATAAAGGTCATGATAACGTTTTAAAACGTTTTGTATGAAAACACGCTACAACAATATTTTTAAACGTTTTCAAAAAATGTTATTGTAAACTATTTTTTGCAAACATTTTTGCCAAATATTGTGTCAATACTTAAATAACATTATGTTAAAATATTTGAACCCAGCAAACACGGAAATGTTCTTAAAATGTTTTTTTCAAAACCTTTTAATAACATTTAAATGTCGGGTTATATAAAGGTCATGAAAACGTTTTTAAAACGTTATTGAAAATATTTTAGGCAAACATTTTTCGCAAAATATTTTTTCAACCCCAAAATAACATTATGTTTAGAATGTTTTGTATCAAGTTTTCAAGAATGTTTTTGGAATGTTATTAAAACGTTTTTATACCCTTTATATAACCCGACATTTAAACGTTTTCTGTAAAACATTTTGTTTGATGAGCAGTAGATTATCAAAAAACGTTTTTTAAGGTTATGAAAACGTTTTATACTCTTAATATACCCTTTATATAACCCGACATTTAAACGTTTTCTGACAACCTTTTATAACCTTTTGCGAATGATGTCGAAAACGTTTTGTGTTTGCTGGGAGGGCAAGGCATAGCTAGCTCATAGCTAGCCAACTCCCCGTGTTAATTGAATAGGGATTTGACCGAAAATATTGGTAACGGACCGCTCAGTTCTGAAGGATGCCACAAAAAAACGGTACAAGCTACATTTAAAGTATTCTATGAAATTCTAGAAAATATAGTTTTGTAACATGTCCTAAATTTTTAGCTAATTTAGGTGTTTGGAAATAGTCGCACCTTTGTGTTTTAGGAAGGATATGTAAACGACAGATAACACCAAAAAATATGAAGAAATTATTTCCAAACCGTGGTAAGTCAACAATCATTATGTTGCTCATTTTCAAGAATGCTGGTTAACAATAAGCAGACCTTTGTCTCATTTCGTGAACAAAGGTCCACATACCATTGTTACCTTTCGTTTCCTTTATAATCGGTTACCCAACTGAAACTATAATACCAGCTCATTGCGATACCGCACATGTAAAACAGACACATGTGCACAACCAGAGAAGATCTGATTTAATCAGTTGAGCTGTTTTCAATGAGTGTTATCTTGGTTTAATAGCTTTTAATGGGGTTTAAGTCCTGCAAAGGTCGTGGTGAATTCTACTGTAGACATGACTGCATCATGTTTCGTGATCCCAGAATCCTCTTTTTATGACATTTTTCAGTAGATATCCACGAAAAAAGTTTATTCCCAAAATTTCAGTTGATTCCGATTTTGCGTTTGCGAGTTATTCATGATTATGTATATTACACTTCTCTATAGACAATGTGTTGTAATTTCGTTCTGGTATACCAGAACGAAATTCAAATTCACGATATCTTTGCTAAACGAATTAATATGCAAGATTTTTTTTGTACATAAACATTATGTAGCCAGAGGTGTTTTTTTGAGAAAAGTGGGGGATGATGTTGTGGATAACGAAATGCTCTATTAATTAAGCACTGGAACCATATTGAATTCGGTGTTGAAATGAGCAAAATTGTAAGCTACGCCTTTTCACGTTAGAACATATTTTCTCGGCCAAATGAAAAGCAATAATTTTTAGTAAATATCAGCAGAAACCAATAATGCTAAATATACTGTATCTTTTAAAAAATCCTGGTGTTAGTCGTGAAATTTAGTCTTCTAGTGTAAGAGTTTCGATTTTGACAGGTCTTAACTTCACCCGTGAGCTTATTTGGGTGTAAACTTTGCAAAGTAATTATGGTTCGCAAATGAAATATGGTTCGCTTCTAAAGTACATCATACCGGCCTATATATCATAGTTATGTCATAATTTCCGTTTTCATTGCACCATTCTTCACTTTCGACTGCCATTTTTTTTTCAAAATTAACGCATGGATATACCCATGGATTGATGATTCTCAATGCCACAATTCAGAATGCCACAATACAAATTCTGCTACTTGTATTCGAAATAAAGTACTGAGTTGAAAATTGTGAAATCAAAACGGATATTCTGACAAAACTATAATAATTATGTAGAACCGTACGATGTGCCTTATAGCAGGTAATGCTTATAGAGTTGGAAAAAAATCTTTCTTGAGTTTGAAACGCTAAAAAGTTAACCTTCCAAAAAAGCTATGGGCAAAGTACTATTACGCTAAAAGACCATGGTTTTATCTGATATTACGGGAAAAATACAATTTTTATTTTATATTTACGGCGAAAATTAATTTCAAAGCACGTATCTCAGAAGGTGTATTGCAGAATTGTTTTGATTTCAACATGTATCGATCGACTTACAGCATAACAACAAAAAGGTGTTAGTGTTCTGGGTGCTTATAAGAATGGTTGTCTGATGAAATGACTGCGTCTTCCACGTTAGATCCTCGTGATGTTTGATGAACTTTTAAAGACATAACTCCACAAAAAGATGGATGCTGCACAGTGTCGACACCGTGTATTATAAATATTTTTCCCTGCAACTTCCCGTTGGTGAGCGACGGGCGATTGGTATTTCACCGAACGCAAGAAAAGGAGTCCTATCTGATTGGCTAGAAATCGATCGCTAGATCGCTCAGTGGTAAAGTACAAACTCAAAATGTAGATATGTATTCAATTCGATTGAAATCAATATTCTATTATTAACACAGATAAAGAAAGTGGCATAGTGTCTCGATTATGTGCATTGTATTATAGACTTGTGATTTAATATTCTACACAGCACCTGGATCTGAGCTTAGCTTTTTTATGATTACAATTCTCAAACAGTTAAATATACATTTTTAACGTACGATTTAAAAATCGTTATGGATAAAATGCAGAAAAATATATCCACAGCAAACAGCAATTGCCGCTAATTAGTGTATTGAATTTCCAGTTAGTGTATTGGAAACAAAACCTGGGTTTTACCTGACAACAAATCTTGTAATGGCAATATCATATGGGGTACTGAGCATGCGCAAATCGTAAACAGGTGTAGAATATAAACTCTGTGGTATCTCATATCGTGTAAAATGGTATGCTTAGCCTGAGTCTATCTCGAACAAAATCGCCATGCGTAGCTGTTGAAAAACGAGAGGATTCGCCGTACTATCACGGCAATTTTTGACACGAAGATATAGGGATGATGACGCTGTGTGCTGTACTGCATTTTGATGTGGTATTCTTGTCCATAGCCACTGGATATATGGGTACCAATCATTTTGATACACGCTGTATAACTGTGTACTTCGATAAGAGCTCGTAATTTTAATGGCTGCTGCGGGGGAATGTATAATTTCCAAACCGTTCGCCAAACATGACTTTCCCCCCTCTCGGCCCGCCAAATATCTCCCCCCCCCCACTTCACCTCTCGGTCTGCCAAAACATCTTTGTACATCCCAAATTTGTGGGATCCCAATTTGCAAACCTTAAATGGTCTAGATACATGATGCGAGCGCAACGATCAGAAATATTTGCATATTTAAACGTTTCCGTACTGCCATTAATTTACCAAAATTTAAAATTACATAAATAATGGGCATTTTTCCCAGTGTAAAGATTCTTTTGGTTCCCAGTACAAAACAAAGAGGCGTGAGTGTACCCGGTGAAATACCAAGTGGTGAAAATTGCGAAATTTCTGAACTATTCTGGTTTCAAATCAAGTTGCAAATTTCCAGGGGGGGACCTTTGACGAAAATGGTCAAAAATGGGCTAAAAATTATAAGGGGAAGGAGGGGTGGGCAAGAGGAGGGAAAGACTTCTCACAAGGGGGGCGCAGCTGCCTTCAGGCTGCGCCACTGCATGCAACATTTTGCCTCAAAAAAGACGATTACTTTAATAATTGGTTGATTTTGCCCTGGCATAACCTAACCTGTAAGTTCGCCACTAGAGGGAAATTATTACCTTAAAATATCCTGTTAGAGGGTTAATTGTTTGTGCAAAAAAATTATCAATATAAATTATGTGTAATTCCCACAATAGGCCGAGTTAGCTAGCATTAATGTATGTATGCAAGTTTAACGTTCAGTTTTGTACTGAATAATAGAGAGCTTGCGAAATGAAGTTACTTTAACTTTAACTTTAACGTCTAGAGGATTATAGAGGATTATGTATTCAAAACCAAGGTGGTTTTGAATACATAATCCTCTATAATCTTCTAGACGTTAAAGTTAAAGTTAAAGTAACTTCATTTCGCAAGCTCTCTAATACTTCGATCGACTGAACTGCACTGTTATGTTATCATGGTTATTAACCCTAACGTGACCAAAAGCCACGAAAAGCTACAAGAGCAACAAACTGCGAGCGCAAGAATTCCAGGTAATGCGATTGCGTCATCATACGAAAGCGCATTTAAAAAATGGTGACGGAAAGCTTGGCCGGCAAAGGCACCCCCCCCCCCCCGTGGCATATGGCTTGTTAAGTACTCCACCGCCAAAAAGCTTCAACGCGGGAGTTAGGGTTTATCAACATATTGGGTATTTGATATCTGGAATATTTACTACATGTATGCTTTTTTTTAACCTTTCAGGAAGCCAAACAATTTGGCTACAAAGGACCTCAAGTAGCTGCAAGTATACTTGCTGATCACCTCCCAGACAAGAATGCCCGGATTCTTGATTTCTGTTCTGGTACCGGTTTGGTAGGCGAACAGGTACGGGTATTAGATCTTGTCAATGGTATACTGATAACTGGTAAAAACTGGCGAAATTTAGTAGTAAATTTAAACGTGTATCGTAAAATTACTATTACTAAAGTTTTAATACTTAAACATTCGATTTTACTGATTTTGGTTTAATAATGTAGATTTGTGAAGCGAATATAACAAATCAGTATTTTAGTTTCCCATCTTATACTTTATATGACATTTTACAAGGGATTCCAACAACAATGAAACTGGAACACATTTTTACACATGTATTTCTCATATTTCTCTTTGTCATATTTTAGCTTAAAACGCGTCAATTCATTAACATAGATGCCATTGATATGTCACCGAATAGCCTCAAAGTCAGTGAGGAAAAACAAGTTTACAAAACACTCATCTGCTCCGAGATTGGTTCAACCCCTCTGGACATTAAATGTGGTAAGTCATCATTTCTCATCATTTTTAAGGGTCTCCACTTCGTATGTCAGGCTAATGAAAGTCGAGTCCCCGTTTCTTGTTAACCGACCCGGTCCCGGAAAATTGCCAGTCAAGTAATCCATTTATTTCCAAATAGTTCATTATTTGATATTTTGTCAAGTTTTAGAGAAACGAAAACTATTTAAAATTATTGTTCATCGAGAAAAACGTATTTTAAGGTTAGCAACTATTTTAAACTGTTGCGATTTGGTAGTTCACAGCATCTTGCGAATAGTAGTGAGCTTTGGCATTTATCATTTCATAGCGAGTGTGTAGAAGAATTCAGATATTACAGATATACGACGTACTCTTGTAGGTCCTGTGGTTCTCGAGTTATGTTGTAAAGAGGGCTAAAACAACAACATTTTTGTAAAACGTACATAACTTATTCACAACAATAAATTAAGCAGGTTTTCAAAGTATATGGTTTGTAAAATGAACTTTTACAAAACATCAAAGTGTTATTTTTCAATAATATTGATTTTGATAATTCAAAATCGATTTTTTGACTGCTTCGACCGTCAATAGATCGTGTAGCCTTAAAAAAGCTTAAAAAGCATAAATGAGGAGACACTTTTGGGCAGGATCGTAAATGGAGAAATTGCCAAAAATCTGTCCGGGGTGATTTTTCACAATTTGCGTTTGTTGCGAATTTGTGATGTAATCAATGTTTAAAATATTGTCTGATAGTTTCAGACCCGAATATAACTGGCATTTTGTATTTTTGAGACATTTTTCAAGGTAATTCCTACTCTCAACATTGTCAATAATACTTATAAAGGCTGATATCTCATTTTCCAATTTTATAATACCATAACTTATGAACTCAATATCTTCGCTTAGAAATGTCCGATTACATTGGGGAAAACGGCATTGTGGAGCAAAATATCTCTATATTTAAGATATGTAAAAACCTCAAAATTGATAACCTGCCCAAAAGTGTCTCCTTTTGACATGACACGTCACAAATTTTGCTCGGACAACATCATATCATTGGCAAGCTAACATTTTGAGGACAATGAAAATGACTCCTTTTTTGAGAAAATAAGTCGTACTAAATTGATATTCCGCAAAAACCAACTGTATAAGCGGTGAGTTTTCCGTCGATCGAGACAGATTTGACCTAGAAACTACAGTGACGTATAAATATGAACATGGCCAGCTTTGAGAGAAACTTTGAGAATGGTATTTTAAACATTTTGATAGTCATAACAAACAAACCTAGTTATTATTAATACAACAATGGCGGGTGCACCGCTTTAATTTTAAGAAAGATTTTCCATCGCTTTTTAAAGCGTTAGATTGGTATTTAAGCAATCTATTTGTTTATAATGTATATTCACTTACTCCTACACAAAGTAAAGCGTGACTTTGGAAATACAACATTTTGGAACTATCATACAACGTAAAATTTTTTTGAATTTCAGATACATATGATGGATTGGTGTGCTGTGGCTCCTTTACTCCTGGTCATCTAAACCAATCCTGCTTTCCGGAGATGTTAAGAATTGTTAAACCCGGTAAATTATCAATGTATGCACTATTTTCAATCAATGGTCTGTCTCCGTTGTTTGCCTCCCCCTCCTACAGTAGCTTGTACATCCAAAATGTCATATTTCTTGTTCAATAAACATGATAAAACAGTTCTCATTGTGGAAGTTTTGGCGTCTGTAAGATGTTCATGTCTTTTGAAGTTTGATTAGTCAATGGTATGTCGTCATCAGATCACCAGATGTTACCTGGAAATAAAAAAGTACTATTTAATCACTGGTCATGAAAACATATCGCTGCAATCCCCGCATACTGTCGAATATAAAACAACTATAACCAGTACTTCCGCCTCCGCTTCCCTATGAATTATTCTGACTATAGAGGGCGGCTTTAACGATCTTTTTAGTACGTTATAATTATGCTGACTCACAGCGGTATCTCGCAACATTGATAGGTCAATTACTTGGGTACAGGTGAGGAATATAATGAGGTGTCATAATGTGCAGAATTAGTGCATCTATTAAAAATTAAATTTACCTACATATGGTTTAGTTTTAAAATTAGGACGGTATACGCTACACTAAAATCGAACGAGCACGATTCCTATTATATACTATACCAATGCGCAGGTATATGGTCTTTTCGAATAGTGCCCTCTTATGTGACCCGGTATTATGACATTACCTTGTTCGATATTAAGCTATTCGCGTGCCCTGCAAAACGTGTACCGTATACCCGAATAGTATACTCCTATGTGAACTCAGCCTTATGAATAAATTATAGTTGAGACTGGGGCACGTTGTTACAAACATTTACATGTTCGGTAATATCTACTAAATAAATTGGTAATGGTATAGGCGCAGAGTATAACGTTGGAGAGTTGTGAGTAAACAAACCTCGGAAACCTCAACCTGCTGTAAATGAATTATGTGACGAAATTATACATTTTTTACATAGAACATGATACCTTGTTGAGGTATGGCAAATTAATAAGTAAATAGGTGCTTAGAGAAACTAGCAAGTAAAATCATTTTATTTAAAATGACAAGTCTACTGCTGCACAATAACTTGAACCCAACTCAACTGATATCATTCCGAAATATCGATAAATGTATATCAAACACAACTGATATCATTCCGAAATATCGGTGAATGTCTATCAAACACAACTGATATCATTCCGAAATATCGGTGAATGTCTATCAACTGAAGATGGGTCTTCAATATTAACTCATATTATTGGTTTTATCATATTATTAGGTGGTATTATTGTGATTTCAATGAGAGAAGAGTATCTTTGGACTGCGAAGGAGTTTCAGAATAATCAATTGGAAGAGGCAATTCAAGACATGGTTGCTCAAGAAAAGTGGATACTTGTTGCCAGAAAAACGTGTGAAGGGTACTTTCATGACAAGACGGGTGTTACATTTGTCTTCAGAACTCTTTTGATGGAACCAAGTTCAAATGAATCTTGTAATTGCTGATTATCTGGATCATTATGTTCGAACTGTAAAATTATTTAGTTGTTTCTTATAAATCTGGCTCGGGGCTTGTAATCTTTTATATCTTCTATGCATTTATAAAATATATAACTTTTTGAGAAATATTGTTACAAAATTATGAAGTCAAGTAAATAACCAATCAATATCACAAGTGTGAAATTTAAACAGACTGTTGGCTTTAGGGCTGGGGTATGAGCGTTTGGAAAGTATTTTTGTGGGACATGAGAGCACATCAGACATATCAAATTGCATTCTGAATACGAAGAATGTCCTTCTGATATCAATTAATATTTTGATTTCGATATAGTACACATGTTATGGCAAATGAATAATTTTTTTTGTTGATATTTAACAGTCCTCGAAGTAAACTTTATCAATCTAATGATATGTACTTAAAGTGTATGTAGCTGGAATAAAAACCAACGATCAATTGAAAATGTTGACCTTTCGTATTGAAGATGGGTGGATTTTTATCCCCAAATCACCAAAAATATAAAGGTGTCTTTTGGGGAAAATGTATATCTTCAATATGAAAATTTAGAGCACTTGATAATATGCTTTTTTACATTGGAGGATGGGGTTGGAAAAAAATTTCTTGAAATATAGTGAACCCAGTTGTCACCTTATAGCAAAAAATAAACGCGCGAAGCCCGAAAAATTAGCACTTTGGAGGCTAAAATAGACAAATATGAGGTTACTTTGGCCAGAAATCCATATACAGGCGTCAACATTGGGGATCCCCCCGGATCTATCGAAACGATACTTCGTAGGTGATGTGTTATTACAAATTTGAGCTTGATTAACGGTATCGCTGCGCCCTGTCAGTTTATATATTATACTGCAATATCCATCGATTTCGAAGAATATCCATTCCGATTCCGTATAATACTGTATGTGCGACAATAACCGGTATTGGTCTGTTTGTAGTGGCGACCAATACCGTATGATAGAGAGATTGCGAAATTTATGTGAAACGTGATAGGGGAACGGCAACCGGCCGCATGTTACATTAGGCGAAAATAAGTTAGTATGCCCTTTACAGGTTGAAATCCATTGAGAATTGGTCAATCGTAGAATTCCCGTAAGGCGGTCACGTTGCGGTTAGTAGCAGATAATGACGTTCCAAAATGACAAAAATGGCATTACAAAATGCAGGAAAATGTTATGTTTGTCATGTTATGAAGCGATTTAAAGTATCCAAATTGAACAAGTAGAGTATGATATGTAATAAAATTTATTTTAGAGGTTACAAATTGACCTAGTATAGACGACAAGAAGTGAATAGATTTAGAAACTTTTCTACGCGACTTCGAACGGGCAGATTCCCTGTTCATTTGAGTGTGGAGAATGCCGTCCGAAAAACACCATGCGAAAAGGAGTTTTAGGCAAGATCATGTCGTCTTGCGACATAATGCGGTATAAATTGGTTGTTTTGGACGGGCAACGGCAGTTCATGTCGTTTATCACCATTGCTATTTCATTGGTACTACACCCCTCGATAAATGTGTGTCTATTAAATGTTTAAAATATTGTCTGATAGTTTCAGACCCGAATATAACTGGCATTTTGTATTTTTGAGACATTTTTCAAGGTAATTCCTACTCTCAACATTGTCAATAATACTTATAAAGGCTGATATCTCATTTTCCAATTTTATAATACCATAACTTATGAACTCAATATCTTCGCTTAGAAATGTCCGATTACATTGGGGAAAACGGCATTGTGGAGCAAAATATCTCTATATTTAAGATATGTAAAAACCTCAAAATTGATAACCTGCCCAAAAGTGTCTCCTTTTGACATGACACGTCACAAATTTTGCTCGGACAACATCATATCATTGGCAAGCTAACATTTTGAGGACAATGAAAATGACTCCTTTTTTGAGAAAATAAGTCGTACTAAATTGATATTCCGCAAAAACCAACTGTATAAGCGGTGAGTTTTCCGTCGATCGAGACAGATTTGACCTAGAAACTACAGTGACGTATAAATATGAACATGGCCAGCTTTGAGAGAAACTTTGAGAATGGTATTTTAAACATTTTGATAGTCATAACAAACAAACCTAGTTATTATTAATACAACAATGGCGGGTGCACCGCTTTAATTTTAAGAAAGATTTTCCATCGCTTTTTAAAGCGTTAGATTGGTATTTAAGCAATCTATTTGTTTATAATGTATATTCACTTACTCCTACACAAAGTAAAGCGTGACTTTGGAAATACAACATTTTGGAACTATCATACAACGTAAAATTTTTTTGAATTTCAGATACATATGATGGATTGGTGTGCTGTGGCTCCTTTACTCCTGGTCATCTAAACCAATCCTGCTTTCCGGAGATGTTAAGAATTGTTAAACCCGGTAAATTATCAATGTATGCACTATTTTCAATCAATGGTCTGTCTCCGTTGTTTGCCTCCCCCTCATACAGTAGCTTGTACATCCAAAATGTCATATTTCTTGTTCAATAAACATGATAAAACAGTTCTCATTGTGGAAGTTTCAGCGTCTGTAAGATGTTCATGTCTTTTGAAGTTGGTTTAGTCAATGGTATGTCGTCACCAGATCACCAGATGTTACATGGAAATAAAAAAGTACTATTTAATCACTGGTCATGAAAACATATCGCTGCAATCCCCGCATACTGTCGAATATAAAACAACTATAACCAGTACTTCCGCCTCCGCTTCCCTATGAATTATTCTGACTATAGAGGGCGGCTTTAACGATCTTTTTAGTACGTTATAATTATGCTGACTCACAGCGGTATCTCGCAACATTGATAGGTCAATTACTTGGGTACAGGTGAGGAATATAATGAGGTGTCATAATGTGCAGAATTAGTGCATCTATTAAAAAATTAAATTTACCTACATATGGTTTAGTTTTAAAATTAGGACGGTATACGCTACACTAAAATCGAACGAGCACGATTCCTATTATACTATACCAATGCGCAGGTATATGGCCTTTTCGAATAGTGCCCTCTTATGTGACCCGGTATTATGACATTACCTTGTTCGATATTAAGCTATTCGCGTGCCCTGCAAAACGTGTACTGTATACCCGAATAGTATACTCCTATGTGAACTCAGCCTTATGAATAAATTATAGTTGAGACTGGGCACGTTGTTACAAACATTTACATGTTCGGTAATATCTACTAAATAAATTGGTAATGGTATAGGCGCAGAGTATAACGTTGGAGAGTTGTGAGTAAACAAACCTCGGAAACCTCAACCTGCTGTAAATGAATTATGTGACGAAATTATAAATTTTTTACATAGAACATGATACCTTGTTGAGGTATGGCAAATTAATAAGTAAATAGGTGCTTAGAGAAACTAGCAAGTAAAATCATTTTATTTAAAATGACAAGTCTACTGCTGCACAATAACTTAAACCCAACTCAACTGATATCATTTCGAAATATCGATAAATGTACATCAAACACAACTGATATCATTCCGAAATATCGGTGAATGTCTATCAAACACAACTGATATCATTCCGAAATATCGGTGAATGTCTATCAACTGAAGATGGGTCTTCAATATTAACTCATATTATTGGTTTTATCATATTATTAGGTGGTATTATTGTGATTTCAATGAGAGAAGAGTATCTTTGGACTGCGAAGGAGTTTCAGAATAATCAATTGGAAGAGGCAATTCAAGACATGGTTGCTCAAGAAAAGTGGATCCTTGTTGCCAGAAAAACGTGTGAAGGGTACTTTCATGACAAGACGGGTGTTACATTTGTCTTCAGAACTCTTTTTGATGGAACCAAGTTCAAATGAATCTTGTAATTGCTGATTATCTGGATCATTATGTTCGAACTGTAAAATTATTTAGTTGTTTCTTATAAATCTGGCTCGGGGCTTGTAATCTTTTATATCTTCTATGCATTTATAAAATATATAACTTTTTGAGAAATATTGTTACAAAATTATGAAGTCAAGTAAATAACCAATCAATATCACAAGTGTGAAATTTAAACAGACTGTTGGCTTTAGGGCTGGGGTATGAGCGTTTGGAAAGTATTTTTGTGGGACATGAGAGCACATCAGACATATCAAATTGCATTCTGAATACGAAGAATGTCCTTCTGATATCAATTAATATTTTGATTTCGATATAGTACACATGTTATGGCAAATGAATAATTTTTTTTTTGATATTTAACAGTCCTCGAAGTAAACTTTATCAATCTAATGATATATACTTAAAGCTGGGATAAAAAACCAACGATCAATTGAAAATTTTGACCTTTCGTATTGAAGATGGGTGGATTTTTATCCCCAAATCACCAAAAATATAAAGGTGTCTTTTGGGGAAAATGTATATCTTCAATATGAAAATTTAGAGCACTTGATAATATGCTTTTTACATGGGGATGGGGTTGGAAAAAATTTCTTGAAATATAGTGAACCCAGTTGTCACCTTATAGCAAAAAATAAACGCGCGAAGCCCGAAAAATTAGCACTTTGGAGGCTAAAATAGACAAATATGAGGTTACTTTGGCCAGAAATCCATATACAGGCGTCAACATTGGGGATCCCCCCGGATCTATCGAAACGATACCGGCCTCATTTTTAAAATTGTTGCAACAAGTACCGTATCAACTTCGTGGGTGATGTGTTATTACAAATTTGAGCTCGGAGAGTTATAAAACTCACTTGATTAACGGTATCGCGGCGCCCTGTCTGTTTATAGTGGCGGTATGCGAAAATATTATACTGCAATATCCATCGATTTCGAAGGATATCTATTCCGATTCCGTATAGTACTGTATGTGCGACAATAACCGGTATTGGTCTGTTTATAGTGGCGACCAATACCGTATGATAGAGAGATTGCGAAATTTATGTGAAACGTGATAGGGGAACGGCAACCGGCCGCATGTTACATTAGGCGAAAATAAGTTAGTATGCCCTTTAGAGGGTGAAATCCATTGAGAATTGGTCAATTCCCGTAAGGCGGTCACGTTGCGGTTAGTAACAGATAACGACGTTCCAATAATGACAAAAATGGCATTACAAAATGCAGGAAAATGTTATGTTTGTCATGTTATGCAGCGATTTAAAGTATCCAAATTGAACAAGTAGAGTCTGATATGTAATAAAATCCATTTGGGGGTTACAATTTGACCTAGTATAGACGAGAAGAAGTGAATAGATTTAGAAACTTTTCTACGCGACTTCGAACGGGCAGATTCCCTATTCATTTGAGTGTGGAGAATGCCGTCCGAAAAACACCATGCAAAAAGGAGTTTTAGGCAAGATCATGTCGTCTTGCGACATAATGCGGTATAAATTGGTTGTTTTGGATGGGCAACGGCAGTTCATGTCGTTTATCACCATTGCTATTTCATTGCGTTAAACAGCTGATAATGCACACGTGTGTTTGGTTTTAGTTAAACATTTTGATAACATATCAATGTCGGGTTATCATGACAACGCTGTTTTAAAACGTTAACTTTTATACTGAAAAAATAATACAACAACATTTTAAACCAAAATTCGAAATGCTATATAGTAAAATATTATTTGGCAAACATTTTGTCTATTAGGTTAGAATGTTTTGCAGCTAGTTTTGAACAAAATGTTTTTTGAATGTTATTAATACAGTCTTTAACCCGACATTTATCGTTTTTCTGTAATATATTTGTGTTTGCTGGGTAGTAATCGAACTAGGCATACATGTATTAAATTATCTATTTTCATTTTGCTTTAAAAAGTAAACATGGTATTATTTATATGATAATGGGGTTTATTTCTTGTTGTTCGAATATATTATCTGATGCAATCAAGCAAAATCAGTCGGAACTCGGAAATACTAAATTTTCAGTTTCTTACAGGATAGTAAAAAGCATTTACAAATCTGGATTTGGCAGAAAACCCCATTTAAATTCTCGCTATTCGCAATAAGGGCGCCGCCAGCGGTTTGCGATGTAATCGTGATGTATCATGGGAAAATCATGATGTATCATGGGAAAAGGTCGACATCCAAGTTCGCGCAATACGAATATTACCATGCTATTACATAGGAACACGTGACAATATTTTTTAGTTTGTCAATATAACGGTATTACACGCAAATCGATAGAGAAAAAATTAATTGTGCACATTTCAAATCACATTATTAAGTATTATTGAGTATCGATTCGCGTGTAACACCTTTATTTTGACAAACTAAAAAATATTGTCACGTGTTCCTATGTAATAGCATGGTAATATTCGTATTGCGCGGACTTGGATGTCGACCTTTTCCCATGATACATCACGATGATTATCGCGAATAGCGAGAATTGAACAACCAGTTCCAAAGATATGAGCAATTAAAGAGTGTCCAAAACAACAGAAAACAAAAGGAAATATGTCCTTTGTATGGCTATATGTCAAAATCAATATTTCCGAGTTCCGACTGATTTTGCTTGATCGCATCACATATATATACATGTACACCATTGTGACTTCCAAAGCTCTTATGGGGTATCCAACACCAAACTCTGTTTAGGTTATTTAGACCAATAGTATATACGTGAGAACAATACTCATTTTCCAATAGCCCGCAAAGTGTTTAGTGTTAGGGAATTGGCTGTTTCGGGAGATGATCAGCTAAAACTAATTAATTAATTAAACCCCTATCCCACCGCAAAGAAACGGCCAGTGGACGTATTGAACTTGAAAAGAACACCATATATTTTACATTTCGTGACGATATGATACTTCTAGAACAATCAGTAAGATGAGAAACAGTAAACACGACTATGGCATTGATAATTCTTCTAGAAAATAAGTGTACACCCCCTATAGAGGAGTATTTTTACAAAAATAGAAATGTCTGCATTTGCAAACTGGGGAATTCAGTTCCCAATGCTACTGGAAAAAGCTTGTAAATGCAAAAATGAATGAAAAATCAGAGAATTCTCAAAATGAGACGTTTAAATAGAGGAATTTTTGATTTTGAACTATTTTGTGCAGAATTTTTAACCGTTGGATACTTAAATAGTCTGTAAATCCGAACTCCTCTATAGGGGGTGTGCATTTATTGTCTGGAATAGCCCACTGGTGCAGTGCCAATATTGACATTATGCTTAATTATCAATGCATATGTAAATAGTCATAATCAAGTGAAGGACACTGATCGTGTTTATCAGCTGTTTATAGTGTGATCAGATGCGGTACATTGCGGTATAATTTCTACTACCACAAAACGTTTCAAAACGTAATAAAATTCCCTTTAAAAGGAAAGCCAGCCTCAATGTAGAAGAGGTCTTGTAATTAGTTTTGGTCAATGTGAAAGGCATTTTTAGGATCACGCTTACATCTACATGACAGTCCACCAAACCATCAACGATGAGAACATGCACACTGAAACAGCAGAAAACATTAATTCCTAATCTCATGTCAACTCTTTTAATTCATTACATGTACTCCAAATTGTTCTGGTCTGTTTGTTTTGTTGTTGTTGTTGTTGTTGTTGTCGTTGGTTTTTTTTGTCTTTTCAGCTTTTTACCCACGATATCTCAATTTCCAATTTTGTAATACCAGAACTTACGAACTCAATATCTTCGCTTAGGAATGTCCGATTTCACTGCTTTCGATATATACACTGCCGGTTTGAGTTAACTATGTACATTTTATTTTAAAATAACTTAATTAATTCGCAATGTATAGTTTAAGCCTACTATATTATAATAGATAGTGGCCAGCACATTTATAAAGGACTGGTTACTCACTACAATCTTCACTCTTAAACTGTGTTTTTCTGAATGTGCTATGGACATGGCATCTTACATACTCCATTCTATAACAGTCTGCCTAGTGCCTTGTGTGTTTTCGCTTCAATCATTTTGTTGAATGTAATTTTATGAATCAAATAGTTATGTGTCATTTTATTTATAATAAAGAAGTTATAAAATTAATAAAGTAAGACAATTTATTTATCTATAAGTGCATGTCAAATGGGGTACATTGTTCAATACTATATGCATAAATTATGCCCATATTATAGCTAGGCCCTAAAAACTTTATTTTGCATCGGATTTTTCCCGTTGAAAAGACAAAACTGATGTTTATGATAGCAACCATTTCATCAATAACATTTTGAGTCATTTTATCCATAAAACGACACAGGATATGATAGATAACTACTTTCACATCAATATGGTCCATATGATCACAGATTGTTGAGAATCTGTGATATGATCCGGGGATATGATGAAGATTTTGATTCTATAGATCTGTTATCAACATGATATCACGCTGTTCAGTGGTCAAGGAGTAAGGACCCCGGTCAAGGACACTGATATGACATCATAGGTGATGTCAGATTTTCTTCTGCTGACCATATGATGCTATATATATTAACTATTATTGTTACATTTAGGCCTTTAAACTTTTAAAGTCATAATTAATTAGTTCAAACATAACTTTGGTAATACTCACTCGTTTTCGTTCGTTGAAACGGCAAAACATACTTACTTTTCCTAACAAATCGAATTAAAATATTTAAAAAAAAATTTAACCACAAAAAGTAAAAAAAAATCATTCCAATACCACTAAAATATAATCTCTTGAGTAAACTGACCCCAAACCTGAAACAGGTACCAGCCCCGAATGGGCTGGCGAAAAGGGGCCAAAGTTTAAAAAATCTTTCCTGTGTGGCTTTTTAGCCTTTTTAAAACTTGGTCCCATTTAGTAAAGTAGTATTTATGTTTTGTGATACGTTTTGCTCTTCATTCCAATTTCTTACGTCTATATGACTTTTACAATTCTATGTGTGTTTTAATAAATTTTAGTACAAAATGATACGTAATTCATTAAAATCGCTCAAAAAAAAAAAAGTTAGCTCACAGACATTATAGATATGATATTAGTAATTAACTACTTAGCTACAGATGCTAATCCATTAGCGTAGCCATTTAATTCAATACGAATTTAATTTTAGTATAAACTGTGTTGTCTTTTAAAAAGACAGTTCTTGTTAGATTTCATTTCATAACCGGCTCTATTATTTCGCAATATCCTCAACATTAACCACAACTGCTGCACAGTCATCTAATCATTCATATCTTTACCATGTCTACGTTTCAAAAACAATGGACGAACATTAGAATCATGTCAACAGTTGTAACATTTCCCATACAGATAATTAACCCTCAATTAAGTTGTTTTGTGTGAACTTCACCGTTATACATTATTGTGGGAATGGGTTCTTTGTACATTTTAGTCATCTGTCTCGCAAACATAGACTCAACATGAACAAATTTTAATCTTTACCCAGAGTAGCCAGTGCACATAAACGTTGAAAAAAAAACACCAGTGCATCTGGCCGGATTCGAACCGGCGACCTTCGTAATACTAGCATGACGCTCTAACCAAGTGAGCTGAAGAGGCATGTTGGAGAAAAGCGGAAGATATAAATCTATAATAATATTTTTCATAGACTCAACATGTACGTCGGTCTCGCTTGTCTTGCCTTATCTCATCCTTGTCCTCACATTATTGGTGTCTTTGTCGACAAATGCCTTTATTTATTAAATTTTTTTTAATATTTAAGTTACTTTCTCATGACATGATTAAAGCCATATTATAACATTTCTGTAAAAATAGATTAGTATTTATTTTCCATAAAATGTTAGCTTTTACTGTCAGATATGTCCCCTTTTAATTTCGCGCCGAACAAGTGAGGTAAAGCATAGAAAATTGGAATTTACTACAAGCGCCCATGCATGTTACTCCCGCGGTTGTAATACGGTACGATCCTCGGGGTGTAGGCCTATGTGTATCCCGCACGCCGTGTACGTACTGTGCATACGTGTTCGTATGTTCCATCGTAATAATAAAACGCCGGTTCCGTCGTTTTATTCAAAATCTCGGATTTTAACAAAACTACAGCTACCAAATTTGATCAATCCAATTAATTTCATCAAAACAACAATAACATAATGTATAGCGTGACAATAGACACGCACAAAAATATTCTGAAATCCAATATTTCAACATGTTCCATATATGACATGTCTGACAGGACTTTCTTTCCTATTATCAGTGATTATCTTGATGCCACGTTGTGTGCCTCTTGCAGTATACTCGTATGGTGAATCCAAATTCATTTCCTTGCAGACGTGTTTAAAATGCAAATGGTGTCCTTTCAGAGCCACACCAGGCTGAGTCAGCCGAGTAAGGGCTAGAACGTGGCCAAAACTTTACATGATCCTCCGCTAGGTGACTTCCTCGCATCCAAGCCTGTTCCCCATTGCCCAAGTTAGCGTTCGGCACCACGTGGAGGTTTGGGTTGACTTGCCCGCGAACAAATACTATGCCAGCTCTTAGTTCGGACCTTGCCGGACCCCAACTTACGCTAGGGTGTGCACGATAATGCGATTGATTTCTTACACGTAAAAATACGGCCAATTCAGAAAGAAAATCTTGTTTATCGTATATAGTAAAGAGACCACTTTCTGGCTACATAGGGTTACGTGTCAGCCGGGTTAGAATTAACCAGCCTCCTATATCTGTTTAACCCGCCTGGCATTTCTAAAAAGTGACGTGAACTGAGGTATTTTTGTTTAGAAATCTGTCTTTTATACCCAAAAATGACAAAAGTCATAAGTAGCCATAACTTTAAAAGAAAATGGACTGCAAGCTTAATTTTCCATATAAACAAATTTCGTTGTTAAATTGTCCATTGTTGGTTACTACCTTTTAAAAAAGCTCCGAACATTTAAACAATTTTAAAGTCAGCATAATGTTGGTATTACATTAGTTGGATGATGTAAATTAATTCCATTAATTACACTAACCTTTAAAAGTTTAAGAGTTTAAGAGTTTTTGTTTAAAAATCTAGGATCCCGGGTTTTCTTCGCCAATTTCCCGGTTATAGTTTTCATTCATTTTACCTCAAATGATCAGAAAACCTACTTGACAGTTGTTACTAATATTTTGCAATAGTTTTTGGTAAGGTATAACAAAATTGAAATTTACCGAAATCATACACTATGGATTTAACTGATATTGGTTAATCGACTAATCTGCGTTCTCGACGCCTGGGTCGCGACACAGACTCTAATCAACACACTGTCGATTGTATGTATTGTTCACTTTATCGTCAGATAACTGGTGCTGAAAGTATATTGCGTAAGTTGTTAAGGGTGAGAAACATTCCATTACCATACAATCGGTGTCTTGGTGATGGTTCATAACACCCGACTTGTCAACTTATGCCAACGTGGGTTGTCGTCATCACTATACCCACTAAGACACAGAAATCAAAAATCAAAATATCTACTAATGTGGATCCATTTTATTGATTTAGCTTTCTAGGTGATGTATAATGTGAAATTGTAATCACTGGACCAGAGGAGGCTTAAAAGCATTCCTACAATGCACTATGATTGGGAAATTTGATCAATATAACCTAATTTTAAAGGCAAAGTCCCCATTGCCACACACACAAAATCGTAATTTTAAAACTGCAGCCAACAAGCTAATAATAGTTGAGACTTATAACTTATATTTGACTTTCTTACAGGAAACATTCATATTGTCCCACTACATTAATTTTATTCATAAGTCTCAATGTTTTGAATGTTAAATAAAAGGATGAAAACACCGGATATTTGCAAGATATAATGCAAGATATGGTCAACTGTGCCACATGTGTACAAAAGGCAGACATACCAAGGTCAGAAACCCCATTGGGTTATGGGAATGTCTTTAAACATCCTCTGTCACTGGACTAATTGGACTTAGGCCTGGTTGCTTTGGAAGCCTATCACCACTAGCCATGCTTTTAGAAATGGGCCCAGAGAGAACAAATGCCCACTCTGCATATTACACCTTTCCCATTTATCTCACCTCAACGTACCATTCCTCCTGTGTTTTTCTGCCGAATAAACCCGGCATGTGAAACTTCTTAACGTACCTTATTAAATTGCCCTTCACAACATCTACATGCTTTGCAATCTCTCTGGGGCGAACTCATTCACGGTAACCGCGCGAAAACCGAGAACCAGTGATAGTGTTAACGGCTAAATGAAGATCTAGTGAAAATAACAACAACGCAGCAGCAATAACAGAAACATACACTGTAACACGGCAGTGACACGGGGTGCATATTATTTGGGACACCCTAAATTTGGGATACCCTGAATAATCAAAAACAAGCACCAGCTTTGTACTACCCTGGATGTTAATATGCATGCAAGCGTTTTATCATAATTATCAAACCAAACATATATAATATTTGCGACGTCTGTTTGAAGACACTATCAGCGTATTTATAGAAAGATAGATAGATCGATAGATTTTATTTGGCAAATTCAACACATTGTACAAATTACAATACACCAGAACAGAATACAAATTATGAAAAACATTGCAAGAAAATACACCACACAACATATTTATAAAAGAACATGGAATGCCGAGCATAGCTTAAGAAAGCCCTAAGAAGGGTTGATTGATATTGGGGTCCTTTTTAGAAATATAAAAAATTATTCCACTTTTGGTGAGACAATTGCATATGATAAAACTGCATAAGTGTGATAAAACAGATTCAAATCAAGGTAAAAATTGGCTCTTAACTGCCTTCTTAAACTGTGAAGGAGTTTTGGATTTTTTTTACATCAATTGGAAACAAATTCCATTCCTGTACACCAGTAAAAAAATATTCTACTCCTGCCCCTTGGCTTTTGGTACCAAAAAAATTGCTGCACTGCCCCTTGTATAGTAATTGTGAGTCTGACAAATTTTCACAAAATGAGAATTTAGGTACTCTGGTGCAATATCATTGTAGATTTTAAAAACATAACCCTGTCTTCCACTTTCAACATATCCAGCTCCTTAAAGACCCATTCAGTAATTTGCTCATCCGGACGATCATAAAAACCATCAATGACATCTATGACAATGGCATAACCTAGCATAGCCTGCTACATGTAGTGGTTCAGCCAAAAGGCGTGTATTTAAGACAAAATAAAGCCATACATGAATCTGTAATTTATATACTGAGAGTAAAAATAAATTCAATGATATAATTTGCCACTTTGTTTGTATCAAAACAAGTTTCAGCATATCACTAACCACTTTGGTCTCACTTTTAGGTTTGTTACTGCAGCCAAATGTTTTCAACTGTTGCCACTGTTTTTTAGAGTCATGTTCGTGTTCTTCAATATTTTACTACTATTAGTGCTCTGCTTTTGCAGATCTTACATATCAATCTGAATCTTATTATGGTGCCTGTACCTGATATTTTCAAGGATTTTATTGGTTATCCATGGCTCAGTGTCAATAATATGCAGGAAGATTGTTGTTAAACTGATAATACTCCACGCCTGATTACGACTATGACCAATTTGACTTTTCAGTCTAATTTTTAGTAGGAGCAGATGTGCGGTACATTGCGGTAAACCAGTGGCGTACATTTCTTGCTGGCATTGTGGGGGATGGGGATGGAAAAATTTCTTGTAAAAAGTATGGGAAATTCTGCTACAAAATAAGTTTATCATGTTTATGGTATAAATGCGCGTGAAGCGCGCTAATATTTTTGCCATTTTGAAGCAAAAATGATGATTGTTTTGGAAGGTTCGTGTTTGTTTTAAATTTTGGGGCGTTTTTCAAAAATTTGATATTTTTGGTGATATTTTAAAAAAGCGACATGCCAAAGACAACTCTTTGGGCACATACTTTGTTATTGCCATTGCACTTCTTTTCCACATACCTGCGTTACAATTCGCTTTGGTGATTTACGAATATTATATATTTTGTGACTGCAATTTGGCGTTTTCAATGCATTTTCAGCTTATCATGAAATTAAGAAAATATCTGGTCACGCTCCTTTTAGAAATTTTACCTGATCGTCAGCTTTTGCAGGCAACAGAATGCAGATTGGCTCACGATATATGTCGTATTCCTCTATGTGGCTCACTTGATGAAAAAATAACTTTGAATTCCTTTTAACAACACACAAATCTTCGTTTGGAAACAAGGTTTCGGACTAAATTATGGAACAGTTCTAGTCTTCGGCGCCGTATCAATCTCATAAAGAGGCCACGACTGCGGAATATGTTTTTATGTTTCCCGCACTTGCATATACCTCTATACTCTTTGGAAACGTTGACCTTTGACCATTCTTTGTATAATGCCCTGCTATGACCTTGATATGTACATTTGATTGGGTACTGTTAAAGCATCCACCTGGTCAGTAGATAATCCTACAGGGATAAAGTATAGTTTAACTATTGAGTAAACACGGTGAAAGACCCATAATTGATTAGGCTCGGATATTAAAAGCACAGGTCCTTTGCGTGTATAGTAGAAAATTATAAATAATACAATAATAAAATTTTGTACCTAAAATACTAACTGCTTTCTGCAGTATGTATTTATTTATTTAGGCCTATGTCTATTTATTTATTTGTTTATTTACTGACTTATTTATTTATTTGGCAGATTAGTATGTAATTAATAATACTCCATGATTCATCGGTTTATTATTGATTGTTGATAACTTGAAAACTTGATTGATTGATCGATTGATAGCCATTTCACACATATTCCTAGTTTATAGGCCCATATGGAACGTGTATTGATTTTGAATTGCATCGTACATTAGATAAATAGGGATATAGGTATTGATTTATTCTATTCAGCAATATCAAACTTCTCGCAGCTAATAGTTACTTGGCTTTTACAACAGGGAGGTCCCGGGTTCGATTCCTAGCTCTGCCTTTTTTTCAAGGCTGAGAAAAAAATGCAATTTCTGAACTGCAAACCTATTTGACGCGCGATCTGAGCTGTTCCTTTTCTGATGGCTGTGTCTCTTACAGGCACACTATCTCTGGAATCCAAACCAGGTTTCCGCCCATTGCACATCCCTTAAGGAGACGTATAAGAGACATCACTTTAATTAAACGGCACTAATTTATGTGTATGGTGCTCATGCAGGATGTTCTCTCTTTCTTGAGTTTATTATACTGTTGTAAAAATATGAGTTGAAGTGTTATGTTGATAAAGGCCCTTACGGTGAGGGAAGGGGGGTGGATGCGGCCGCACCCCCCCCACACACAAATTTGCAAAAGTATACAAACATTCCCAAAATATCACAATTTACGAGCGTAGCGAGCAAAAAGAATCATGGATTTTTACGTTTTTGATCAAAAGTCCACTTTTCACAAAATCGCCCCCTTGGAGAAAAAGTCCACTTCTTCAAAATCAGCACCCCCCAAAAAAAAAATCCTGCGTACGGGCCTGAGTTGATATGTTAGTTGAAGTTAAATATTATATATTATATCATTATTAGGCCTATATCATTATTGTTGTTTTAAATTTGTGTATTGCAAGGACCTGTGCTTTTAAAGGTCAAATTTTAGGAAGTAAGTCCACTTTTCACAAACTCGCCCCCCCCTTGGAAACAAAGTCCACTTCTTCAAAATCAGCAACCCAAACAAAAAAAAAATCCTGCGTACGGGCCTGAGTTGATATGTTAGTTGAAGTTAAATATCATATCATTATTGTTGTATTAAATTTGTATTGCAGGGCCCCGAAAAAAGACCAGCGGTTAGCTTATTCGGGCCTACCGTGAATAAAGATTATAAGTAAATAAGCCATCGGCAACACTGACTGATAGAGATGAGTTCAAACGAAGTTTACCTGCGGGTTCAAACAGACGTGACGCATGCGTATTGCATCCATTGATACAGCTGCAAAACACGTGACTACAAAATAATTAGGTATAAATAAAAGCGTCTTCGACACGGAACACTTAGATATTCGATTCTTTTCATGTAGTTTCAACAGTTTCGCTAAACATGGGGTTATATCAAATTCTAGCCATTCTTTGTATGGTCGCATGCATTCCCACAGTCGTCAATGCTGGTGCAAATGATGAAAAGTTTCCTTGGCCAGACAAACCAAACATAATCATCTTCTATGGTGATGACGTAGGATGGGCAGATTTCTCCTCTTTGGACATCCTACACAAGAGTGGGGTCCCATCGACGATATGGCACTCGAAGGAAAGCGGTTCACAAACTTTTACTCAACTTCCGCACTTTGTTCTCCAAGTCGTGCAAGTCTTCTGACAGGTTAGTGTCTGTAACTATGTAAAAATGATGTATGATAAGTTCTTTTAACTATATTAACTATAACAAAGTCCTAAATATTCCTGAATGTTGAATATTTGCAAAAAATTCTAAATCACACCTTTCTTTCTTTCTTTCTTTCTTTCTTTTTTTTTCTTTCTTTCTTTTTCTTTCTTTCTTTCTTTCTTTCTTTCTTTCTTTCTTTCTTTCTTTCTTTCTTTCTTTCTTTCTTTCTTTCTTTCTTTCTTTCTTTCTTTCTTTCTTTCTTTCTTTCTTTCTTTCTTTCTTTCTTTCTTTCTTTCTTTCTTTCTTTCTTTTCTTTCTTTCTTTCTTTCTTTCTTTCTTTCTTTCTTTCTTTCTTTCTTTCTTTCTTTCTTTCTTTCTTTCTTTCTTTCTTTCTTTCTTTCTTTCTTTCTTTCTTCTTTCTTTCTTTCTTTCTTTCTTTCTTTCTTTCTTTCTTTCTTTTCTTTCTTTTCTTTCTTAGTTCATGTTTTCACTAATATCCCAAAATGGTCATACTGACCCATGAAACATTAGTCCAGATGGTGGCAATAATGACTAACACAATGCTTGTCACATCATGCCCTTTATTGCGGGACTGTAGTTGCCAGGTATAGTAACCAGTCAAACAAGGTAGATACACCAGTCAAGCATGTAACTTGACTAATTTGGATGTTAGTCTAAATGCTGTCAATTTTGGCTAGAGCTCTGCAACATCTCAGTCCAGCCAGCGCATTATGAAATTAGTCCAGTATCTCTTGATTATTAGGCATATGATACCAATAAGATTAATGGAATCCCAGAAATCAGGCCTGAGGTAGGTAAGTATACAATAAGTACATTCAGGCCGTGTGAATTTCAAATGGATTTATCTGATTGGGTTACTCCATTTGAAATTTGCACCCCCTGTGTGAGAGAATATGCATGGTTATGTCTTCCATAGGGGGTTTATGGACTTCAACTGGAATAGCCCATGTCGTGTTTTTTAACATTTCAGGAAGATTGCCACAACGAGTTGGCGTTCGTGATCGAGGAAGGGTATTCGGAGCAACATGCACCAACGGATTGCCTCGGTTAGAAATAACCATTCCAGAGGCATTGAAAGATGTAGGGTATTCAACCGGCATGGTCGGAAAGTGGCATTTGGGTGAGTAAAATGTATTTTATGAGTTCGGGGAAAGGTTAGGAGTTGGAGTTGCATTTTTAAGCAGTTGTGTAGTCGTGCTAGCGGCGTGTCGGACTAGCGACGTGTCGGACTGAGCGGTGCACCCCAAACAAAGAACATCGCTAATTAATACCAGCGCCTATATCGTCAAAGCGTGTCAGTATTTCGATCGTGACTATGATGCCGGGCGCATCAATTGTATTGTCAACATTCCGTTCGGCATATACGTATCTACCAAAAAACGTTTCAAAACGTAAAAAGTGACCAAAGTTAAAAAAATCTTTCCTGTGTGGCTTTTCACCCTTTTTTAAACTTGGTCCCATTTAGTAAAGTAGTAATAACATGAAGAATTAGTCCTAATTTTTACATGCAAAAATGTGCTCTTATAGGTTTAAGACTGTTCGAAAGCGGTGCAATATGACGTAGGCTATGTATTATCAAAAACATTTCAAGGTTTATGTTTTATTATATTACGTGTTCATAAAAAGTAGTAGAGTATTATATATAGTTAGCAAATTGACTGTGTGTCAACCTGCTATATAGGCCCTACATCTGTACATAAGGCGCAGAATCGGACATGACGATGAAGAATTTAACAAAGTGAGTATTTGCTACTTTTTCTTAAATCAAAATACATTATAACGTCTATACGGAAAAACTTCAATTACGCACGAACATTAATTCATTTGCTCTACAAAATAAACACTGACAACTAAGAAAATCAACAAGTAGCCTATAGATGACTTCGTTTGGGTCTTTAGAAACTTTCATAAATGGGACCAAGTTTAAAAAAGGTTGAAAAGCCACACAGGAAAGATTTTTAAACTTTGGTCACTTTTTACATTTGAAACGTTTTTTGGTAGATATTAATTCTTTTTTTGAGGTAAAAAATATTGTGCGGTAAGTGGTTCTTTGTAGCCATGCGAGGTTAATGGTTCTTTGTAGCCCTTCGGGGCAAACTAGTTGGATATTCATATTTCGCGGTGAGTGGTTTTTTGAATCTCCGTGGGGCAAACAAGTCGGATATCCAAATTTCGCGGTTAGCGGTTCTTTGTAGCCCTGCGGGGCTAGTGGTTTTAACGACCCGTGACCACCCCAATCAGCTGCATACCGCATCCTGCTATTTTGATTATCAAAATACTAGTTTTTTTAATGCTATGGGGTAAAAGAATTATTAAAAAAATTAATAGCTGAACCCAATAGTTCAGCCAGGAACTGGAAACGACATATTGATGACTTTATATAGAGTGTATTCAATAAACCCAAGCGGAACGAGAGTTGCTAAGTAACCGCTATCCGAACCATAAACACACATGCATGATCAGAAAACGAGTGTATACACGTCAGTCGAATTTGGCGGTGATGGTTTGTTAGCTCTCCAAGTTATGGGCCTCGCTGTAATAACATAAAGATCAGTATAATCAGTGTGATATCATTTCAAGAGGTCACTTCCCGATTAAGCTAAACAGCCTATGTGGAGGAATTGTATGCATTAGCAACCACATAAATGATAAAGTAATGAATACCCTCTATTGTTACTAAGGCTGCGATCACATAGAAGTATACTATTCGGGTATACGGTGCACGTTTTGCAGTTGCACGCGTATAGCTTAAATCGAGCAAGGCAATTCCATAGTACCGGGTCACATAAGGCTACGATCACATAGAAGTATACTATTCGGGTATACGGTGCACGTTTTGCAGGTGCACGCGTATAGCTTAAATCGGGCAAGGTAATTTCATAGTCCCGGGTCACATAAGGCACTATTCGAAAAGGCCGTATAGTATAGTATAGTATAGTATAGTATAGTATAGTATAGTGGGAATCGTGCGTGCTCGATTTTAGTGCAGCATATACCGTCCTAATTTTAAAACTAAACCATATGTGTGTAAATTCATTTAATTCTGCACATTATGACACCTCATTGAATGCAATGTGACCTCAAGAAGTAAAGTTACAAGCATTTGATTAGACGACGAAAATTGGTAAACTGACCTACAAATGTATATCGCTATTCGCTATATGAAATACGCTCATTCGACCAGGCTGAGTTCACATAGTATACTCCTATAATGAACTCAGCCTGATCGAATGAGCGTATTTCGTATAGCGAATACCGTATACCGTATACTTCTATGTGAACTCAGCCTTACGACATTCGATTACATGGAGGTTGCGACGAGGGCGTGATATTTGATTTCTTAATATACTTATGTTGCCCTTCAAAATGCCTAAAAATCATCAAGATATTCCAATACTGTCTAAAGTTATGTAAAATTGTGTAAAACTTATATGATTTATCGCATATAATTTCTGCGTTGCGTGGAGAATCATTTACATATGATTTTGGAGAAAAAATGTGATAATTTTAGGGAAATATAGAATGGTGGAAGAAACAAATGAAACATTTTCCTGGAATGTGTAGACCATACTCTTTCTGTTCCTATTGATTTCTATACTGAAATAATTCTTAAAATGAAGTTGTTGGATGATTTTAGTTGGCATTTCTAGAGTGTACACATGTAGGCAGATAGTAGATCATTGTTGAGAGGGCCCAATAGCACGAATTTTGGTGGTTTGCGAGTGAAGAGTGTCCGCACTATCGAATGACTACGTAACTGTTCAATAGGTTTTTGTAAATGGGTTAGTGTTAGTGGGCAAGATGTACGTCTCTTTTGCATTGTTAAGACAAGCCACGCGGTCTCTGCTAGGTCTTTCGATCAACGTACTATGCGTGTTTGGTCAAGCGAGGATAATTTATAAAGCAGTTTGGTAATGGTGAGGATGTTGCCCTTTTTGCCGGCCTTTTTGACGACTTCTGACTTTTGGTAAGCCGAAAATGAATCAATAAAGATATTTACGGGGATATCCGCACTAAATGTGTATTTCAGGAATTACCGCGATTCCTGCAGTAGTTTTTATGAATAGAATACAGTAGCGGATACAATAGCGAATTCAATAGAACTCTATTACGGGTAATAAACCTCGTCGCGCTGCTAAATTTCACTTCTTATTTTTTCATTAACTAACCGTTATTTCATCAAGTAACCGTTATTTTTAAACTTTGATAAACCTCGACCGAGGCTTTTAATAGTCTTATGAACATTGCGTACGCGTTCGGCTAATACATCTTTATAATATGATAAGACAATTGGTTAAAATCTCATATTTTATCAGAAATACGCCACCTAAAAGTCTTGATTTTTGCAGAGTATTGGAATATGTTAGTTAAAGAGAATTTTGAAAAAAAAAAAAAATTATGGTGTCCTCCTCAGCAAATGTTGCTTTAAAGGCCCATTCGGTGATTTGCTCATCTGGACAACCGTAAAAATCATCAAAATTAAGATTTTGGTACCTTTGTCATCGACATAGATTTGCTAACAGAGCCTTCTAGTGGTTCAGCCGAAAGCCATGTATTTGAGACAAAATAAGGCATTTTACATGAATCTGTTATTTATATACTATCAGTATGTAAATTAGCACATATATTTGAATGGGCTTCAACTTGGTCAATACTGCTGTTTTCGTTTTCATGTTTTTTTGCCAAAAATTTGAATGACGTTGATTATTAATTATTATTATAATTATTATAATTATTATAATTATTATCCTTCACTTTTAAGGGATCTAGAATGAGCGTTTATGGCGTTTCGACAGTATTTTTTTTTGGGACATTAGAGCACATTAGTCTATTCGAATTGCATTCTGAATACGACGAATGTCTTTCTGATATCAAATAATTTTTGTTTTTGAAATTCACGATATAATACAAATTTTATGACAAATTATTAAAATTTGATATTTTCAAATTTTTCATATATAACAGTCCTTGAAATAAATTTTATAAATCTAATGATTTATTCTTAAAGTGTATGTAGCTGGGAGGAAAAGCCGACGATTAATTGAAAATTTTGACCTTTTATATTGAAGATATGGATTTTTTTTTCCCAAAAGACCTATTTTTTTGGTGTTTTGGGAAAAAATCCATATCTTCAATACGAAAGGTTAAAATTTTCAATTGATCGTCGGCTTTTCATCCCACCTACATACACTTTAAGTATAAATCATCAGATTTATAAAGTTTACTTCAAGTACTGTTAAATATCAAAAATATCAATTTTTAATGATTTGCCATAAAATGTGTATTACATTGCGAATTTCAAAAAATCAAAATTATTTGATATCAGAAGGACATTCGTCGTATTCAGAATGCAATTCGATATGTCTGATGTGCTCTAATGTCCCACAATAAATACTGTCCAAACGTTCATACCCCTTCTTTTTTTTTTGCACTTTCGATGGGATCACTGAATGGAACTTTAATTGCCACCAAGTATAAAAGATAGCTTTTCAGCGATGTCTATTTATATCCTCTTTATCACGTGTGTTTCAGGTGTCAATGCGCACAATCACAATGATGGTGAACATCTGCCGTATAATCACGGGTTCGACTACGTTGGCACCAATTTTGGGACTGGTAATTCTTGGTTTTGTGACGAAGAGCAGGTACAGTACATTCATACTGCAGTTACTGTCCGTTTTCCTATACACAATACACAGAGCTCTCACAATTGACGCGTGACCTCCACAAGTAGTGTACGTTAGAAGGATAGGCATTTGCCTAGTTAACGTCACTGTGCGAAAAATAACCGGCCAATATTTAAAGTATTCTCTGATATTCTAGAAAATATAGTTTTGTAACATGTCCTAAATAGGTGTTTGGAAATAGTCGCACTTTTGTGTTTTAGGAAGGATATGTAAACGCAAAAATATGAAGAAATTATTTCCAAACCATGTTAAGTCTGCAAACCACTATGCTTCTCATTTTCAAGAACGCTGGTTAACAATAAGCAGAGTATTGTCTCATTTCGTAAACAAAAGCGCGCACAGAATTGCTATCTAGCGTTCGCTTTATAATCGTTCACCCAACTGAAACAATAATACCAGCTCATTGCTCATTGCACAGTTAAAACAGACACATGTGTTGTGTGGATTTAACCAGAGAAGGTCTGATTTAATCAGTTCGTCGTCTGTATTCCATAGTGGCGTATAGTGGGGCGCCGCGAATAAACAACTTTTCGGGAAAATCGGGTTTGAAGAAATGCCAATTTAAAATCGAGTTGTGTAAATCAGACATTCATTATATTTTGTAAATGATGTGAAATTTCTGTAGTAAACTAAATAGATGTTAATGTTATATATTTTTCAAAAGAAATAAATACACACTCTTGCTGACAAACTGAAAATAAAAAGCACAAAACTATACGTCACTATGGAAAACAAACAAAACGCAATACCCTAACCTAACGTTAACCTTACGCCACCTCGGTCGCCGTGTAATTCCTATGGCGTTACTTTTCGCTGTTTGTATTCCATAGTGGCGTATAGGTCCGATACGTGTACGCCACTATGACATACAATGTTTTTCATTTTTGCCGATATTTCTTGATTATAAAATGTGTATACAAAGTGGCGTATGGTCGATACGCCACTATGGAATACAAAAAATGTCACTTTGTAGCTATACGCCACATTTAATTAAATAATTACTAATTAATTAGCTAATTATGACTGATGAGACTTAGAAAAAATGAAAGAGAACATCACTAAAAACATATGTGCTAATTTTTAAAAAAAAATGACCAAAAAATCACTTTACTCCACTATGGAATACAGCCGACGAGTTGAGCTGTTTTCAATGAGTGTTATCTTGGTTTAGCTTAGCCTTGAATGGGATTTAAGTCCTGCAAAGGTTGTGGTGAATTCTACTGTAGACATGACTGCATCATGTTTATCACAAATTGGCGATTTCGGTTAGATACGGCACGATTTAGGGTTAAAAAAATTGTAAATCTAACCAAAAATAAGAAAGTCTTTTCTGATCATGCAATACGTACAAGAGGTCCCATTCTTTGGAATTCTTTAGATAAAAATCTGAAAGCTTCAAAATCTGTTAAACATTTCCGTAATCAATTCAAAACAAAACTGATCTCTAAATATAATTAATCTTTTTCGTGAGCAGCCCCCCCCCCCCTTCCCTTGTCTTTTGGTTATGTTATGTGATGTTGATTTATTTTGTTAATTTCATTTGATTTCAGGGAAAGGCTAACTTTCAGACCTTTTTGGTCTTCCAGCCTTTTCCTCCATATGTACCGTGTTTATATATATTTTTATGTAATGTCTTTGATTTTTATGGAAATAAAATAAAATATGAATAAAATATGAATGAATGTGAAAAAAATATCATTATTTCCTTACCATCGACAAATTGAATTGAAACATGTGACTATCCACCACAAAAGGGCATATTTTCGTGAGATTTTTGTTGTGGTCAAAGGCTTTCCCAACACATCGACATGTGTAATTTAATACATTATAGTCTTGCGTCATTAGGTGCGTCAAATTGCGTTAAAAATATTTTGTCAACATACCACCTCACTAAAATGATCATATGAATCATTCTACAACTGGTCATAAAATGATCACATTTATCATTTTATTGCAGTGATAGCTCCATCTGTTATTTTTTATCATTTTTTGTCGAGATAAATAAATAAATTATTACCTTTTTACCTTACCTGACAAAATAATTGTATGTGCAAAGCAACAAAAAAATCCTTACCTCCTTTCTTTACCTGACAAAATCATATTTGTTCGAGGTAAGAATATTAATCCTTAACTCTTTTCCTTTCCTGACAAAACCATTTTATGTGAGGTAAGGAAAAAATCCTTACCTTCCAAAAATGTTGAGGTAAGAAAATAAATCCTTACCTCTTTTCCTTACCTGACAAAATCATTTTTATTCGAGGTAAGGAAATAAATCCCTACCTCTTTTCCTTACTTGACAAAATCATTTTTATTCGAGGTAAGGAAATAAATCCTTACCTCTTTTCCTTACCTGACAAAATCATTTTTGTTTCAGGTAAGAAAATAAATCCTTACCTCTTTTCTTTACCTGACAATCTCATTTTTTGTGCGAGGTAAGGAAAAAATCCTTACCTGCCAAATAATATTGAGGTGAAAATCCTTACCTGCCAAATAATATTGAGGTAAGAAAATAAATCCTTACCTCTTTTCCTTACTTGACAAAATCATTTTATGTGCGAGGTAAGGAAAAAATCCTTACCTAACAAAATCATTTTTATTCGAGGTAAGGAAAAATCCTGACATACCAAAGAATATCGAGGTAAGGAAATAAATCATTACCTCTTTTCCTTACCTGACAATATCATTTTATGTGCGAGGTAAGGACAAAATCCTTACCTGCCAAAAAATGTCACGGTAAGAAAAATAAATCCTTACCTCTTTTCCTTACCTGACAAAATCATTTTACGTGCGAGGTAAGGAAAAAAATCCTTACTTGCCAAAAAATATCGAGGTAAGAAAATAAATCCTTACCTCTTTTCCTTACCTGACAAAATCATTTTACGTGCGAGGTAAGGAAAAAATCCTTACCTGCCATGATCATTTTTGTTTAAGGTAAGAAAATAAATACTTACCTCTTTTCCTTACCTGACAATATCATTTTACGTGCAGGTAAGAAAAAAATCCTTACCTGCCATAAAATATCGAGGTAAGAAAATAAATCCATACCTCTTTTCCTTAACTGACAAAATCATTCATATTCGAGGTAAGAAAATAAATCCTTACCTCTTTTCCTTACCTGACAATATCATTTTATTTACGAGGTAAGGAAAAATCCTTACCTGCCAAATAATATTGAGGTAAGAAAATAAATCATTACCTCTTTTCCTTACCTGACAAAATCATTTTATGTGCGAGGTAAGGAAAAAATCCTTACCTGCCAAATAATATCGAGGTAAGAAAATAAATCCTTACATCTTTTCCTTACCTGACAAAATCATTTTTATTCGAGGTAAGAAAATAAATCCTTATCTCTTTCCTTACCTGACAAAATCATTTTACGTGCGAGGTTAGGAAAAAATTCTTACCTGACAAAATCTATTTTTATTCGAGGTAAGAAAATAAATCCTTACCTCTTTTCCTTACCTGACAAAATCATTTTTATTCGAGGTAGGGAAATAAATCCCTACCTCTTTTCCTTACTTGACAAAATCATTTTTGTTCCAGGTAAGAAAATAAATCCTTACCTCTTTTCTTTACCTGACAATATCATTTAATGTGCGAGATAATGAACAAAATCCTTACCTGCCAAATAATATCGAGGTAAGAAAATAAATCCTTACCTCTTTTCCTTACCTGACAAAATCATTTTTATTCGAGGTAAGGAAATAAATCCTTACCTCTTTTCCTTACTTGACAAAATCATTTTTGTTCCAGGTAAGAAAATAAATCCTTACCTCTTTTCTTTACCTGACAATATCATTTTATGTGCGAGGTAAGGAAATAATCCTTACCTGCCAAATAATATTGAGGTAAGAAAATAAATCGTTACCTTTTTTCCATAACTGACAAAATTATTTTACTTGCGAGGTAAGGAAAAAATCCTTACCTGACAACATCAATTTTTATTCGAGGTAAGAAAATAAATCATTACCTTTTATCCTAACCTGACCAAATCATTTTTATTCGAGCTAAGAAAATAAACCTTTACCTCTTTTCCTTACCTGACAAAATCATTTTACGTGCGAGGTAAGGAAAAGAAAAAAATCCTTACCTGCCAAAAAATATTGAGGTAAGAAAATAAATCCTTGCCACTTTTCCTTACCTGACAAAATCATTTTACGTGCGAGGTAAGGAAAAGAAAAAATCCTTACCTGCCAAAAATATTGAGGTAAGAAAATAAATTCTTACCTCTTTTCCTTACCTGGCAATATCATTTTACGTGCAGGTAAGGAAAAATCCTTACCTGCCATAAAATATTGAGGTAAGAAAATAAATCCTTACCTTTTTTCCATAACTGACAAAATTATTTTACGTGCGAGGTAAGGAAAAAAATTCTTACCTGACAAAATCAATTTTTATTCGAGGGAAGAAAATAAATCCTTACCTCTTTTCCTTACCTGACAAAATCATTTTACGTGCGAGGTAAAGAAAAAATCCTTACCTGCCAAATAATATTAAGGTAAGAAAGTAAATCCTTTCCATAACTGACAAAATTAATTAACGTGCGAGGTAAGGAAAAAAATTCTTACCTGACAAAAAAATCAATTTTTATTCGAAGTATGAAAATAAATCCTTACCTCATTTCCTTACCTGACCAAATCATTTTTGTTCCAGGTAAGGAAATAAATCTTACCTCTTTTCCTTACCTGACCAAATCATTTTTGTTCCAGGTAAGGAAATAAATCTTACCTCTTTTCCTTACCTGACAAAATCATTTTTGTTCCAGGTAAGAAAATAAATCCTTACCTCTTTTCTTTACCTAACATAATAATTTTATGTGCGAGGTAAGGAAAAAATGGAGCGCAATGATGGTAAGGAAACCAGGTAAGGAACCAAATCCTTACCTGTAATTTTTGACCCTAAATCGTGCCATAGCTGATCGTCCTTGCGCATGTTGATGTGTGTACACTGCAAATAAATATGTTTAGGTACGTGTAATATTAACAACTGAAAATAGTTAGTATTCGCGGTGCCCCGCAATTCGCCGTAGAAATGACGTAATAATCGGATTAACTACCGTAACAATAGAAGAATACAATTTTGAGTAGATCGCCCTGCACTACAAGCAGATGGCACTTATCACCTGTGTATGTCAGCAAACATAGATTGAATACAATACCTCTTTTTCAAAGATACTAATCTTACAGGTGCGAGTGATCAGCCTTTCTTTGACATATCTATGGTTCACGTTGTAGTTCAGGGCGATATATTCAAAATTGTATTCCTCTATTGCTATGGAATACAGTAATATTGATTTAAGCTATGTACATTACCTGTTGATGCCGGATTCTTTGCATCGTTTTTTTTTGTGGAATCACGCTAATAACCAGACCTCTTTCATATCATTAACAGTGGCATGTAGACGAACCAAGTACGCTGGGATGCGCTTTATACAAGAACGCCACCATTATCCAGCAGCCCTATTCGCATTATGGACTCAGTGAAACTTTAGTGAACGACGCTGTAGACTTCATTAGAAGTTCTCAACAGGCACCGCCTCCTCACAGGAAGCCTTTCTTCTTGTATTATGCATTGACTCAAACACATGTTGATCTATTTACCAGCAATGAAGGGTTTCGAGGTTCGTCGAAGAGAGGTATGCTTTCAGTAATTGACCCTACCATCCTCAGTCCCCTCCCTCGGTCGTTTAAATTCAATACGGTACTTTATTTGTCAAACATTGTTCTACATTACAAAAAAAAAAAGAATATAAGATACGCATACAAATATCAGTACAAAGATGTTCTCTTGGTTGTTTCGATATACACTAAGCCAAAAAAGAAACTTATAATTTTTCACAAAGTCATAACTTAAAATCCTGTCTATCAAAATTAACCAAAATTACACACAAGATTGCCTCAATACTCTACTCCAAACACATGTCAGTAACTATGCAGTTGTCCAACTGACACAACAGCAAAATGCACTAACATGCAACACCTTCTTGGACCACATTCACGGCGCAACAGATTTCTTTGGCTGGGTTCCAATTATTCGCCTGTGAATGTGATCCCGGAAGCTGTTCCGTGTCAGTGCATTTTACTGTTGTGTCAGTTGGACAACTGCTTGGTTACTGACATGTGTTTAGAGTAGAGTAAATAAATAATAAATAAATAAATTTCGGTATTTATATAGCGCCTTACCACAGATCACGGAGTGTTCAAAGCGCTGTAATTTCGCTGCCATGGTGAATCATCACAGTCAGATCGCATCAACTAGGCACTGTGCAGCCGGAATAGCGCAAACCTATCCGCACTTAGATCGTAACATCCACCATTTATCTGTGCAGCTCCCCAAATTCCATTGGGTGAAGGAAGTTTTTGATAACAAACAACTAATCACCGATTTTTTGAAAGCAGGAGGAAACCGGAGATCCCGGAGAAAACCTGCGAGAGCGAGTATGGAATCGGGATAAACCAAATGCACATGAGTCCTTGGGCCGCGCCGTGGCTTGAACCCGGGACCTCAGTGGCGCAAAGCGAGGGAACTACCGCTGCGCTAACTCGCCCTCCCAGTTAGTATTGAAGTAATCCTGTGTGTAATTTTTGTTTATGTACAGGCGAATAATTGGAACCCAGCCAAAGAAATCTGTTGCGCTGTGAATGTGGTCCAGGAAGCTGTTGCATGTCAGTGCATTTTGCTGTTGTGTCAGTTGGACTCAGTTTAGAGTAGAGTAATGAAGTAATCCTGTGTGCAATTTTTGTTCATTTTTTTTGAGAGGATTTTAAGATATGACCTTGTGAAAAATTATAAGTTTCTTTTTTTGGCTTAGTGTATAATAATACATTGAGTTAGCCTTTTTAAATGTGATCTGAAAACGCTGTTGGATGTTGTTGTTGTTGTTCTTCTTCTTTTTTTGTCATTGTTCATGTTCGTGTAGTGTGCATGATGTAAGTTAATAAAAAGCCAAAAATGGTTTTATTTGTTTAGGTCGTTATGGTGACAACATCAATGAAATGTCGTGGGAAGTGGGCGCCATATTAGACGAAGTAAAACGCTTGGGTTTGGCTTCCAACACGCTGTCCATCTTCTCGTCTGATAATGGGCCTTGGTTGCAGCTCTGCAATGAAGGAGGTGATGCAGGTGTATTCAAAGGTAGGCATACCCAGCAAACACAAAATGTGTTTTACATTATTCACAAGAGGTTAGAATTATAGGTTAAGAAATGCCTATCACTTGTTGTGAGTGAAATTATACAAAATAATGCACGCGTACTGAGATGTTGATGCGTCTAATTCACGAGCCCCGGAGGTGGGAGTGCATTAGACGCATCAACATCTCAGTACAAAGGCCCTATGTCACCTGATCGATAACGCAAAGTATCCTTTAAAAAAACAAGTTATTTTAGAATATTTCCTAAAATTCAGCGTTATCTTAGAATATCTACTGATATTTTCCGTTATTTTAGAGAATGTTGTGAATTTTTGTGTTATGTTACAATATTCTTGTGTTTTCTTAGGTTTTTTAGGATATTTCGTTATTTTGCATTATCGATCAGGTGACATAGGGCATGTGCATTATTTTATACAATTTCTCGAGCAACAAGTGATACGCATTTCATGCACGAAAAATGAAATCCCGTGATTTTTGCTACTTTTATAACAAAATTGCCACTAAAAATGTTGGAAAATGCAAACAAATAAAAATGCATCCACCCGCAAGAAAAATGAACGCGTCCGAAAGCACTACGCGTACTACGCGGAGTGCGCGCCCGTGCAATTATACAATACTTATGCACGGCTAGTAATTTACTTACGTTTGCTCTGATTGGTTCGCACTATCTAGGAGTGTATGAAAGGTTGACAGAAAATATGAAAATATCGGGTTCATTATATTAAGGGTATAAAACGTTTTAATAACATTCAAAACCATTTTTGAAAACTTGCTGCCGAAGATATTTTTCTTTTTTTCTTTTTCAAAAATGTTTGCAGAAATATTTAACAATAACATTTTGACAACATTTAAAAATGTTATTGTAGTGTACAACGTTTATATAACCCGACATTTTAATGTTATTAAAACGTTTTCACCTAAACCTAAACCCAAAATATAACCAGTTTGAAACGTCTTAAAAACGTTTTGGGTTTGCTGTGTAGATATTAAGCGCATGGGCATTAATTGCGACTTCAATAAAGTTATGTGGTGCTATTTTGTATATCCCAAGTGTTGAAAAGTAACAGGACTAGCTTGTGTGTTCCCATTTCACAAGATCGTTACTTCTATCCAACGCCCTTCAGATACCATTACTTAATCACAGAGAGTTCCATTTATAGGAGAGTAGGAAATGGCAACTAGTGGCAAATGGTGGTCATAGACCACAAACCTAGCTGGGACTTGCTGGTGTTGTAGATGTATCTGACCCCTAAAAATGTTCCACAAATGTTCCCCTAGTCATGAGGTTTGATGTCACCGAGTTTGAGCCCCGTACCCCTTACAGATGTCCAGAAAATACATTTCTAAGATTTGACCTCTGCATGACCTTTGACTTGACCCCTGCAAAATGTTCCCCTGGTCGTGAGATTTGTTGTCACTGAGTTTGAGCCCCATACCCCTTACAGATATCTAGAACATGAAATTATAAGATTTGACCCAAGATAACCTTTGACCTGACCCCTGCAAAGTGTTCCAAAATGTTCCCCTGATCATTAAGTTTGTTGTCACCAAGTTTGAGCCATGTACACCTTACAGATGTCCAGGAAATGCATTTCTAACATTTGACCTCTGTATGACCTTTGATCTGACCCCTGCGAAATGTTCCCCTGGTCATGAGATTTGTTGTCACTGAGTTTGAGCCCCATACCCCTTACAGATGTCCAGATAATGCAATTGTAAGATTTTACCCCTTAATGACCTTTGACCCCAAATCTGTCAACACCCTATATGCACATGGTAATAACAATGCATATGTGCAAATAGTGTCACCCCGCTATGTTGTTTGTGGCAGAAGAAGCAATTTGAAGGTATTTCGATTCAGATCGGGCATGGCCCTTTAATGACATTTGATCCCAAATCTGTGAACACCCCAGAAGGACAAAGTAATAACAATACATGTGTGCAAATGGCATTATCCTTCTATGCTGTTTGGGGCAGAAGAAGTATTTTGAAGGCATTTCGATTCAGACCCACCGTGCCCCTTTAATGACCTTTTAAAGTCCACAAACTCATGTATCTAATTTCCCTGTGCGATATTGCAATGCTATAGCTATTATAGATTCAGTTGGATGAAATATTACAAAGCAAACGCATAGTAACAATACTGTGTGAGGCTTTGTTTCCCGAATGAGAACAATAGTCTGCATATTGTTATGCAACAATGTTGTGGTAAATAATAGTACAACTGATTGTTGCTTATGTCAAACTTGTCAAAGTGATTGTGATTGTATCACACAAGTAAATGAGAGCATGAGAGTGTCCGCTTCATTTACTTACTTCATCAACCCGCTGCCTTGAAAATTAATTTCGCTTCAAACGGGGAAGAACACGTAGGAGCCCGAACTTTACCCACACAATTTCTCCTTTTTTTTTTTTTTTTTTTTTTACAAAATTTGCAACGAGTGTCAATTTGTAATGTAATAATTATTCTCTTAGAATGGAAATAAACTTGTTTTTGCAATAGATCTGCCCTTTAAGGGTGTCACTGAGCTCACACGAGTTCTATTGAATGGAACGAGGCGATTGCAATGAACAGCCTATAAATAATTAATAACTGTTACCTAAGAATGCGTTAACATATTTTCCCCGCATGTAAGTTGCAAATTTTATTTCCAGAATAACAGAATTCGATTTAACTTTAGGGTCAGTCCATGTCAAAACAGACTGAGTGTACACCCACCCTCTTGGATTATGCTCTCCTTTGGCTCAGGGGTACCTTTCATGGACCCCTAGGTGAGGTCACAAGAAAAAATTCAAATTCAATTTCGTTTCCGAATGGCGGGCCATCAAAGTTTGGCGACCTTGACCAAAATTGGGAATTTAAGGTGTCCAAATGACAAAGCGCTCTCTTTGAGAGGCATTTTCTTCTTAATTAAATCAGTTGTGACCCTCTTTTTGAATGTGGTCACTCACTGGCTGTGTCTGAAATGCCTAATGCCAAAAAGATTGATTTCGGAATTTCGTTGGGATTTCAGAGGGGGTCAAAATCAGCACTTCATACTGTTCAATCAAATTATCTTTGATTTTGAAGGACCCATGATAATGCCACAGTGCACTTATATGTCCTAATTATGTTCAGAATGGATTAACCATGTGCCAATGTCTATGAGCAATTCAAAAAAAGAGAAATTTCTAGACCCCTACAGAATTTTAGGCCCCCTAAAGTGGTTCAGCCACAAATGGCGCTTAAAATCAGCAAATTTTGACACCTAATAACTTTAGGTGTACACCAGATATGAATTTCTAGTCTTTTGCATCTGAAAGAATGTAGTCTTATGTTACTAGGAACATAAGATTTGTTTTGTATTTTTGTGTTTTGATACTTTCAAAAGGTCGTTGACCTATGAACATTTTTCGTCATAGCGCCCTCCTGAAAGGTCTGACACATAACAAACTATACATTTTGGAATCCTCATGACCATACGAGTAATTTGATATATTACTTGACATAATTGGGAGCATTCTGAAAATTTGACCTCCATAACCTGTACTTTGCATGTGCATCGTTGCCAGGAAGTGCATTTTTGACCCCCTTAAAAATCCATACAGAGGATTAGAAAGTAGTTTTTTCTTATTACTTGACTCAAGAGCAACTTGAAATATCAGGATAAATAATACAAATGCCTATAAAGTGATCAAAAATATAAAAAAATATCATACAAAATTGCCATTTTGTACCGTATCCTGTATGCATGGTATGTTAGGCAAAAATGACTATTTTTGAAAGCGTCAACTTAATACTAAAACACAAAAATACAAAACAAATCTTATGTTCCTAGTAACATTAAACTACATTCTTTCAGATGCAAAAGACTAGAAATTCATATCTGGTGTACACCTTAAGTTATTAGGGGTCAAAATTTGCTGACTTTAAGTGCCATTTGTGGCTGAACCACTTTAGGGGTGGCCTAAAATTCTGTAGGGTCTAGAAATTCTCTTTTTTTTAATTGCTCATAGACATTGGCATATGGTTAATCCATTCTGAACATAATTAGGACCTATAAGTGCACTGTGACATTATCATGGGTCCTTCAAAATCAAGATAATTTGATTGAACAGTACGAAGTGCTGATTTTGACCCCCTCTGAAATCCAAACGAAATTCCGAAATCTATCTTTTTTGGCATTAGGTATTTCAGACACAGCCAGTGAGTGACCACATTCAAAAAGAGGATCACAACTGATTAAATTAAGAAGAAAGTGCCTCTCAAAGAGAGCACTTTGTCATTTGGACCCCTTAAATTCACAATTTTGGTCGAGGTCGCCAAACTTTGATTGCCCGCCATTCGCAAACGAAATGGAATTTGAATTTTTCTTGTGACCTCACCTAGGGATCCATGAAAGGTACCCCTGAGCCAAAGGAGAGCAAAATCCAAGAGGGTGGGTGTACACTCAATCTGTTTCGACATGGACTGACCCTTTACCTATTATTTTACCTAATCAGTCGATAACGCGGAAATTTCTTCACTCGCAAACCACCGGAATTCGTTATAGGTTCACCTATGGGTAAGTCCATATGATATCAAGGAGGTCCCCACCTGACCCCCTCAGATTTGCTTATATTTTAGTCATATGTTGTACCTGTAAAAATATTAAAAACCTGCAAATTTGAGGTCTGTAGCTCTTACGGATTTTCTGTGACAGCCATTTAAAGTTGGAGTATGGGGGTCTAAATTTGGACTCAAAAGTTGCCCTTTAAATAAATGTCATCTTTGGGAGTCTGTGACTTCTTTACAAAAAAGAGAGAGGTCTGAAACCTTGTATACACACTAACTGCATGACAATTTGTCAAAAAAGTAAAAAAAAAAATCTGTAATTGCGCGTTGTGTCACGGGGTCATTAAATATGCAAGAAAAAATGTAATGTTTTGTAAACTGGCAAGTTTAGCCCCTCTAAATTCACATTTTTTGTCAGATTAATTATTTTTTGTTGTCACTGATGCTAAATATAGGATAAATACAATACATATCCAAAAATTGAGGTCACAACTCATTCACATTTCGAACAGCGCCCTCACGAAGATGAAATTTATTGCAAATTCAACATTTTCAGGGGTCCAAAGTCGATGTGGTCCACCTTCAAAATTTATAAAACATTTTTTTTATATGACTACTAGTCTTATATTACAACTTTGCAAAGTCTCAGTAATTGTCTAGGTTGACTTCATATAAAACGACAAGCCCAAAGTTGACCATTTTCTTATGATTACATGTACTGCAAAGGTGCCGAATTTGGCAGGCTTAAAGTCAAATTGGCCCCAATATTGAAAATAAAATGGAAATTAAAGTAAATAGGGCCAATAACTACGCATCTAGTCATTTATTTTCAATATTGTGGCCATTTTGACTTTTAAACCTTCCGAATTCGGCACATGTGAATTTAAGGGGGCTAAAACTTGCCAGTATACAAAACATTAATGTTTTAGCCCCCCTAAATTCACATTTGTTGTCAGAATAATTGTTTTTTGTTGTCACCGATGCGATATATAGGACAAATACAATGCATATCCAAGACATAGAGGAGACAATTTATTTACATTTCGAACAGCGCCCTCGCAAAGATGAAATTTAAGTTGCAAATTCAACATTTTCAGGGGGCCCAAAGTCAATGTGGTCAACCTTCAAAATTCATAAAACATCACTTTTATATGACTACTAGTCTTAAAGTACAACTTTGCTATATCCCAGTAATTTTATAGGTTGACTTCATATAAAACGACAAGCCCAAAGTTGACCATTGTCTTATGATTGTATGTACTGCAAATGTGACGAATTCGGAAGGTTTTAAAGTCAAAATGGCCACAATATTGAAAATAAATGACTAGATGCGTAGTTATTGGCCCTATTTACTTTAATTTCCATTTTATTTTCAATATTGGGGCCAATTTGACTTTAACCCTTCCAAATTCGGCACATTTGCAGTACATGCAATCATAAGAAAATGGTCAACTTTGGGCTTGTCGTTTTATATGAAGTCAACCTAGACAATTACTGGGACTTTGCAAAGTTGTAATTTAAGACTAGTAGTCATATAAAAAAAATGTTTTATAAATTTTGAAGGTGGACCACATCGACTTTGGACCCCCTGAAAATGTTGAATTTGCAATCAATTTCATCTTCGTGAGGGCGCTGTTCGAAATGTGAATGAGTTGTGACCTCAATTTTTTGGATATGTATTGTATTTATCCTATATTTAGCATCAGTGACAACAAAAAATAATTAATCTGACAAAAATGTGAATTTAGAGGGGCTAAACTTGCCAATTTACAAAACATTACATTTTTTCTTGCATATTTAATGACCCCGTGACACAACGCGCAATTACAGATTTTTATTTTTTTTTTACTTTTTGACAAATTGGGCATGCAGTTAGTGTGTATACAAGGTTTCAGACCTCTCTCTTATTTTATAAAGAAGTCACAGACTCCCAAAGATGACATTTATTTAAAGGGCAACTTTTGAATCCAAATTTAGACCCCATACTCCAACTTTAAATGGCTGCCACAGAAAATCCGTAAGAGCTACAGACCTCAAATTTGCAGGTTTTTAATATTTTTACAGGTACAACATATGACTAAAATATAAAGCAAATCTGAGGGGGTCAGGTGGGGGACCTCCTTGATATCATATGGACTTACCCCTATTAAAAGCCGTGACTTGAGTGCCCTCTGATACCATCAAAAGCTGAAGTGAGTGCTAAAATTATACTCCTATCATCATGATCAATATCATTGAATTACACAAATATTAGTTGATGATAATGAATACATGAATTTTCTTAAACTTGTTACAGGTGGAAAAATGCAATTCTGGGAAGGCGGCATTCGCGTACCTACTATCTTTCACTGGCCAGGCCACATCAGACCCAAAACTACCAGTGATGAATTGACCAGCATGACGGACATTTTTCCAACGTTAATGAATATCGTTGGTGGTTCCGTTCCAGATGATAGGCCTATGGACGGTCAAGATATTTCTTCAACGCTCTTCAATTGGTGGCCCGAACCCCAGCCGGAACCCGTAGCTACGAAACGTTTATTCAACGAAGTTGACGTAACAAGCCATGATCCTCGTATTCTGGTATTCTATTGCGAAAGCACTTTATATGCTGTACGGTATCGCAGCTACAAGTTTCATTTCCATACCCAGAAAGCCTGGACAAAGGAGGGTCATCACGCAGAACCAGGGCGCTGTGGAGATGGCGGCTTCCCATTACAGCAAAATACCTATTGTGGTGCTTGTACTCCTAATCCCAATTTCCCACCAGATTGTCTTAGTGATCACGATCCTCCACTGATGTTCAATGTTGACAAAGATCCCAATGAAGCATATTCTTTGGATACTGCTATCCCCGAACACCAAGCTGTTCTAGTTGAAATGATGTCCAATTGGATGTTTTTTGGATACCATGGTCCTAGGACCTCCCTTATTAGATAGCCGATCTTCGGATGTAATTCCATGTTGTACTCCTGAGTCCTATCCAGACTGTGAGTGTAACTACAGTTATGAAGGTCCAATACCCAAACCTGGCAATCCAAGTTTGAAATCCGAAGAATTTCAAAAAATGTTAATGAATGAGGATCTTGATCACGACTTGTGGCTTGAGGTTTGATTAAAGAAGCCTGCCCTCTTTGCTTGTTTGCTCTTTTAGGGCTTACGTCAGGCCACATTTCCGCTATTAGTTTTTGTCTCTAATCTGCTCTTTACTTTGATTATAAAATAACGTGTACCCCCACCCGCCTTGAAAAATGTAAGGGTTAATGTGCCACGGTTATTTTGGAGGACTAAATTAAGTTACAGATAAAAATTCTCTTTAAAAGGGAAAGCCAGCTTCAATGTAGAAGAGGTCTTGTAATTAGTTTGGGTGAAAGGCATTTTTAGGATCACGCTTACATCCATCATGTTCATGATAGTCCACCAAACCATCAATGATGAGAACATGAACACTGCAACAGTCAACTCTTTAATTCAATACTCCAAATTGTCCTTTTTGTCATTTCTGCCCTTTACCCATGCTTATTATCAATATTAAGAAAATACACTGTAGTTTTTAGTTAATTGGTTATAATTATGTGACGTGTCATGTCAAAAGCAGACACTTTTGCGCAGGATCGTAAATGGAGAAATAGGCAAAAATCTGCCCGGGGTTGATTTTTTCACAATTTGGGTTTGTTGCGAATTTGTGATGTTATTAATGTTTAAAATATGGTCTGATAGTTTCAGACCGGAATATAACAGGCATCTTGTATTTTTTGAGACATTTTTAAAGGTAATTCCTATTCCCAATATTGTCAATAATATCTTTAAAGGCCGATATCTCAATTTCCAGTTTTATAATACCATAACTTACGAACTCAATATCTTCGCTTAGGAATGTCCGATTTCATTGGGGAAACAGCGTTGTGGAGGAAAATATGTCTATATTTATTATGTAAAAACCTCTAAATTGATAACCTGCCCAAAAGTGTCTGGTTTTGACATGACACGTCACATATAAACTCGTCTCAGATTTTATTTCAAAATAATTTAATATTAATTCGCAATGTATAGTTTACTATTATAGTAGATAGTGGCAAGCACATAATGTATTTAATCAAAAAGATTGATTACTCACTGTGTTGATTGTTAATATTAATAGTCCGATACTCCTACGAAGCTATCGGCATGACATTTTACCTATTTCATTCTATAATCTGCATTGTGAGTTTTCTCTTCAATCATTTTGTTGAATGTAACTTTATGAATCAAATAAAGACAGAAAGTGGATTCACTTTGCTTACGTATCATTTTATTTAAAGTTATTAAAATAATAAAGTAAGACAATTATTTATAAATATAGGCTACATGTATAAACTATGCATGTATCATAGCTAGGCCCTAAAATACATTTTGCATCGGATTTTCCCGTTGAAAATAGAAAACTGATGTTTAAGATAGCAATTATTTCAGCAATAACATTTTGAGTCATGTTTATCCATAAGAAAAATTCCTTTAAAAAGGAATGGGATGCCCAATGTGAGCTTGGACGTACGTGATATGGTGAATTCCATGGTGTGTAGATTTGGTATTGTAATGATTTTTCAAGGGAAGAGTAGAAGATGATCAAATGCAAGAGAAATGTGTTTGATTGGGGAAGGTGTTCTGACAATCCAAATATATACTTAGTCCACCCACAGATATTGCCTCAGATGACCTGTAACAATTTTGGCGCAGAATTGTGATCGACATCATTTAATTCACCTCGGATGACTTTGATCTGACATTCAACATTTTCGCGCTTACACCAATCATGTTCATAACAATTTAACTTTTACAACTTCCTGTCAACTCTCTGATTAAAACTCGAAATTTCTGTCTGTTTGCCTTTTCTGTCTTGTACCATGTAGATAACAGGATTTAGTTACAAGCACATTAAATCAAAAAGACTGCATGATTACTTAATCCAATCATGGAGGTTGTAGCTAGTACTACCTCCATGATCCAATCTTGCATTTTCTGAATGAATTGAATTGTCAAATAATGTCGTAAAAACTTTATTTGTGAACGGATTTTTATCGTTGACAAAACAAAATGTATGTTTAATATATCAGTTATTTCAATGAGAGAATGAGAGCAGTTCCATTAACTTTCTTCCATAAATAACCACAGAGTATTATCTGTTTACAAAATGAGCGGTTTTTTAATTGTATATTCAGATTTAATTAGCGTGCAATTATCATTATCAGTACTACTCAAAAACATGGCCTTGCTCATGTTTACATTGTATAGTCACTGCCTCGTTTGATCTTAGGCCAATAAAAAAAATGTTTGCTTGCCCTCAAATGAATTTTCAAAATTGGGTCAGGCGGCCGTGGGATTTCTTTTCGTTTTCTTTTCTTTTTTTTATTACTAGCAAACTCTACTGTTTGTATTAATTAAGGTTCAAAATATGAAAAATCAGACAATTTTGGTGTCAAAATGAATCAATTAACATTACAAAACAACTAAAATGTTGAACACAAATACATTTTTTTACATCTCCAAAATGCAACAATTTTAAAAGAAACAAATCGCAGGAATTTCCAAAGATAGGGTCGGTATTCGTTTGTACAGTAAATAGAAAAAACACACACCGTTTTCTGATTTCCAAAATTTATACGGCCGGTCGGTTGAGGGCAAGCAAACTTCTTCTTTTTTTTTTTTTGGCCTTATGGTCACCTTGCACTAGGATCCACAACATGCGCATCTATCAGCACACGGTTCTTTAACCCCAGTACATTTGTACATTCATTAAATGACTTTGAAACAAAAACTCATACTCTGCAAATTAGGTCAAATTTTGCACTATGATTGTTTATTTGAGGTTATTGGACTATGCCATTGAGATTAGGCTTTTGTAGTCCATAGTGTTGGTCACCGTCTATCGGGTTCTAAGAGGCGGTAAACTGGTGTAATCCATTCAAAGGTCAAAGGTCTCGGTTTATCTGGAGTTTTTATAAGTCCATTAATTTTGTATTTGAAACAAAGAATATACGCGCAAGATTTTATCCCGTCAGAAAACAATAATAAAATAAAATCCAAGCAAATTGTGGTTTTTTTTTTTCTGGGCATACTTTTAGCAAAACAATTGCGAAGTAAATCTAGCAAGAGTGAAATTAGAAGCTTTTCACAAAGTCATGCCAATAAGGTGCCCCGCCGTTACGGGCGCCCCAAAAACGATACAGTATAAGATAATTACTTTGACTTCAATGCGGTCCATTATTATGATACAGATTTCTTTAAATTCTACAACATTAGATCTGTTATCAACATGATCCATGCACTCACAACCAAACATATCATGCTGTGCCCAGTGGTCTTGCAGGTACTGCAAACTAGGATACTATTACCAAGGGGTGCGGATTGTTTCGAAAGGTTACTGAGACGGAAACGATAAACTCTCCAAGAAAAGTAGCGAGGTAATGCGAAGGATAATGGAAATATGATCCAAATCATAAAAAATGTTACAGAGGATATCATATTCGTAAGGTAGATTCAGATTAGATTTACAATAACAATTTGATTGATATGGTCGTATGCAGAATCTTGTTAGCTCTAATTTGATACCAAAAGCTCTTGATAAAGATTGATACCAGTATTTGAAATTTGGTGCATTTTCAAAAAGTTGCTAAGCGTGGTCAAGCTTGCCCGTATGAGTACCTGTCGACTATCCCAAGTGAACGTACAGAGCGTGCGTGAATCTTCAATCGGTAACTGACCTGACAGCGTAATCACGCTTCATCGGACATGCTACTGTCAATAAGTGATCAAAAGAAAGTCATGTGAAAGTGCCCACTTGAGCCATGCAGTGGTACCTTTGACTAGTGTAAATTTGAAATGAGAATTCTTTCAAAGCGATGAGAATTGGACAAAACTATGAGAATTGAAAATGTTCTTGTTTCTATGAAACGTTCTCATCCAAATGAATTAGAAATATTAATTAACATGTCAACAACCTGACATAAGTGTTAAATATTCTCATTTAAAACAACGTGACAGGTAAATTAATACGTTAATTGGTATGTCTCATTCATTTGGATGAAAAAGTTCAATTCTCATACTTTTGTCCAATTCTTATTGCTTTAAAAGAATTTCAATTATAAATTTCTACTACTGTAGTATGTATGAGGTTTTTCCCGTCGCCTTATCGTGCCAATTTTCAATAACAAACGAGGGTTGGATTGAAGGATTGAAATTAGCTTGAGGTGGTTTTAGGTCCCAAAGACCACAAGGGTATAATGTAATGTATGTCAAATTTACACGCACCGGCTATTGGCCATCCAATCGTTTCAACAGCTGGGCAATGGTTGTATTTCTCTGGTTAATTAAAATTGATAATAGTACATATGCAATAATCATTATAAATATTATTATTTAGTATTCCTGAATATTATGATGTAGGCGCTGGTGTGTGATACATTACAGATGCTTTTACAGGCATGAGAACGGCTAATTTGAAAACTGTCTAAAAAACCGCGTGAATTCGGCCTTGAAAGGACCAAAACAGCTTGACAAAAAATTGAAAATGTGTAAATTTGGATAACAAAACTGCATAAGCCTGATGCTTTTCATGTCTGTTTTAACAAACTTGCCAGCATTTCAGGTATAATTATTGAAGACCCAAATAAAAAGACTAGTTTGCGTACTGCGCAGGTCAGCAATCAATCACATCGACGTCATGACGTCAGATGCTTTATAATGCTCATCTATAAGGCCCAGTTCTTTAACCTCAATATGTTTATACATTAATTGAATGACCTTTTAAATGTCTTAGGTATAAAAGCTCATTATATAGGTCAAATTTGCTCGTATGATTGGTTTTTTTACACCTTGGAAATCACCTTATATTAACTTGAAAACATGAATTATAAAATACACGACACCATTGATCCAAAAGTCAAATCCTGGTTTCATATTATTATGTGTACCAAAACGGTTGGCTTGACTCATTAAAACAATGAATATCACACGTAATGTACCAGAAGGCAGGGCAGCAAAATATTGATTCCAGCAAAGCAATTTAGTCAATGAAATAAAATCACTGGGGCTGCTCGTATGATTGTTGAATAGATGTTACTGAACTTATACAAATGAGACTAATTTGTGCAATGGTGTGTTTCACCGTGTTCACTGCATGGTCAGGGTTAATTAACACAGTACATATGCAATAAGCATTACGAAAATAATATTAGAGAATAATATTATACTGGAAGACAGAGATAAAAACTAGACTTAGCTGTGGTCTAAGACCACGAACACAGCCGTTTTGTGACCCCTTAATGACATTTGACCCCAAAATATATGAAAATCCCATAAACATTGGCTAATGTCAACGTATGTGTGCACGTGGCATCACTTTGCCATGTTATTTATGGCAGAAGAGGCATTTTGAAGGCTTTTATGTCTCAGACCGGAAGTAACCCCTTAATGACCTTTTACCCCAAATAAAAAATACCACGTATACACTGAGTAACATCAATTCATGAGTGAATGTACCGTCTCTGTGCTATATTTTTCTTGGCTGATAAATTTTTTGAAGTTATTTCGTTTTATACCGGAAGTGACACCTTAATGACCTTTGACCTCAAATCTGTGTACACCCCATAGACACTGGGTAATAACAATGCATGTGTGTAAGTGGCATCACTCTCCTACGTGATTTGTGGGAGAAGATGCATTTTAAAGGTATTTCGTTTTATACCGGAAATGACCCCTTAATGACCTTTGACCCCAAATAAAAAAATACCATATATACATTGGGTAAACGCAATTCATGTGTGAACATATCATCACTCTCCTATGTTTTTCTTAGTTTATACAATTTTTTGAAGATATTTCGATTTATGCCGGAAGTGACCACTTAATGACCTTTGACCCAAAATATGTGTATACCACATTGACACTGGTTAATAACAATGCATGTGTGCAAGTGGCATCACTGTCCTACGTAATTTGGGGGAGAAGATGCATTTTAAATGGTATTTCGTTTTATACCGGAAATGACCCCTTAATGACCTTTGACCACAAATAAAAAAATACCATATATACATTGGGTAAACGCAATTCATGTGTGAAAATATCATCACTCTCCTATGTTTTTCTTAGTTTATACAATTTTTTGAAGATATTTCGATTTATACCGGAAGTGACCACTTAATGACCTTTGACCCAAAATCTGTGTACACCACATTGACACTGGTTAATAACAATGCATGTGTGCAAGTGGTGTCATTGTCCTACGTAATTTGTGGGAGAAGATGCATTTTAAAGGTATTTTGTTTTAAACCGGAAGTGACCCCTTAATGACCTTTTGACCCCAAATAAAAAATACCACATGTACATTGGGTAACTGCAATTCAAATGTGAACATACCGTTACTGTCCTATGTTTTTCTGAGCTGATAAAAAAATTTGAAGGTATTCCGTTTTATGCCGGAAGTGACCCCTTAATGACCTTTGACCCCAAATATGTGTACACCTTATAGACACTGGGTAATTACAATGCATGTGTGCAAGTTGCGTCACTGTCCTACGTAATTTGTAGGAGAAGGTGCATTTTGAGTTGAAATCACGTTTTTGACCCCTGTGACCCCAGCATGACCTTTGACCACACGAGTTTCATGTGACATGTAGGGGCAAGGTCAATGATCATTGTGACGAAGTTAGGTCAAAATCGATGTAAGCATGTGAGTGCTAGAGCAAATGTAATGGTTGACAGAAGAAGAAGAAAGAAGAAGAAAGAAAGAAAGAAAGAACCTGTAAGAAAAAAGACACAGCCGTGACTAACGTCACGGCTGTGTAAAGACTAGTTTGCGTCTGACGTCATCTGTCAATCAAACTCGAGCACGGTGTGTTTACAAGTGTCGTGATGATGTGAGTTGATGGAACGCGGCGATAAAACCGGGCGCCTTATTGTTAATTTTGCACCTTCAAACATACAAACCATCTCAAAAGTTAAGTCTTTATAGTAGGAAACTTTTTTTCGCGAATGCACCATGCCTTGAAAAGTTGCTTTTTGCCTTGTAAAAGTACGTAATCGCCATTTTGTGCTATTCCTTTTCTCCGATCGGCACCAGATAAATCGGCCTTCCATTTACGCGCTATTAACCAATCAAGGATCGCAGGGAATTTGATTGACAGCGACGTCAGACGCAAACTAGTCTTTTTTTTATCTCTGTCTTCAATTATAGGCCTCAAGTTATGAAACACACGTAGCTCATAAATATAGGCGCTGGTGTGTGTTAAAGCTATACAGGGTAAGCAGGCATTTTTTCTTCTAATAGCGTTATCTTGCTGGACAGGTACATCCTTTAATTCAGATTGTTAAACCAAAGAGAATGCCAGGATTTTAGGTAAGTTCTAATAATAATCCTACTCGAAAACATCTTTTGGATTTCAAAGCTTGTAGCCTACATGTGTAGCTTTTTTTGTCTCTTTTCTGTGAAGCGTATCGAGGCTCAGTTTGCATAATGCGCTATGTAAATTGCATTATATTATTTTATTATTATTTGTTATTAGTATTTTGCATTTTGATTAACATTTTTAAACAGGATACCATTTAACTTGATATCAGTACATCAGCTGTGCACTTTTATCGAGCTGCAGCTAGTTGGGTAAGTGACAATTCCATAAAATGAATTCACTAGTTTTTAATGAAAACCTACGTTTATAAACAAATCAAAATAGTTTGTTTTCGTATCAACATTTTACGGAGATAGTAAATATATGACATTTTAGGCACCTGTGTGCATAATATGCAGTTTGTATGCAGTTTTTTTAAAATTCTGATTAACTTTTTTATTAAAGATAATAATACCGTTAAAATTAAACAATATTATGGGCTTAATTTTAGTTATATTAAATTATTTCCTCAGAGTAACACTGTGTAAAAGCTCATGTGTCTTTAGATATCATTACATTTCTGGCAATAAACGTAAACAACTAACCATCTGTAGAACATTATTTTATGTATATAAATTATATTGAAAATCACATTTCTGCATATTATGCAAATTGCTGCAGACTAAAGTGTAGGCTATACATTGGGGTTTCTGTAATATTGTGACAAAATTTTGATTTCCTGCGATAATTGCCGGTTCCGAGATATCAGTAGGAGACACACATTTATGAAAGGTTGAAAAATCCGTGAAAATCAGTAATCCAACACAGATTTTTCACGGAATTTTCAACCAGTAACAGATTTTTTACGGAAAAGTGTCTCCATGCATCTAACTGCCGGTTAAGAGATTTCAAACATTTTACACATGGAAATTATTTGTACTATACTAATTAATGCAGTAGAGTATGACATATGTGTGACGTGTATTCCAGGTTTTGAAGCAAAAAGACAACAATATGGGCACTGTGGATTATATGTTTGCATCAACTTACAACCAGGGACTGCCGACTAACCATGACGAATTGTTCATTCTATATGATCAATGGGCAGATTCTTATGACCAGGTAACTCTTCCTTGCTGTGTAAAAAAAAATATCTTTGCTCTTGGAAAAGAACACATAATTTTATCAACATTTGGGTTAATGTATGTATCCTGCGTATTTGGACACCTCTTTGAATCTGATGCCATCTCTATAAGTATTTAGCATTGTTTAAATATTAAAGGCCCATTCAGCGATTTGCTCAGCCGGCCGATCGTAGAAATCATCTTTTGGTACTTTTGTCATTGACATAAACTTAGATGTGCTAACATAGCCTGCTAGTGGTTCAGTCGAAAGCTGTCTATTTAAGTCATAATTTTACATGAATCTGTAATTTATATACTGACATACAGTATATAATTTAGCTACATGTATTTGAATGGGGCTTCAACTTTGTCAACACTGCTGTTTTCTTCGTTTTTTGCCAAATGTTTCACTTCAAAAATGCCACAATGACAATTTTAATGACTTCCCAACAAACAGAAAAACGTTTTAAAAACGTTTTAAATAAGTTATATTTTGGCTTTTGGTTTAGGTAAAAACGTTTTAATAACATTAAAATGTCGGGTTATATCAGAGAAGGTGTCTTCTCTGGTTATAAAAAGGTCATGATAGCCTTTTTTAAACGTTTTGTATGAAAACACACTACAACAATATTTTTAAATATTTTCAAAAAATGTTATTGTAAACTATTTTTATAAACATTTTTGCCAAATATTGTGTCAATACTTTTAAAATAACATTATGTTAAAATGTTTGAACCCAGCAAACACAGAAATGTTCTTAAAATGTTTTTTTAAACCTTTTAATAATATTTAAATGTCGGGTTATACAAAGGTCATGAAAACGTTTTTAAAACGTTATTGAAAATATTTTGGGCAACATTTTTCGCAAAATATTTTTTCAACCCCAAAATAACATTCTGTTTAGAATGTTTTGTATCAAGTTTTCAAGAATGTTTTTGGAATGTTATTAAAACGTTTTTATACCCTTTATATAACCCGACATTCAAACGTTTTCTGTAAAACATTTTTGTTTGCTGAGCAGTAGATTATCAAAAAATGCTTTTTAAGGATATGTAAACGTTTTATACTCTTAATATACCCTTTATATAACCCGACTTTTAAACGTTTTCTGACAACCTTTTACAACCTTTTGCGAATGATGTCGAAAACGTTTTGTGTTTGCTGGGTTATCCTTCACTTTTAAGCAATTTACAAACAATTATTTTTTTACACTTTCGCTGAATGTTCTTAATTATGGTATTAATGAAGCTATTGGGTGTTTGATAATATTATTATCTGCGAGATTTACTATATGTTGGTTAACTTTTCAGGACTTCAAACGATTTGGCTACAACGGACCTCAAGTTGCTGCAAGTATACTTGCTAATCACCTCCCAGACAAGAATGCCCGGATTCTCGATTTCTGTTCTGGTACCGGTTTGGTAGGCGAGCAGGTAGGGGTAGTGTTGGTTTGATATATGATCCCGTGCATGGATCGTAACAAAAAATGCTAAACCATCATCATTATCATCCTTAACATGATCTTTTTGTTGAAAGTACTGATAACTGATATTGTAAAAAACTTGCTAAATCTAATAGCAATTTAAACGTAATCATGAACAGTTAATGTTTACATGAAGTAAAATTCATCGGCCTATTAAACTTAAACCTTGTAGCACATACGAACCAATTTGCTTACTTTTAATCATTTTAAGTACTTTTAAATTTAAAAACAACCAAATTAACTTATTTTAGTTTAATATGTTGATTTGCGATCCGAATCAAGCATATCAGTATTTTGTTCTCTTATCTTAACTTTTAAATGACATAGAGAAGAACCAACAACAACAAAACTAGAACACATTTTTTATGCTTCTTTCTTGATATTTCTCTTTGTCGTATTTCAGCTTAAAACTCATCAATTCATTAACATAGATGCCATTGATATGTCACCGAATAGCCTCAAAGTCAGTGAGGAAAAACAAGCTTACAAAACACTGATCTGCTCCGAGATTGGTTCAGATCCTTTGGATATCAAATGCGGTAAGTCTAGGCTCTTTGCTTCCGGATTATGTGTCAAGTTATCTTGATCGCGCTAAAAATTGGCGGGAAATTTTTGAAGAAAACATAACACAAAACAAAATAAAACTCCTTCTTTTCATTACAAAATATAGATAAATAGTTTTGACGTTTATTCATTTTAAAAACATTTCATTTATTCCGAGAATTCTATGTATTGTTCTGTAATAAAATCTTAATTTTAAATCATTTGTAAATTTGAAATTGAGGCTATACATACAAATATCTGTCCTTCTTGTTCCCACAAAATTGTCCATTAATTCACTTTGCCATTTACATTTATCTGTAGGATAAAATATTATTAAACAACCTCGGAATAATCTACATGCTTTAAATATTTTAAATAGTTTAACAACACTTGCAAAAACAAACAAACCTGACAATTTTTGAGCGACAGGCGATCGATGCTTCACTTTGAAGCCATACCGTAAAACCTCGTCTACAAGCATATAGAGTGTTTTTGATGAAAGCTAAATCAATACGAAACAGCAGTAACTGTGCCAATTAATGCAATACATTGGACGTACAATAATACTTGTTTGTGTACGCTTGTTTCGGTAATTTATTTGCTCAAATTCCATAATGTTATGATTTGGTTTATGAAGAGCGCCTGGGTTAATTAAGCTGTCATCAAAAATACTCTTTATGCTTGTAGACGATGTTTTACGGTATTGAACGTTGTCCATCAAACTGTTATTTTGTTACTCTTTACTCAAAATTCTGAAATAATATTACAAAATAAATGTTAGGAAAGCTTCTATCCATTTAAAGCTAAAATAATTAAAGAACTCGCACTGGCTATTTACCGCGGAGTTTACGTCTGAATACGGCACAATCTCAAACGCGTCGCTTTTCAAAGAGATACATTAGAATGTATATTCAATTTCTACACAAAGTAACGCGCGTTTTGGAAATAGAACAACGTTTTTGAATCGGTAATCATAAAACAGATAATTGTGGATTATGCATTTCAGATACATATGATGGATTAGTGTGCTGTGGCTCCTTTGTTCCTGGTCATCTGAACCAATCTTGTTTTCCGGAGATGATAAGAATTGTTAAGCCAGGTAAATCATGTTATTGATCGTGTTATTGATCTGTGACAGATACCGTAAAAACTCGATAGTTAGCATATGTGCTTACTATCGAGCACTGTTAAAACATGCAAACATGAAGTGCCCCACCCACAAAAGTGTAAAGGGGTTTGAGCAAATCATGGAATGCACATAGTTATATATGAACAAGTAAACCTGCAAATTCGTGTCTCAAACTCATTAGCTCAGTTGGTAAAGCGCCGGACTTTGGCACAATGTCATGTTTTCAAAAGCGCTCGATAGTAAGCACATATGCTAACTATCGAGTTTTTACAGTAGATCATCTTTCTTCATTTTTTACCTGTTTACCATAAACTTCCTACGCCATAGATGTAGTAGTGGCTTGTGATTTAATGCAGCATTTTCTCTTTTAGCTATTATAACAAAATCATCATACATGAATTTCCTGTTCAGAAACATGTTAAGTTAAGTTTCGGCGTCTGTTAGATGTCTTTATCAAATTTGAATTTGAATCTTGATTACACAAGGGTGCATCGTTACTTAAAGCCATGATGTGTGATTTGCACATTCCAGCGCCTGAAATGCCAATCGTATTATTATCATGATTATAGGCGAAGCTTCACGCAGCTGGGATGTACACAAGACGTAATACGAATAGCGATACACACACACAGTTTGTGCGTCAAGACGTAAGACGAATAGCGCGCGATATGCGTATACACGCCGTACAGTCTATACGTCACTGATTCAATGATCACATGCATGAGAAATCTTTATCCAACACTCGATCGGTGAACTCAGAATAAAACTGGAGATCTCTGGTTTTATTATAAAATGTTTAATTTTACTGTAATTAAAGCACTTTAGGCTTAGTCTTTCACAGGGCACTTATGTACACCATTGGCCAATACAATGGTGCAAAAAGTAGAAATTCGAAAAAAAAAAAAATCAGGCCGTTGCTGTGGAGTAAATCACACATTGTGGCTTTAAATACAATAATTAAATGATTCATGGGCAAGGCTGTTACCTCAAACACAAAACTACTGTTTGAAAACTGGTCAAATAAACATATCGTTATGATAGCAGACAACAAAGAGCAAACCTAGCAAATTTTATTCAGTGCAAGTAAAGCGAATTGACCAAGTAAAAAGTAAACTTTTTGTAACCCTCTCATAAAGTCCTGACTAGTGCTATTTTGATTCAGAAAATGAAAGTCAATTCAAGCAGATTAAATTCTTATTTGTAAAATCATTTTAATTGCAATTCTGGGTAAAAAACACATGTGCCTGCTAACGGTCAAAAAAATTTTATTGCATGAGGTGAAAGGGCTTTGGTAGTAGGTTACAAAAAGTCACATCAAAAATTCCTCCGGAGCTTGTTGCCATAGCAACGGCAGTTTTTATGATTTTCGTGATTTTTTGCTTATTTTGGGGTGAAAATAAGGGAAAATATGTACTTTTCTGAATTGCTCCTGACTTTAAATGTGAGGTCACATTAAAAAAGTAACCTTACCACCATAAAGTATTGTCTTTGTGCTTTCCCCAGATGCAAAAAATATTTCAATAATATTTCCCCATGTGCAATTTTAGGGCTGGGCAACATTGCCAATTTAGCACTTTTGAAAAATGCAATTTTACCCTATCTTTGTTGGTACTTGGGCAGACTTGCCCCTTCCAAATTTGGTAAAAAATCTCTGGGGCTATTTGACCTGTAAAGCCAGTGTTGCCAGAAAGTTTGATAATTTTCAAAAATGCATTTTTCAAAATAATGCATTTTCTACATATTTACTCATGTAACCTTTAATACCACCAACTTAATTGAAATATTTGCACACTTTGCATACATGATTAGACACACACTGCAACGTAAGCAACACTTTGAGGCTGGGTTCAAGTCCTGTCCTGCAAAAACCGGTATTGCCAGAAAATCATATTTTATTAGTCCAAATTTCCAATTTGTGCATTTTACAATTATTTATTCAATTAATTTTATAGTATCAATGTTAGTTGAATATAATGTGCATTTAAACATCATCTGATACAATACAGGTTCAGACACATGGGCGAGTTTCTCGACAGGTGGCTTAGTAAGCCTTAGGCTTTGGCGACCTACAGGATACTAAGCCTACTTTTGACCCACAATAGTAATTTTTACATAGACATTTTTTTGGAAAATGATATATGCACCTTAAAAAGTGTATCAGCTCACTAAGATGGACGTTTGGATCAAAAAAAGTAAATCACAATATTTTTCTGTGACCTATTTTTACCTATGACCTCTTGGAATTCATAAGTAGGCCTAAAATGCAGGTTTTTAATGATTTTGGTCATTTTGGGCAAAAATGGACCCTTTTTAACCACCATCACAAACAGGTTTTGAAACTTAGGCAATGATGGTATTGCCAGATTATATGACAATTAATTTACCCACAGGCTTACCCGTAATTTTTGAGTTCGTCAAACATGCGTGCATTTGTTTGAAAACGTAGCCATGTAAAATTAATGATACGCACAATAATATAAACTTAAAACTCCAATGGGGGCATCAATATTGACATTTGCATTATTTGACACCCTTATTGAATTTCTCTCCTAAATTAAGACATCCGTTCTGATACCATCAATTTGACTTCTACTTTTACGTTGATACAGGACCTGTTGAAGATATACTTGTCCAGGGTGGAAAGGTAACATCACATGTGTTCACATCGAAACAACCGTGCAGACAATATTTACCATGTTTACAATGCAAATAATAATCCAACTGGTGAAGAAGCTAGTGGGTCATGATAGGCTGTTGCAATTAAAACACTCCCTATTTTCCCGATTTCCCCTTGTTTCTAACACAATCCTCAAGATAATTTTCTATCTGTATGTGTAGGCCTATATGCTATCAATTTGGTTAAAAATTGTCATTCCAAAAGTATCATGGTATGATCATTGGGTGGAAGGAGAGCAGTTTCATATCCCCTGCCAAGACCCCGACGCGGATTTGGGGGGAGGGCAGTGGGCCCGGCCCCTCGTTCCGGCTGCCCCCCCCTTTTAAAAAAAAAAGGAGAGAAGAGAAGAGAAAGGGAAGGGGAAAGAGAAGAGAAAAGGGAGGAAAGGCGATTATTTTAGGCATTGCTTGAAGGCGGGTCCTCGTCCTAAAAGCATGTGAAAATTACTGCGGGCCCGCCAATATGCAGGGCCCAGGTGGGACGGGAGGGCCACTCCATTTCGTACATTTTTCTCTATTTTTTCTCAAATCCCCCTCTGACTGCCCTGGATCCGCCACTGCCAAGGCCACATCATTTCACATTTCAGATGGGATAGACCTAAGGGGGGGGCAGCTATGGCCAGCTATGGCTGCCATTGAGGTGTAGGAATGCATGAAATTGGATTCATCTACAATATAGCCTCGATTCTTTGTTAGCCTTGTGTGACATGTTTCGCTAAAAATTGTGTAGATGTATTCTATACGAAAGCCTGTTGAGTCAGGTTTAAAACTCATCATTCTCATAATAGATTACACAAAATATCTGATATATTTACAGGCTAGATCACACAAATTATGTCTGGAAAATGTACTTAAACCATTGCTATGACGTCTATTCATTACTGAAGATTATTTTCTACGAATGAACACTTGATACGTTTATATGCAAGAATCCACAGTTTTAGAGCGTATTGTTAGTATAAAGCAATGGTTTAAATCAGCGAATACACTTGAAACTGTTATTCCTTGATACGAGTTCACTCGGCTATGCCTTGTGGATTCGTAATCAAGAATCAGCAGTTTCGTGTATTCTCATTGACAGGATTATCATAAAGCCTCAAATATTGTTTGATTGGCATAACATTTTAAGCTATTAGGAGAATTCAAAGAGATGCCAGTTTACAAGGAAACTGCCTTTTACGCCCATTTTTTGCTAATTTTACTGGGAAATTAGCTCTATTTCACAGATATTTGCTTAAAATGAGCATTAATGGTCGTTGCCATGGAAACTGCATACTTGTTGAATTCTCTCAATAGCCTAAAATTAAAGAAGCCCTATTTATCAATAAAGTTAAGTGTAATTTAAAACTTTTGTAATGCAAAAATTGCTAAAAATGGTAAAAGGGTCCATTTTTACCCAAAATGAACAATATCATTGAAAACCGGCATTTTAGGCCTACTTATGAATTGCAAGAGGTCATAGGTCAAAATCATAGGTCACTTTTTTGATTTAACATCCATCTTAATAAACTGATACACTTTCCAAGATGCATTTGTCATATTTCAAAAAATGTCCATGTAAAAATTACTATTTTGGGTCAAAACTAGGCTTTAGCCTATAGTATCCTCAAGGTCGCCTAGGCCTAAGGCTTACTAAGCCACCTGTCGAGAAACTTGCTCATGTGTCTGAACATGTATTGTATCAGATGATGTTTAAATGCACATTATATTCAACTACCATTGATAGTATAAACTTAACCGAATACATAATATTGTAAAATGCACAAATTGGAAATTTGGATTAATGAAGTAAGATTGTCTGGCAATACCGGTTTTTGCAGGACAGGACTTGTCCCCAGCCGCAAAGTGTTGCTTCCGTTGCAGTGTGTGTCTAATCATGTGTGCAAAGTGTGCAAATATTTCAATTAAGTTGGTGGTATTAAAGGTTACATGAGTAAACATGTAGAAAAATGCATTATTTCGAAAAATGCATTTTTTGAAAATTATCAAACTTTCTGGCAACACTGGCTTTTACAGGTCAAATAGCCCCAGAGATTTTTTACCAAATTTGAAAGGGGGCAATGTCTGCTCAAGTACCATCAAAGAGGAAATAATTCTGGGTGCTCAAGCAAAATTGGTTTTTAGACTTCAAAGATAGGGTAAAAATTGCATTTTTTCAAAAGTGCTTAATTGGCAATGTTGCCCAGCCCTAAAATTGCACATGGAGAAATATTATTGAAATATTTTTTGCATCTGGGGAAAGCACAAAGATAATACTTTATGGTGGTAAAGTTGCTTTTTTAATGTGACCTCACATTTAAAGTCAGGAGCAATTAAGAAAAGTACATATTTTCCCTTATTTTCACCCCAAAATAAGCAAAAATCACGAAAATCATAAAAACTGCCGTTGCTATGGCAACAAGCTCCGGAGGAATTTTTGATGTGACTTTTTGTAACCTACTACCAAAGCCCTTTCACCTCATGCAATAAAAAATTTTTGACCGTTAGCAGGCACATGTGGTTTTTACCCAGAATTGCAATTAATGCAATTTAAATTCAATTCTTCTCTAGTTTAAATCATTTTGATTAAATTCAAATTCAATGCGTTGAAATTAACTGCTAACCAATTTCAATTCGCAGCATTTAAATTCGATTCATATTCAAATTCAATTCTTACCACCAACACTGATGCATTTTACCGGGCATAATGAGGGAGGAAGCAGTTCAGGGAGGAAGTTTAAAAGTTGACAATACACGGACAATGACATAATGGTAATACATGTTCATTGGGCGGGAAAAACCTCATAATGTACTTCTTGCCCTTGAACATGGATGAAGCAAACCATTCAATATAAAGTCTACACTTACAAGGCTTTATCCATTTTCAAGGGCCAAAAGTAAATATGGGGTGTTTCCTGCATGTACTTTTGCCTCTTAAACATGGATGAAGCAACCTCTTCAATATTAAGTCCACACCTACAAGGCTTTATCCAGGTTCAAGGGCCAAAAGTACATATGAGGTTTTTCCCGCCCAGTGACGACATGTTGCATACATTTCCGATTCAGTGAATGGAATTGAATGTGAAAAAAAATGATTCAATGCATTGAATTGGAATTAAAAAATGGCTAAAATTCAATTCAATTCAATTCCTATTCCAATGAATTGAAATAACATTAGTCCTGACTACGAGCCTAGCCATAATGATTGCGTTTTATATATTTCCATAGGTGGTATTATCGTAATTTCAATGAGAGAAGAGTATCTTTGGACTGCCAAGGAGTTTCAGAATAATCAATTGGAAGAGGCAATTCAAGACATGGTTGCTCAAGAAAAGTGGAACCTTGTTGCCAGGAAACCGTGTGAAGGGTTCTTTCATGACAAAACCGGTGTCACATTTGTTTTCAAAATTCTTGTTTGATAAAACCAAGTTTAAACATGTTAAATGAACCATGTAACTAATGATTATCTGCATCATAATGTGGTTTTTGTAAATTAAACTTTGGGCAGGTAAATAAATCCAAATAAAAAACTCTTGTTTGATAAAGCCAAGTTCAAAGTAATCATTTGCGATGTGTCAAAAGATTAACTTGATTTGATTTGTTATGTTTTCATGTTCTGCCCAAGAGGGGACTACAGAAGTGAAAGATAATGGCCAATAGTCTAAAATGTCTCCTACTTATTCTGTGACTTTCATGGAAATAGCTTGATTCGTTTTCGCGTGACATTGCTATTACTGAAAATGGACGAAAACGCATGTGTGTAATTTACAGTGCAAAGGGACCATAACACATGGATCCTTTATCACCATCGTCCAGCCGCACTGGGCAATATATTGGAGAAATCCTACATTCTTTTATAGGAAATACACCAAATTTTGCACAGATGTAGAGCTTACAATGCAAAATAATTCTTAATATGGGATTAAGTGAAACATATCAATATGACATCCGATATTTAGGTTGAAAAACATACTTTTTATGTGTTTTTTACCCCAATATTTACCCAAAAATGTCATTATTACAGAGGATACAACTTCCTCAAGCATCCTCCGCAGTAAATGTTAATCTTCTTCGTCACGTAGCTGTGGGTTTGCCAATATACTGTGGACATAAATGGATGCTGTGACACTAAGGACGAACCTTTTCTATACTTTTATGAAAAAAACATCTCTGCCTTCATTTCAAATGAAGAAACTCACACACCGCAATAATTGGCTTCAAAACTGCCAAAGAAAGAATAGTTTAAGGTCACTCAAGCGTAGGAAATTCTTTATTCCATAACGGACCGTTCACAAACACTTGTAAGACCTCAAAAATTTCAGACCCCTCCCCCTTTTTTTGACATGAAAATTATGGGTCAACCCCATAGAAAAGCATATAAACTCAATTTTTCCAGGAAAATTTGTGGTCATTTTTTCAGGCCCCCCCCTTGGGAGGGTCAAAAATTTTCAGGGACCCCCTTTTTTGCATCAGGCCCCCCTTACAAGTGTTTGTGAACGGTCCCTAAAAGGATTGCTTCGTAACAGCATAAATAAACGATAGATATCGACTATTTAGTAGAAGTAACAGGACACAACAAATACACTGCATAACATTTTCCAAATAACTTTGTGCTGAACGCTTAGAATTTTACAGATTTTCAAAATAGGTTGCTTTGTCAAAACTTGGAATTCACCATTTTTACGCAATCCTCTCTAACTTCTACTAAAAAAATCTGAGAAAGCTAAATATTTGTAGAACCTAAAACATGTAAAATGCAAAACAATATGACCAATAGAAATGCCGTTTATACCTTTCTTTCCCGGTATAAATCATTCTGGGACACCCTGTATAAATGAGAAAATTTTCAATTCTCGTACTTTTGTCCAATTCTCATCGCTTTGAAAGAATTTTAATTATAAATTTCTACTAGTATATGAGAACAGGGTTTTTTCCCGTCGCCTTATACGGCCAATTTTCAATGACATACTCTAAGGGGTGGGTAGAGCGGTCGAAATTAGCTTGGGTAGTTTTTATAGGGGGGTAGACCTAGACCACAATGGTAGAATGTAATTAATGTGTAACATTTACACGCCACCGGCTATTGGCCATCCAATCGTTTCAACAGATGGATAATGGTTGTCTGTATGAATTAACATGGATGATAGTACACATGCAATAAGCATTATAAATATTATCATTTATTATTTCTGAATATTACGCTATAGGCGCCAGTGTGTTATACATTCACAGAGGAGAAAGAATCAGAGAGCGTACAACCAATCAAAGTCTCAGTATCACCCGATAATGAGGGCCGATTGTTCCATGAAATGCGACAGGCGAGTATGGCAAGCTAAGCGGCTCAGAACGTGGGACTAGCTACGCGTAGCTTCTTTCTCGTTACGTGCAGCTTATTAACCAATCAGATTCGCGGTTTTAAACACGTGGAGCGGATGTAAACATCCTCTCTCACAAAATATTACGTTGTTAATTTTTGTGAATGAAAATATCTGTAGTATATCAGCAAAACAAAAAAAGTGTATAGGTGCTATTAAAGTAATATCTGAACAGAATGATGATTGTTCTATATTTAGGGGGCTATCATTTTCTTCGGAAGGGGGTAAGGTGTATCGGTGGTGGGAGTCGGGGGTCATAACATTTTGATGCCGAAATAGTGAGGGCCGCAATTTTATTGACGCCGACTTTTGTAAATTTAGGACCCCCCCCCCCTTCCGTCCCACTTTGCTCTCTCCATATTTACACAGTGGCATGTGATATCGCTTTCCCTGCAATATCTTTACACAGCGCTTTACATCAGTAGTACTAGTAGTTGTTGTTTGACCTTCATATCCCCTGCACCGCTAATACAGCCCGAGTATATAGTTACTTGCTATTAAACACGGTGTAAACTTGGAAACACTAAATAAATATGCTTTGTGTCATTTTAGCCAGGCATTAGCAACATGTTCTCTTGACACGTGCTGTGATTTGGCCTCCTTAGTACCCGTTCGTTATCTATGCTAATTCCGTAAATTAATTACAAGATAATAATTGTGAAAGAGGATACCTATAACTATACTACGCGCAGCTAACGACCCAACCACGTGATTAAATTTGACTATTTTGATTGGTCAAACAGCTGCTCGTAACGAGAAAGAAGCTACGCGTAGCTGTTCCACGCTTTTGGCCCCCTTGGCTTGCCATAGGCGAGACTGCTACGCAATTACCGTGTATATTCACGGTCTATTGCGTAATCGCGACGCAACGCTCTATCGCGTATACGCGAAGGCACGCAACGCTGGCGTGATTGTTAGACAAGGCACGATCGAACAATCGGCCCTCATGAATATGCGAGAACTTACATCATACAATACACGGGGACTTTGACTGGTTGTATGCGCTCCATTATGCAGTTACTGTCCATTTTTCCTATTCAGTGCACACACAGCGCTCCATTGATGATTGACCTTTAGCTCACTCACTGTACTGTAGGTATTAGCAATAGACTATATAGTTAGTGGGCTTGAGGGAAAACCCTTCACCCAATAATAGCCATAGAGGCTCACATGTGAATTATAATGTTCATCCTTAACATACTACAATTTGAAGTAAAAAATGTCACGGGAAAGCTGTTGTCGAGCTGTTTTTCCAAAGAGAGTCTTCCAAAATTTCATAACAGTCGGACGTGTAATTTTAATGGCAAATTGTGCTCAACAGCTGACTCGAGATAGCTCCAACTTCCAGCGAGCACCATCGTGTGATCGGTTTGATCAATTTTCGCCATAGAAGCTGTAAAACAATTCTTTCCCTCTATGGTCATCTAAAAATGATTAAAATGCGATTTTGGGAAGGTTGTTGTCGAGCCCTCCCAAATATGGAGTTCTGACTGCCCGATAGGGAGCTAAAAAATGGAAAAACTTTTTCCAAACCGTGTTATGTCTAAAACGACATGTTTCTCATTTACTTGTGTGATACGATCACAATACATGTGACAAGTTTGACATGAGTTGTACCATCAACATGGCTGGATAACAATATGCAGACTTTTGTTCTCATTTCGGAAACAAAGGCCACGCTCAGTATTGTAAATGTGCGTTTGCTTTGTAATGGTGCATCCAACTGAAATTATAATACCGATTTCATCACAGCACATTGCGATATCGCACAGGAAATCAGAAACATATGTTTATGGATTTAACCAGGGATATGAGACACATCCCTGATTTAACATAGTTGAGCTGTTTTGAATGAGCTTTATCTTGGTGTAATGGGGTTTAAGTCCTGCAAAGGTCGTGGTGAATTCTGCTGTAGACATGACTGCATAATGCTGTTTTCTTTCTCCTCTGTGGATACATTATACATGCTTTTAACCAACTTGCCAGCATTTCAGGTAAGTTATATTTGCTTACACTATGATCCACAACATGCTAATCTATCAGGGAACAGTTCATTAACCCCAAAACATTTGCACATTCATTGAATGACCTCTGAAAATTTGGGTATAAAAATAAAAAATACTGCAACTTAATGTCAAATTTTTCCCTATGATTGTTTAATTGAGGTTATTGAACTTTACCATTGGGATTACGCAATTGTGGTCCATAGTGTTAAAATCATCGTCGACTGATGTTCAAAACCTGTGAATACAGAGAGCAGATCAAGCAAGCAAGCACAAAAATGTTAAAATTAAAATAAAGTCGAAACGTTTTAACATTTTAATGTCGGGTTATTTAAAGGTCATGAAAACGTTCTTAAAACATTTTATATGAAGAAACACTGCAAGGAAGTTTTTTTAATGTTGTGAAAATGTTATTGTAAAATATTGTTGGCGAACACTTTTGCAAAATATTTTGTTAACACTTTATAACATTTTGCACGAAGTTTCCTAAAAATGGCACTAGCCTCATCTATAGGGCGCAGTTCTTTAACCCCAATATGTTTATACATTCATTGAATGACCTTTAAATGTGTTGGGTAGAAAAGCCCATACTCCTCAAATTTGCTCCTACGATTGTTGAATAGATGATGAGACTATTTTGTGCGATTGTGTGTGTTCACTGCATGGTCTGGGTTAATTAACACAGTACACATGCAATAAGCATTATGAAAATAATATTACGGAATAAATATGCCTATATGAAATACATGTAGCTCATAGATATAGAAGCTAGTGTGTGTTAAAGATATACAGGTAAGCAGGCATTTTTTTGCTGTCGTCATCTTGCTGGACAAGTACATCCTTTAATTCAGATTGTTAAACCAAAGGGAATGTCAGGATTTCAGGTATGTTCTAATAATAGGCCTACTCGAAAGCATCTTTTAGATTTAAAAGATTGTAGCCTACATGTGTAGCAATTTTGCTATTATTGCCTCTGTAAAGCGTATCGAGGCTTTTGCATAATGCGCTATATAAATTGCTTTATATTATTTGATTATTATTTGTTATTATTATTATTGCATTTTGATTAACATTATTTTAATCATGATAGCATTTAACTTGATATCAGTAAATCAGCTGTGCACTTTCATCGAGCTGCAGCTATAGCTGGGTAAAAACCTACGTTTATAAACAAATCAAAATATTTTGTTTTCTAATCAACATTTTACGGAGATAGTAAATTTATGAAATTTTAGGCACCTGTGTGCATAATATGCAGTTTGTATGCAGGTTTTTTTTTAAATTCTGATTAATATTGTTATTAAAGATAATAGTACCGTTTAAGTAAAAGTAAACAATATGTTATATTAAATTATTTCCCCAGAGTAACACTGTGTAAAAGCTTGTGTGTCTTTAGATATCTTACATTTTTTTGCAATAAAGAAAAACAACGAACCATCTCTAGAACATTATTTTATGTAAATTGTATGCAAATTATATTGAAAATCACATTTCTGTAGACTACATAGGGCTTGTTTTCTGTAATATTGTGACAAAATGTTGATTTCATGCGATAATTGCCGGTTTCGAGATTTCAAATATCACTAGAAGACAAAAATCTGTGAAAGGTTGAAAAATTCGTGGAAAATCTTAAATCCAAGACAGATTTTTCTCGGATTTTTCAACCAGTCACAGATTTATCACGCAAAAGAACACAACACAACACAACACAAACAACACAACACAACACAACACAACACAACACAACACAACACAACACAACACAACACAACACAACACAACACAACACATAACATAACATAACATAACATAACATAACATAACATAACATAACATAACATAACATAACATAACATAACATAACATAACATAACATAACATAGCATAGCATAACATAACAGAAAACTTTTGGTGCGCTGTTCCTTATGACAAGCTCGTAGCGCTTACAAAGTAAAAATAAAAACATCTTAAGGTTTTTAATGCATCTAATTGCCGGTTCCGAGATTTCAAACATTTCACACATGGAAATATTATTATTCGCAATATACTATTATAATGAGTGCAAGTGATTTTGACAGTATTACTCCAATAACCAAATTCGTCAAATCAGCTTTTGATTCACGAACGAACATGGACTTATAGATAATAACAAAGTTCCCATTTGGGCTTAGAGCAGCGACCCCCTGTCATATTTTCATTCTATAGGCTCAATGCAACGTGGACTTGAGCGCCACTATTAATATTGTCTATTATTATTAAGACTAATTTATATTTCTTTTATAATTGTAAATATTTGTACTTGTAACTTTAATATTACAATTTCAATTTCAAATATTTGTATTTGTAAATATTAACTATACCAGTTTGTTTGGTGAATGTTAATAAAATATTGATTATTGATTACTAATGAATGCAGTAGAGTATGACATATGTATGACGTGTATTCCAGGTTTTGAAGCAAAAAGACAACAGTATGGGCACGGTAGATGATATGTTTGCATCAACTTACAACCAGGCACTGCCGACTAACCAAGACGAATTGTTCATTCTATATGATCAATGGGCAGATTTTTATGACCAGGTAAATCTTCCTTACTGCGTAAAAAAAGTATCTTAATTTGCACATGGAAAAGAACACATAATTTTATCAACATTTGGGTTAATGTATGTATCCTGCGTATTTTGACACCTCTTTGATCTCTACAAGTATTTAGCATTATTTAGATATTAAAGGCCCATTCAGCGATTTGCTCAGCCGGCCGATCGTAAAAATCATCAAATGCTAATGGTTCAGCCAAAAGCTGTCTATTTAAGACAACATAAAGCATTTTACATGAATCTGTAATTTATATACTAACAGTATATAAATGTCAGGATTGGACTGAAATTCCCAACCGACGCTAAGCAAAAGCCATGCAGCAAATAATGTGAACAACAAGGAGACAGAATAATGTCACGCAACAAAAGGATTTTAATAAATACTTCAAAAAACAGTTCTCTTATACGCATGAAAAAAAAAAAATCACAATGGCATTAACGATTAAATATAACAATTATAATGACTAGTCAGATGAACCTAAATAATGAGTATACTCAATTTAATCATTCGCGATAAAAAAAATATACCAAGTGCACTTGAAAAGGATACGTTAAATCGTCTAGAGTTCCATCACAACGTTGGCAGTTATACAGTGCGTTGAATCCCTACATCCAAGTCCAAGAGTAGAGTATACACACACGGCTAGTTCCACAAGATATACTTTAAATTCCTGAAGTTTATGTCTCTACAGCAGGATGATTTAAATTGTCAATCTCGACGCAAAATGACATGATATGTTCAGCACCAATTGAACTATGTTCAATTTGGAACTTTATGCAGAAAACAGAATTTATCACACTATGAAAATCTAAATTTGATTTTCCCGCCAAAACAATAATTTGAATTATCACAAGCAAAGCTTTCTTTAAATAACTAATTCATCATTAATTCCACTTTATAATTTACAAACAATATTATTTTACTTACACGAACAATGTCTTAAACCAGCATGGTTCTCACAAAGTTGGAAAAGTCAAAGTGTCAGCTTCAACCACGACGACCATTTTAAACTTCGCCAAACCCGACTCACACACAAGGCACAAATTAGCTTCTATTGCTGATTCTAAGCTTCCATAAGACCTGGTATATCTTTCTGTATGAAGCATCGCAAACTGGTAAAGCCTTTTTAGCCATACGATGTTAGTATAGAGAAATATCCATCATGCTGAATAAAACAACATTTCACTTTCCTCAGTGAAATGGGCAGCAGATCTTATCTCAATCAGATGTTAAAATTGAATGCCCAGATTTCCTGTGAACATGCTCCCACCAAGCCAGAGACTAATTTACATGACACACAAAAAATCTCAATATTGACAAAACCTAAAGAATTGTCCACAAAAGAAATGGGCTGACCTAGAATCCAGGTCTGACCACTACATACAATACACACACCACATCTAGATTGCAAGCTTCAGTGCACATACCTGCAACTAGATTTAAGGGATCATAACATTACCCAGAAAACAATCCACTTTTATTTTAAGGGATCAACTCCAATTATGACATTTACGTCCCCCCTTAAACAAATTGTGTCTACACAATATTCATATAACACACAATCACCACTTAAAAATAAGTGGATTTACATTTTCCACAACTTACCATATACCACTTAACCTTAAGCGGATTTACAGTTGTAACTGTGACCTGTCTTCACCAAGAAGATATATACTCAAAATTACTTTTCACATGACTCTTACCTTCTCCAATGTACATTGCACAAATTCTACCTTTGAATTTCCAATGCTGCACAAAAATACACATCACCTTATTCATATGAAATCCTGCTCATGTAGTCTGCGCCAATGTTGTCACTTCCCTTGATTGCCTCAATCCTGTAGTGATATGGTTGCAATGACAATGCCCAGCGCATTGTCCGACCATTTGCAACTTTGGAACGCTTCACACATAGCAGTGGTTGATGATCTGTTTCTAAGACAAAGTCTCGTCCGTACAAATAAAGTTCTAACTTGCGAATTGCCCATACAACGGCAAGACACTCTTTCTGCATTATCGCATATCCTCTCTGTGCTTTGTTCAACTTCTTACTTAAATATGCAAGTGGAAATTTGACACCTTCGAACTCCTGGAACAGGACAGCTCCGATCGCTACATCACTTGCATCTGTGCGTAGAATGAATTGACGATGGAAGTCTGGTAGATGTAGAATGGGTGCCTTTCAAGCATACTCTTGAGGGTCTGAAATGCTAATTCTTGGCTTCTCTCCCAGTTGATTTTCGTTGGTTCACCAGCTTTCGTCTTGTCTGTCAATGGTACCGCTATGGCTCCAAAGTTCGGAATGTACTGCCTGTAGAAACCGGCAAGACCCAAAAACGACTTCAACTGTGTTTTGGTCACAGGACGTGGAGCCTTCTGTATGACCTCCAACTTATCTAGATTTGGATGACGACATCCCTTCTCAACAGTATGACCTAGGAATTCAACACGTTCAAAGCCGATATAGCACTTTGAAGGTTTAGCAGTCAAGTTCGCATCTCTAAGCCTCTTCATAAGTTCATTCAATTTCTCTAAGTGTTCTTCCCAAGTGACTGTATACACTAATATGTCATCTATGTAGTTTACTACTTTGTCAAAATTGTTCAACAGTTTCCTCATAATCCTAGAAAATGTTGCAGGAGCGTTGACGAGCCCGAACGGCATTCTCCGGTATTGATACAACTGATCAAAAGCAAGGAACGCAGTAAGCGGTTTGGCATTCTCAGTCAGCGGAACTTGCCAATAACCCTTACTGAGGTCTAACTTTGAGAAATACTGTGCATCTCCCAATTGATCAAAGATTACTTGAGGAGAAGGAATCCCCTCTGCGTCAAATTCGGTAATCGCATTAATTTTGCGAGTGTCACAACATATTCGATTCTTACCATCTGCTTTCTTGACGACAACCAGCGGCGATGCATATGGACTAGTTGATGGTTCGATCACATCCAACTCCAACATTGTTTTGATTTCCTCCTTCACCGAGTCTCGTAAAGCATATGGAATAGGATATGGCTTAGTACGAACCGGTGTACTATCCGTAAGTTTGATATCATCATGCGAACCTAGATGAGTAAACCCTGGTTTGTCGGTTAGTACACTACTATAGTTACCTAGCAATCTCTTCACTTCCAAACTCTGCTCTTCTGTCAAGTCTTGGTTGATATGTACATCAGCTATGGTTTCTTCAGCCTGAAAAGATGGAATCTGTAGAAGATCTTCATTTGTCAAAGACACATCATCTTCCTCTGACATTTCTGACTCTTCTTGTACTTCACTTTCAATGATGGCACTACACGCAATCTGTAAAAGACCAGCCACTACCTTGGATGGTTGATCAGTATCTCTACGAAAATACTTCTTCAGTAAATTTGCATGAAATGTCTTCACCTTGGTACCAAAATCCACCTTGTAATCCATACTACCTACTTTACCTACCACAGGAAATGGACCCTTCCAATGTAATAGAAGTTTGTTATGGTCTGTAGGAAGCAACAACAATATCTCATCTCCGACATCAAATTTCCGAGCCTTAGCCTTTCTGTCATAGTACATCTTGTACGTACCTTGAGACTTCTTCATCTCTTCCCTAGCAAGATCACATGTTTTCTGCAACCTATCCTGCAGATCCAGAACATACTCAAATGTAGTCTTGGTTTCTGGTTCTTCTATCTGACCTGTCCAGAACTCCTTTAACATACCAAGAGGACCTCTCACAGATCGACCATACAAAAGATCAAACGGAGAAAACCCAGTACTAGCATGAGGGGTTTCTCTGTACACAAAAAGTAATGCATTGATATACCTATCCCAGTCACGAGGACGGTCTTCACACATCTTTCTCAGAGACGCTTTCAACACACCATTGAACCTTTCACACATACCATTTGTCATCGGATGCCAAGCAGTTGTGGTTAACTGACGGATAGATAACAATCTATTGACTTCAGCCATCACTTCAGACGTGAATTGTCTACCTTGATCACTAAGTACCTCACGGGAAAACCAACTCTGAATAAATATCCAGCAGTGCCTCTGCTACTGATATCGAATCTATGTTACGAAGCGGAACTGCCTCAGGAAACCGAGTAGCGTAATCCACTACTGTAAGGATAAAACGGTGATCTCGTTCTGTAGACGGAAAAATAGGGCCAACAAGATCCATCGCTATACGACTGAATGGAACATCGATGATCGGCCTACTACCAAGAGGAACCTTTGTTACTCTACCTTTGGGAAATGTACGCTGACAGATATCACATGATCTACACAATCTACCAATGTCTGCTTGTGCACCAGGCCAAAAGAAATGTTTCAAGACCTTGAGAGTGGTTTTATTCACACCAGCATGTCCTACGAAATGGTTGAGGAACAACAACTTGGTTGAGACTTTCACCAAAGTTGACAGATGGAGACTGAAATTCACGGAACAAAATACCATCCTTACACACAAACTTTGATGTACCACCACAACGACTCACCTTTACTTCACCCGATTCTGCTAACTTGCGAGTCTTATTCAAACTTTGATCATCAGCCTGAGCCTTTTGCAACTCATCAGCAGAAATAATCTCAGTAACTATCTTTGGTACCTTAAGAGCTTTCTTGAGTTTCTCACTTGCTACCTTTTGACTACGAGTTTGTACAGCGTTCATCACATTACTAACTTCACCATGGTCCTCGACATCTGTGTTTACACTTGACTGACAACGTGGTTTCCAATCAGGATCAGGATCCTTAGGTTCACGTACCCCACGGAGATTATTACCCAAAATCAAGTCATACACAGGATCATTCATCACCAGAGCATGAACATGACCAGTGAAATATGGTGTATCAACATCCAGATATGCAACAGGAAAAGTTCTCACCGTACCATCAATAAGACGACATTTGTCATATACTCCAGTAAATTTCTCTTCTGGCACAAGTCTCTTCCTTACAGCTACCGCATCACACCCAGAATCTCTCATCACCTGAACCTCCTTATTACCAAGAAAACCTTGAACGACCGGCATATCCTCTACTAAATTATCACTACACGCAGCACTCGCAAGAGGAAGTTTATGACCACAAGACATCGTTACATACGCATCGTCTGATTTCACACCTTCACCATACATTTCATTTGAGACCAGCAAACAACCTGATTTGTGTCCATGTGATGCACTTCCCTGTAAACTAGCAGCTTTCAAAGTAGGTCTAGTGCGGCGATAACAGTCTTTAGCTATGTGTCCTACTTTGTCACAAATAAAACACCTTCGTTGGTTACCTCCAGTATTCGTACTCTGCTTTGGATTAGTACCATGAGTGGGAGGGGTAGTGTTAGTCTTCTTACCTGAAGATTGTTGACCTTTTTGATGTGGTAACTTGCCTCCAAAGGAAGCATTCCATCCACCTCTCGCCTCTTTGTACTGTTCAGCCAATTGAGTCATTTCGGCAACATTTTTAGGTTTCCTTTCTTTTAAGAACAACGCCATGTCTTTATTACAGCCAGCGACAAATTGCTCACGTATTAACAAGTCCGATAACCCAGCAAAATTCTTGGTTACAGCAGCCAGTTCTACCCACCTAATCAAATAGTTCTCCAATCTTGTCGCGAACTGTGGAGCACTTTCTGTTTGTTCGGGTTTAGCTGAACGGAACTTACTTCTAAATCCATCTTCGGTCATTTGATACGCTTTGAGTAATTCAGATTTTAGAACATCATAAGTATCAGTTGGTGCAAGCCTAGCATAAGTATCTAAACCCTTCCCATGCAACAATGCACTAAGATTTAAAGCCCAGTCATCCCTTTTCCATTTATTTGATTCCGCGTACCTTTCAAATCTTTGCAAGTAAGCATCAATGTCATCCTTATCCTCACGGAATTCTGGCAATTTGGGAATTTTTGCTTTACCCTGGCCTGCAGATGCATGTTCTGTTTTTATGCCCTTAGCTGAATTTTCTTTCCTTAGTTCCTCAATTCTTAATTGCAATACAAGTGCCTCTTTCTCATATTCGCGCTGTGCTGCACGTTCATCTCGCGCAAGGTCACTCTGCGTCTTGACAAATTGTTTTAGATCCTCCCCTGTATAACCCATCTTTTCTCCTGACAAAGTTAGTTTATCAGTATCCATGATTGGGAAAAAATGACTGCAATAGAGCGCAACCAGAAATTCAATGCACAAATCGTATATAGAAGCAGAATTGCAAATGAGCCTATTGAACCTGAATAACTTGCTGACACTATTTTGACACAACCAAACACTCTTCCAACAATGCGCAGAAATGCGGACAAAATAGTTCACAAAATAACTGGTAACTTTTGCTATTAGCTTCGTTTTTATTTCCCGGACGAGCCCCCACAAATGTCAGGATTGGACTGAAATTCCCAACCGACGCTAAGCAAAAGCCACGCAGCAAATAATGTGAACAACAAAGAGACAGAATGTCACGCAACAAAAGGATTGTAATAAATACTTCAAAAAACAGTTCTCTTATACGCATGAAAAAAAAAATATCACAATGGCATTAACGATTAAATATAACAATTATAATGACTAGTCAGATGAACCTAAATAATGAGTATACTCAATTTAATCATTCGCGATAAAAAAAAATATACCAAGTGCACTTGGAAAGGATACGTTAAATCGTCTAGAGTTCCATCACAACGTTGGCAGTTATACAGTGCGTTGAATCCATTCCCAATTATGCCACAACACGTAGCCACGCCTAGTTCAACCAACATGGAATGAAGAATATCGAAGAAAACAACCGTTCCCACATCCAAGTCCAAGAGTAGAGTATACACACACATGTACAGCTGTATAAATACAATTAATGAATCCGTGACTAGGATTTGTTTTCAAGTTCATATGATAAACTTCACACAATATTCTATCTGGAAGACTAATTAATATTTCCAAATGAGCCACTGCTTTCTTTGATTAATGAACGATATGGAACTTCCTTACAACATTCACACACGGCTAGTTCCACAAGATATACTTTAAATTCCTGAAGTGTATGTCTCTACAGCAGGATGATTTAAATTGTCAATCTCGACGCAAAATGACATGATATGTTCAGCACCAATTTAACTATGTTCAATTTGGAACTTTATGCAGAAAACAGAATTTATCACACTATGATTTGATTTTCCCGCCAAAACAATAATTTGAATTATCACAAGCAAAGCTTTCTTTAAATAACTAATTCATCATTAATTCCACTTTATAATTTACAAACAATATTATTTTACTTACACGAACAATGTCTTAAACCAGCATGGTTCTCACAAAGTTGGAAAAGTCAAAGTGTCAGCTTCAACCACGATAGCTCGAGATACTCTAGCTAAAATACAGGTTTACATTAATTACTATCTTACATTATCTTGCTGTATTTCAGCTAGAGCTCCAAACGACAAGCTTCCGGGTTTTTTTGGAGAACAATACTGTTAGTATTACGTAAGATGTAGAAGAAACCCGCCTCGGAGCCCGCCATACTCATTATTTCATTGTACTTATTGCAATTTGCCTCCACACATTACGTAATCAACACAAAGCTTTTGTGAGGATTAGTGAGTGGATAAGAAATTGACAGTGGAGGATACGAAGGACACGCCGATTGTTAGTTGTCAATCATGAATTGCCGCAACGTATTAATATTTTACTGCATGGCATTCCGCAAACACCAAGACAAATTATGCCGTATTTTTCCAAAGATCATCTCATATGAAGTAAGCTGAATGCGATCTGTCCTTTTGTAACATTCCGATCGCTTTTGATCACCTATTATCGGCGAATTTGCTTGAAAACACGTGAGTTCATGTTGTGTAAACATAATTATCATAGACACAAATGAAATTACGATGCAATACAATGCAATTTGAATGCGCAGCAGATCTATAGAAATAACGTTGCCCGGTTTTATGCAGAATTAGACCCTGTCTGAACCACGACGACCATTTTAAACTTCGCCAAACCCGACTCGCACACAAGGCACAAATTAGCTTCTATTGCTGATTCTAAGCTTCCATAAGACCTGGTATATCTTTCTGTATGAAGCATCGCAAACTGGTAAAGCCTTTTTAGCCATACGATGTTAGTATAGAGAAATATCCATCATGCTGAATAAAACAACATTTCACTTTCCTCAGTGAAATGGGCAGCAGATCTTATCTCAATCAGATGTTAAAATTGAATGCCCAGATTTCCTGTGAACATGCTCCCACCAAGCCAGAGACTAGTTTACATGACACACACAAAATCTGAATATTGACAATACCTAAAGAATTGTCCACAAAAGAAATGGGCTGACCTAGAATCCAGGTCTGACCACATCTAGATTGCAAGCTTCAGTGCACATACCTGCAACTAGATTTAAGGGATCATGACATTAAGGTGAATTACCCAGAAAACAATCCACTTTTATTTTAAGGGATCAACTCCAATTATGACAATAAATTAGCTACATGTATTTGAATGCGGGGCTTCAACTTTGTCAATACTGCTGTTTTCTTCGTTTTTTGCCAAATGTTTCATTTCAAAAATACCAAATGACAATTTGAATGACCTATCCTTCACTTTTAAGCAATTTACAAACAATTTTTTTTACACTCTCGCTGGGATCACTGAATGTGTCTTTAATTGTGTTATTAATGAAGCTATTGGGTATTTGATAATATATTAATTATTATCTGGGAGATTTACTATATTTTGGTTAACTTTTCAGGACTTCAAACGATTTGGCTACAACGGACCTCAAGTTGCTGCAAGTATACTTGCTGATCACCTCCCTGACAAGAATGCCCGGATTCTCGATTTCTGTTCTGGTACCGGTATGGTAGGCGAACAGGTATGGGTAGTGTCAGGTCATAGATTTTAAATACCGTTAAAATCTATAGTTTGTTAGTATATATGATCCCTTGCATGGATCGTTACAACAAAAATTGCTAAATCATCATCATTATCATCCTTAAGGGATCTGGAATGAGCGTTTCGACAGTATTTTTTGTGGGACATGAGAGCATCAAGACATATCTGAATACGAGGAATGTCTTTCTGATATCAAATAATTTTCATTTTTTGAAATTCACGATATAATACAACTTTGATACAAATTTGATATTTTTCACATTTTCGATATATAACAGTCCTCGAAGGAAATTTTATAAATTTAATAATATATTCTTAAAGTTTGTGTAGCTGGGAGGAAAAGCCGATGATCAATTGAACATTTTGACCTTTCATATTGAAGATATATATTTTTTCCCAAAAGACCTAACTTTTCTTGCTGTTTTGGGAAAACAAATCCATATCTTAATACGAAAGGTCAAAATTGTCAATTGATCGTCGGCTTTTCATCCCACCTACATACACTTTAAGTATAAATCATCAGATTTATAAAGTTTACTTCGAGTACTGTTAAATATCAAAAATATTAATTTTTAATCATTTGCCATAAAATGTGTATTACATTGCGAATATCAAAAAATCAAAATTATTTGATATCAGAAGGACATACATTCTTCGTATTCAGAATGCAATTCGATATGTCTGATGTGCTCTAATGTCCCACAATAAATACTGTCCAAACGTTCATACCCCATCCCTTAAACGTGATCATGAAATCACTGTTAACAGTTATGTTTACATGAAGTAACATTCATCAAAGCACCCCTTGCTTGGTTGATAGTATCCGGCCTATTAGACCTCAACCTTGTAGCACATACGGACCAATTTGCTTACTTTTAATCATGTTAAGTACTGTTAAGTTTAAAACAATCAAATAACTTATTTTAATTTAATGTGTCGACTTACGATCCGAATCAAACAAATCAGTATTTTGTTCTCCCATCTTACCTTTTAAATGACATAGAAAAGATCCAAGAAAAACAAAACTGGAACACATTTTTATGCTTCTTTTGCTGATATTTCTCTTAAATCGTATTTCAGCTTAAAATGCAACAATTTATTAACATAGATGCCATTGATATGTCACCAAATAGCCTGAAAGTCAGCGAGGAAAAACAAGTTTACAAGACACTGATCTGCTCCGAGATTGGTTCAGATCCTTTGGATATCAAATGCTGTAAGTCTAGGCTCTTTGCTTCCTTATTATGTGTCAAGTTATATTGATCGCGCTAAAAATTGGCGGGAAATTTTTGAAGAAAACATAACATAAAACAACACAAAACTCGTTTATTCATTTTAAAAACATTTTATTTCATTAGAGAATGAATTTGGAGAAAACCTTCTGATAATTACAAACACTCGCTGAGCAGCAAGACTTTCCCTCTAAGCTGATTATCTATTTGTTTTCATGAATTGGAAGACATTCTTTGATGTATTACTGAGCTCAATCATGTGAAATTACTGGAGCGTGAGCCTAGTATTTTATTAAAGCGCTCCACAGACTCCGAGTATTAGACGTACAATATTGTATATAACATATCTACGTTATTTAATCTATTGCCATTCTACTTCCAGTAATGTTTAAGTTCTAACGAATGTTTGATGACGAAAAATCGATAATATGTTACATATAATATCTAGCAGAAATATATTATCGATTTACGTCATCAAACATTCGTTAGAACTTAAACATTACTGGAAATAGAATGGCAATAGATTAAACAACGTAGATAAGTTACATACAATATTTTACGTACAATAAAAACTCTGAATACTGCTTTACAGAAGGTTTTCTCCAAATTCGTTTCCTAATTTGTTCCGAGAATTATATGTATTATTCTGTAATAAATAATTTTAAATCATTTGTAAATTTGAAATTTAGACCAGTAATTCACTTTGCCATTTTCTATATTGAACTTTCAACAAAATATTATAAAATAACCTCGGAATAATCTACATCCCTTGAATAATTTAAATATTTTAATAACATTTGCAAAAAACAAACAAACCTGACAATTTTTGAGCGACAGGCGATCGATGCTTCACTTTAAAGCCATAATGAACGATTTCCATCAAAACGTAATTTTGTTATTCTTTACTTAAAATTCTGAAATAATATTACAAAATAACGGTCAGGAAAGGTTACTGTCCATATTAAGCTTAACAACCAAGGTAAATTGAAAGATTGGCTATTTACTGTGAACTTTAATGTCTGAATAGTGAATACGGCACAATCTCAAAAGCGTTGCTTTTCAAAGCGATACATTAGAATGTGTATTGCATTCCCACACTAAGTAAAGCGCGTTTTGGAAATAGGACAACGTTATTGAATCGGTAATCATAAAACAGATAATTGAGGATTATGAATTTCAGATACATACGATGGATTAGTGTGCTGTGGCTCCTTTGTTCCTGGCCATCTAAACCAATCCTGCTTTCCGGAGATGATAAGAATTGTTAAGCCAGGTAAATCATTAATATTTTCAATCAGTGTTATTGATCTGTGACAGATACCGTAAAACTCGATAGTTAGCATATGTGCTTACTATCGAGTAAGCCTAAACTATTAAAGTAGATCATCTTTCTCCATTTTTTACCTGTTTACCATAAACATCCTACGCCATGTACTAGTGGCTTGTGATTAATGCTGCACTTTTTTTTTATAAAGTTATTATAACAAAATCAGTATACATGTATTTCCTGATCAGAAAACATGTTAAGTGCCCCCTGCGTCCCTTTCGCCGTCTGTCAGATGTCTTTATCAAATTTGAATTTGAATATTGATTACACAAGGATGTATTGACCCTTAAAGCCATAATGTGTGATTTGCATAAAGAATATATTCCAGTCAAACAAATTAGGTAAAACGAAAAAAAAAATGCTATTTCATTCCAGCACCTGCAATACCGATCTTATTATTATCATGATTATTAGTGAAGCTTCACGCAGCTGGGATGTACAAACAAGACGTAAGATGAATAGCGATACACACACAGTTTATGCGTCAAGACGTAGGACGAATAGCGCGCGATATGCATACACGTCATACAGTCTATACGTCACTGATTAAATGATCACTTAAGAAATCTTTATCCAACACTCGATCGGTGAACTCAGAATAAAACGGGAGATCTCTGGGTTTATTATAAAATGTTTAAGTAATTAAAGCACTTCAGGCTTAGTCTTTCATAGGGCACTTATGTACACCAATGGCCATTACACATGATGCAGTCATGTCTACAGTAGAATTCACCACGACCTTTGCAGGACTTAAACCCCATTAAAAGCTATTAAACCAAGATAACACTCATTGAAAACAGCTCAACTATGTTACATCAGATCTTCTCTGGTTAAATCCACACTACACATGTTTCTGTTTTACCTGTGCAATGAGCAATGAGCTGGTATTATAGTTTCAGTTGGGTGAACGATTATAAAGCAAACTCAAGGTAACAATACTGTGTGGGCCTTTGTTCACGAAATGAGACAATAGTGTGCATATTGTTAACCAGCATTCTTGAAAATGATAAACATAATGGTTGTGGACCGTAACACGGTTTGGAAATAATTTCTTCATATTTTTGGTGTTATCTGTCGTTTACATATCCTTCCTAAAACACCAAAGTGCGAATATTTCCAAACACCTAAATTAGCTAAAAATTTAGGACATGTTACAAAACTATATTTTCTACAATTTCAGAAGAGTACTTTAAATGAGTACTTTAAATATTGGCCGGTTACTTTTCACACAGTGACGTTAACTAGGCAATTGCCTATACTTCTAACATACACTATTTGTAGAGATCACGTGTCAATGGTGAGAGCACTGTGTATTGTGTATAGGAAAACGGACAGTAACTGCAGTATGAATGGTGCAAAAAGTAGTAATTCGAAAACAAATTCAGGGCGTTGCTGTGGAGCAAATCACACATTGTGGCTTTAAATACAATAATTAAATGATTCATGGGCAATGCTGTTACCTCAAACACAAAACTACTGTTTGAAAACTGGTCAAATAAACATATCGTTATGATAGCAGACAACAGAGAGCAATGCTAGCAAATTTTATTCAGTGCAAGTAAAGCGAATTGACCCTCTCATAAAGTCCTGACTAGTGTTATTTCGATTCAGAAAATGAATTTCAATTCAACTCAGATTCAATTCTCTTTTGTAGATCCAATTGAAATTAAATTCTTATTTTTAAAATCATTTTAGTGCAATTTAAATTCAATTCTTCTCTACTTTAAATCATTTTGATTCAAATCAAATTCAATGCATTGAAATTAACTGCTAACCAATTTCAATTCCAATTCATAGCATTTGAATTCGATTCATATTCAAATTCAATTATTACTACCAACACTGATGACTAAAAGCAGTTCAGGGAGTAAGTTTATTGTAACTGAAAAGCTGATAATACAAGAGAAATGGCAGAATGGAAATACATTTCCGATTCAATGAATGGAATTGATATGAAAAAAAAAAACAATTTTGATTCAATGCATCGAATTGAAATGGAAAAAAAATCGATTCAATGCATTGAATTGAAATTGAAAAATGGCCAAAATCAAAATCAATTCAATTCCTATTCCAACATGTCCAAATGCATTGAAATTACATTAGTCCTGACTACGAGCCTATAGTCTAATGATTGCGTTTTATTTCCATAGGTGGTATTATCGTAATTTCAATGAGAGAAGAGTATCTTTGGACTGCGAAGGAGTTTCAGAATAATCAATTGGAAGAGGCAATTTAAGACATGGTTGCTCAAGAAAAGTGGAACCTTGTTGCCAGGAAAACGTGTGAAGGGTTCTTTCATGACAAGACCGGTGTTACATTTGTCTTCAAAACTCTCGTTTGATGAAACTAAATTTAAATGAATCAAATAGTTATACAATAATATGAAGCTTTTAGATATGCCACGAACTTTAAAGGTGGGTAACCTGATTGACAATCCCATCCCCCACTTTACCTCATCAAAATGCTGATTTTGGTATCAGATGAAAGCTCATATTTTTCTCATAAACATATTGAAATTTGGATTTTTAAAAAGTACCCGGTACCATAGGCCTATTGAGACTTAACTGGTGAAATATGGGAGAAAAGTGGAATCAATTCGCGCGAAGCGCCAAAACATTGGCATTTTGTGGCTAAAATGGCCAAATATGAGGTTAATTTCGACAAAAAAAGAAAGAAAGAAAGAAAGAAAGAAAGAAAAGAAAGAATGAAAGAAAGAAAAGAAAGAAAGAAAGAAAGAAAGAAAGAAAGAAAGAAAGAAAGAAAGAAAGAAAGAAAGAAAGAAAGAAAGAAAGAAAGAAAGAAAGAAAGAAAGAAAGAAAGAAAGAAAGAAAGAAAGAAAGAAAGAAAGAAAGGAAGAAAAAGAAAAAAGAAAAACAGGAAAAGAGATAAGGAAAAAATGATTCAATACAAAAATGAGAAAGCAACCATTTATTGGCGTGGTTTTCAAGGAGTTGAACATTAAAAAAAGACAATAGTACGTGTTTTGAACTGTTTTTGATCTACTTAGGCTAAATTTAGAACTGATATAAAAGGTTAATTTTTGATGGACCACAAAATATATATATATATATATATATACGTAGGCGACTCCAAATTTACTCAAACATAATGTATCAAAATATTAATGTTTGGAGGTGATAATGATAATAATAATAAAAAAAATGTCCTTATGGTTACTTCCCCAAATACCACGTACTAAGTTTTATTCCTGATAAAACAAAAGTTGCGCCCGGTAAGGGACTCGAACCCTTGGCCCTCAGATTAAAAGTCTGATGCTCTACCGACTGAGCTAACCGGGCTCAGATATTTAGTGCAAGGACAGCGTACTTTATATTTAATTGTAGGCTTTTTTTTTTTACAGATAAGAAGAAAAATATGGAGAAATCCGCGGAATTGTCAGCGCAGTTCCCCGGCGCGGTGTCGCGTAGTAGGATTATGGTGGTATATTCATAGTTTGCTAATTGTAAAGCCCGTTGGTTATTTTAGAGACCATCAGATGTTGTAATGGCCGTCTCTCCTCATCACCATCTACTCATATTATTCGTCCACAACGTCTTCAAAACTGGGCAGCACGTCTTGTATTTGAAGTCGACCGAAAACACTTACCTGATCCACTTTTGAAGTCACTTCACACACCGACATCGCCTGGCTATAATTACTTTCTCTGCAGAGATACTAAAATCAATACCCGGGATCGATACACGTGAATGTCCCATGCACGAGTTTGATATGAGACGAAAATCTTTGGATACCGGGGTAGAAAATGATGAATATCTCCCGTAAATGATTTCGTATAAAGAAACCAGATATGGTTCCTTGCACTTGAATATATATTTTGAATATGATAGTCGTTAGCTTGCGTCTTGAGATAGAAGCTTGCGTCTTGAGTCAGAAACTGACAATAATTCTGATTTATACGTGCGAATTATATAGCGCAGTGTATAGGCCAATCGTGAAGGTAGTCTAACAGCATATGACCTATAGCGTACATGTACCATGCTCGACTCGGCGAGGTCAGTCATCGGCCTAATCGGGGCTATTGTCAGTAGCCTTAGTCAGATGTCCTTCGGCCCATTATGCGACTCAAAAGTCGATACATAATGGCCATGCGTGGCGGTGGATTCAACCTACCATGGCATTTTCTGCCATGAAGATATCGGGGCGATGACACTGTGCTTCATTGGCTTCCAATACGCCAAAGGATGTTTTCAAACTACTTTTGCTTGTATATAAATGTCCGACCAAGCTGGACCAACATATTTGCTTATCATTGTATGTTCCAAAGAGACAACTCCGATCTTGCGATGATTATCTTCGTCTTGACTATCCCATGACTAGAGTCTTAGCTGGTGATAGAACTTTTACAGTTTTGCATCAAAATAGTGGAATAAGCTACCTGTCTATATTAAACAATCTTCATCTACAAATATATTAAAAAAAAGCGATTAAAACTTATTTGTTCCCTTAACATCCCAGCAAACACAAAAACGTTTTAAAAAAGTTTTAAATAAGTTATATTTTGGCTTTTGGTTTAGGTAAAAACATTTTAATAACATTAAAATGTCGGGTTATATAAAGGTAATGATAACGTTTTAAAACGTTTTGTATGAAAACACACTTCAACAATATTTTTAAATGTTTTCAAAAAATGTTATTGTTAACTATTTTTGCAAACATTTTTGCCAAATATTGTGTCAATACTTAAATAACATTATGTTAAAATGTTTGAATCCAGCAAACACAGAAATGTTCTTAAAATGTTTTTTTCAACACATTTTAATAACATTTAAATGTCGGGTTATATAAAGGTCCTGAAAACATTTTTAAAACGTTATTGATAATATTTTGGGCAAACATTTTTCGCAAAATATTTTTTCAATCTCAAAATAACATTCTGTTTAGAATATTTTGTATCAAGTTTTCAAGAATGTTTTTGGAATGTTATTAAAACGTTTTTATACCCTTTATATAACCCGACATTTAAACGTTTTCTGTAAAACATTTTTGTTTGCTGAGCAGTAGATTATCAAAAATGTTTTTTAAGTTTATGAAAACGTTTTATACTCTTAATATACCCTTTATATAACCCGACATTTAAACGTTTTCTGACAACCTTTTATACCCTTTTGCGAATGATGTCGAAAACGTTTTGTGTTTGCTGGGATGTTCTTATTGGTATTGTAATTTGTATTTAAGATGCACCTTCAAAATGTAGTTTTTAAGTAGTAGTATTAAGGTATTTTGTAAGCGCGCTGAGCCTTATGGAAATGGCGCAAATGCTCGTTGTATTGTATTGTATTGTATTGTATTGTATTGTATTGTAAAAGAGAAAAGGAGAAAATCAAATGATTCAATACAAAAAAGGAAGAAAGCAATCATTTGGCGTGGTTTTCTAGGAGTGGACCATTTAAAAAAAAAGACACGGGTACGTGTTTTGAACCGTTTTTGACATACTTAGGCTAAATTTAGAATTAATATCAAATGTGACCATCCATCTCAAACCGCTCGTAATTGTATTTCGAGTTACAGTGAAAATATGCATAGAGGTTGTATTCATATGTCCCTAATACTTGTCCGACATGTTTCTCATTTTAGCCCAGTCAAACACCAATCTTTAATCCTATTGTTGAAGAGGATAATAAGCTTATACTTATGTATAGCATTAGTAAAAAGCTTAAGTCTTTGTTTGCTTTGGCGGATAAATCCTGTTCAAGTGGTGGGTTAACCAACAATTAACAATGAGAGGACATTCCTGAACCTCGTTCAGTTGGGGATGATTTGAAGTGACCGCCAATTATGACCATTATATATTTAATACCAGCAATGTGGAAAAAAAAGAAATAATATAGTGCCAAAATAATGTACCCTTTTACTGAAGGAGCAAAGTTTAACAAGTTATAACTCCGATTCTGGATATCGTTTGAAGTCAAATGATATATCATTGTAACGCTTATGATATATATTTTCTAAACACGGAAAAAACAAACAAATTTGACCAGGGCCGACTTTACGAGCGTTTCGACCTGGACGGTCACAAATGTTTATTTTTTGATGGACCACAAAAAAATATACGTAGGCTACTCAAAACATAATGTACCAAAATATTATGTTTTGAGGTGATAATAATAATAATAATAATAATAATAATAATAATAATAATAATAATAATAATAATAATAATAATAATAATAATAATAAAATTGTCTCTATGGTTTCCTGTCCCAATAACACCACGTACCAAGTTTAATTCCCGAATAGCGGAACGCGGGTCCCCGCTGGCTTGATCAGAGGAGGATTAAAAGCATTCCTACAATGCACTATGATTGGGAAATTTGATCAATATAACCTAATTTTAAAGGCAAAGTCCCCATTGCAGCACACACAAAATTGCAATTGTAAAACTGCAGCCAACGAGCTATTAGTTGAAACTTATAACTTATATTTGACTTTCTTACAGGAAACATGCATATTGTCCCACTGCATAAATTTTATTCAAGTCGCAATGTTTTTAATGATAAATAAAAGGATGAAAACACCAGATATTTGTATACAATCCCAATGCAAGGTATGGTCAACTGTGCCACATGTGTACAAAAGCCAGACATACCAAGGTCAGAAACCCTATTAGGTTTATGTGGGAATGTCTTTAAACATCCTCTGTTCCCGATAAAACAAAAAAATTTCGCCCGGTAAGGGACTCGAACCCTTGGCCCTCAGATTAAAAGTCTGATGCTCTACCGACTGAGCTAACCGGGCTCAGCTGCTACAATGTCAGTGCACTTTAAATTTATGGAGCATTACAGTAGTGCTCTGATCAATAACAGTACCGACAATTAATGCTAATTTCTTGTGTTTTGGTATGTTTATTCTTTTTGTGTGAGGGGGCCCAGTGGGGATCTCAGGGTCGGGAGGTATGAGTGAAGAAATATATTTGATATGACGTGCTTACATTAAATGCAACCGTTTGGATAAAATAATAATAATAATAATAATAATAATAATAATAATAATAATAATAATAATAATAATAATAATAATAATAATAATAATAATAATAATAATAATAATAATAATAACTAGACTTAGCTGTGGTCTAAGACCACGAACACAGCCGTGTTGTGACCCCTTAATGACCTTTGACCCTAAAATATATGAAAACCCCATAGACATTGGCTAATGTCAATGTATGTGTGCACGTGGCATCACTTTGCCATGTTATTTGTGGCAGAAGGGCATTTTGAAGGTTTTTGTCTCAGACCGGAAGTGACACCTTAATGACCTTTTACCCCAAATAAAAATATACCACGTATACACTGAGTAACATCAATTCATGTGTGAATGTAGCGTCTCTGTGCTATATTTTTCTTGGCTGATAAAGTTTTTTGAAGTTATTTCGTTTTATACCGGAAGTGACCCCTTAATGACCTTTGACCCCAAATCTGTGTACACCCCATTGACACTGGGTAATAACAATGCATGTGTGCAAGTGGCATCACTGTCCTACGTAATTTGTGGGAGAAGATGTATTTTAAAGGTATTTCGTTTTATACCGGAAATTACCCCTTAATGACCTTTGACCCCAAATAAAAAAATACCATATTTACATTGGGTAGACATAATTCATGTGTGAACATACCATCACTCTCCTATATTTTTCTTAGCTAATAGAAATTTTTTCAGGTATTTCGTTTTATACCGGAAGTGACCCCTTAATGACCTTTGACCCCAAATCTGTGTACACCCCATAGACACTGGGTAATAGCAATGCATGTGTGCAAGTGGCGTCTCTGTCCTACATAATTTGTGAAAGAAGATGCATTTTAAAGGTATTTCTTTTTATACCGGAAGTGACCCCTTAATGAGCTTTGACCCCAAATAAAAAAATACCACATATACATTGGGTGACTGCAGATCATATGTGAACATACCGTTACTGTCCCATGTTTTACTGAGCTAATAAAAAATTTTGAAGGTTTTTCGTTTTATACCGGAAGTGATCGCTTAATGACTTTTGACCCCAAATCTGTGTACACCTTATAGACACTGGGTAATTACAATGCATGTGTGCAAGTGGCGTCTCTGTCCTACGTAATTTGTAGGAGAAGGTGCATTTTGAGCTGAAATCACGTTTTTGACCCCTGTGACCCCTGCGTGACCTTTGACCCAACAAGTTTCATGTGACATGTAGGGGCACGGTCAATGATCATTGTGACCAAGTTAGGTCAAAATCGATGTAAGCATGTGAGTGCTAGAGCAAATGTAATTGTTGACAGAAGAAAGAAGAAAGAAGAAAGAAGAAAGAAAGAAAGAAAGAACCTGTAAGAAAAAAGACACAGCCGTGACTAACGTCACGGCTGTGTAATAATAATAATAATAATAATAATAATAATAATAATAATAATAAAATTGTCTCTATGGTTTCCTGTCCCAATAACACCACGTACCAAGTTTTATTCCCGAATAGCGGAGCGCGAGTCCCCGTTGGATGAGTTACTCCCAATCACAGGAGGCTTAAAGGCATTCCTACAATGCACTATGATTGGGAAATTTGATCAATATAACATAATTTTAAAGACAAAGTGCCCATTGCCACACGCACAAAATTGTAATTTCCAAACTGCAGCGAGCTAATAGTTGAGACTTATAACTTTTATTTGACTTTCTTACAGGAAACATGCATATTGTCCCACTGCATTAATTTTATTCATAAGTCTTTTTTTAAATGTTTTAATGATAAATAAAAGCATGAAAACACCAGATATTTGTACACAATCCCAATGCAAGGTATGGTCAACTGTGCCACATGTGTACAAAAGCCAGACATACCAAGGTCAGAAACCCCATTAGGTTTATATGGGAATGTCTTTAAACATCCTCTGTTCGCGATAAAACAATAAAATTTTCGCCCGGTAAGGGACTCGAACCCTTGGCCCTCAGCTTAAAAGTCTGATGCTCTACCGACTGAGCTAACCGGGCTCGGCTGCTACAATGTCAGTGCACTTTAAATTTAATTTATAGGCATTGTTTCTACTGTCAAGAAGAAAAATATATTTGATATGACGTGCTTACATTAAATGCAACCGTTTGGATAAAAATAAAAATAATAATAAAAATAATAATAATAAAATTGTCTCTATGGTTTCCTGTCCCAATAACACCACGTACCAAGTTTTATTCCCGAATAGCGGAGCGCGAGTCCCCGCTGCACACCGTCATCATCCCTATATCTTCGTGTTAAAAATTGCCGTGATAATACGATGAATCCTCACGTTTTTCAACAACTACGCATGATGAATTTGTTCGAGATAGCCCGTGCGACTCAGGCTAAGCCTACAATTTGAGCTTTTTGAGAGCCGGCCACACTGTTTCTATACTATGTTTTACGATTTTCGCATGATCAATATATGGCTGGCCGTAACCGCCACAACGTGGAGCTGCTACGCGTAGCTTACTTTTCGCTTCGCGGAGCTAAATTGACCAATCATGTTAGATCTTTTCATTACGCGGAGCCAGTGGATGCATCCTCGTTCCAGAGAGAGAAAACTCTTGCCAAAATTAATGTTTACTATGGGGATTTTAAATGAATCGATTGTAAATAAACCACGACCAGTTGTACAGGATCAATACCATTGTTTGATTAGTGTATAGTCAATGTTACCTTGCATGCATGTGTCATGTGTGTGGCGTGTTTGTTTGTTTGTTTGTCTACTGTGTCAGGCCAGGATCACTGACACCCACGGTACTGATACTCTCACACTATCACGGTGATCATATTGTTGAATGTTGTTGACTTTAAAATAATCATGATGCAGTCATGTCTACAGTAGAACTCACCACGACCTTTGAAGGACTTAAACCCTATTAAAAGCTATTAAACCAAGATAACACTCAATGAAAACAGCTCAACTATGTTACATCAGATCTTCTCTGGTTAAATACACACTGCACTTGTGTCTGTTTTACCTGTGCAATGAGCAATGAGCTGGTATTATAGTTTCAGTTGGGTGAACGATTATAAAGCGAACGCAAGGTAACAATACTGTGGGCTTTTGTTTACGAAATGAGACAATAGTCTGCTTATTGTTAACCAGCGTTCTTGAAAAAGAAGCTTAATGACTTAACACGGTTTAGAAATAATTTCTTCATATTTTTGGTGTTATCTGTCGTTTACATATCCTTCCTAAAACACTAAAGTACCAATATTTCCAAACACCTAAATTAGCTAAAATTTAGGACATGTTACAAAACTATATTTTCTAGAATTTCAGAGAATACTTTAAATATTGGCCGGTTATTTTTTACACAGTGACGTCAACTAGGCAATGGCCTATACTTCTAACATATACTATTTGTAGAGGTCACGCGTCAATGGTGAGCGCACTGAGTATTGTGTATAGGAAAACGGACAGTAACTACAGTATGTATGGCCTACTACTAGTATATAAAGTAAATCCGAACTGGTTTGCAGTTTGCTGAAGGTCGAATTCCGCAGGGACGCCGCGCAAGTTATACAAATTAGCTCCCGGCGATACACTGCAGATCGCAGAACTGTGTGCATAGTTTACCACCACTCTGGCTAGCTATATAGTTATGTACAATACTGTATGAGTTTCTTATGAGTGCATGTCCATCTTAATAATAAGTCAGTTCGTACTTTTCATAAACTACTTTTTTAATCATAACTTTCGTGACCGAGGATATCTTGCAACTACGTGACGCTCGTCTGGCAAATTCTTAATGAATAAATTCGCTTCACGTAATGAGTAAGTCGTACTTAATTAGTCAGTTTTACCTCCGAGTAGGCCCCTAATGAAAAACTCTAACATGATCATGATTGGTCAATTTGGCTCCACGGAGCAAAAAGTCAGCTACGCGTAGCAGCTCCACGTTGTGGCGGTTGCGGCCTACCATATCAGTATCCCATATGATATTTCTATTGCAAGAAAATTTTATTTGTTGTCAGGTTTTATCTTAAATACACTAACTGGAAATTAAATACACTAATTAGTGAGGACCGGTATTTTGCTGTGGATATGTTTAACTGCAATTTGCGGGTAAAAATTTGAAATCCTGAGTAAAAATTGTAATCATATTCAACTCTTTGAGAAAAAATTTATATAAAAGAATGCATGTAAAATCCAGCTGCAATACAATGTACATTATTGACACACTATCACTCTCTTTATCTACGGCAAGAATAGAATATCGATTACAATCGAATTGAATACGATGCTCAGTTTTGAGTTTGTAGTTGACTACTAAGCGACCTAAGCGATCGATTGCTAGCCAATCAGATAGAACTCATTTTCTTGCGTTCGGTGAAATACCAGTCGCCCGTCGCTCACCAACGGAGTATTAAATTTATATTTATCGTATAGGAAGTCGACACTGTGCGCTGGATGAGTTACTCCCGATCACAGGAGGCTTAAAGGCATTCCTACAATGCACTATGATTGGGAAATTTGATCAATATAACATAATTTTAAAGACAAAGTGCCCATTGCCACACGCACAAAATTGTAATTTCCAAACTGCAGCGAGCTAATAGTTGAGACTTATAACTTTTATTTGACTTTCTTGCAGGAAACATTCATAGTGTCCCACTGCATTAATTTTATTCATAAGTCTCAATGTTTTGAATGTTAAATAAAAGGATGAAAACACCAGATATTTGCACACAATCCCAATGCAAGGTATGGTAAACTGTGCCACATGTGTACAAAAGCCAGACATACCAAGGCACAGTGTCGACGTCCTATACGATAAATATTTAATACTCCGTTGGTGAGCGACGGGCGAGTGGTATTTCACCGAACGCAAGAAAAGGAGTTCTATCTGATTGGCTAGCAATCGATCGCTTAGGTCGCTTAGTAGTCAACTACAAACTCAAAACTGAGCAATGTATTCAAATCGATTGAAATCGATATTCTATTATTGACGAAGATAAAGAGAGTGATAGTGTGTCAATAATGTACATTGTATTGCAGCTGGATTTTACATGCTTTCCTTTATATTATCATTTTCTCAAAGAGTTGAATATGATCACAATTTTTACCCAGGATTTCAAATTTTTTACCCGCAAATTGCAGTTAAACATATCCACAGCAAAATACCGGTCCTCACTAATTAGTGTATTTAATTTCCAGGTAGTGTATTTAAGATAAAACCTGACAACAAATAAAATTTTCTTGCAATAGAAATATCATATGGGATACTGATATGGTAGGCCGCAACCGCCACAACGTGGAGCTGCTACGCGTAGCTGACGTTTTGCTCCGTGGAGCCAAATTGACCAATCATGATCATGTTAGAGTTTTTCATTACTCGGAGGTAAAACTGACCAATTAAGTACGACTTACTCATTACGTGAAGCGAATTTATTCATTAAGAATTTGCCAGACGAGCGTCACGTAGTTGCAAGATATCCTCGGTCACGAAAGTTATGATTCAAAAAGTAGTTTATGAAAAGTACGAACTGACTTATTATTAAGATGGACATGCACTCATAAGAAACTCATACAGTATTGTACATAACTATATAGCTAGGCAGAGTGGTGGTAAACTATGCACACAGTTCTGCGATCATACAGTGTATCGCCGGGAGCTAATTTGTATAACTTGCGCGGTGTCCCTGCGGAATTCGACCTTCAGCAAACTGCAAACCAGTTCGGATTTACTTTATATCATGATATACTAGTAGTAGGCCATACATACTGTAGTTACTGTCCGTTTTCCTATACACAATACTCAGTGCGCTCACCATTGACGCGTGACCTCTACAAATAGTGTATGTTAGAAGTATAGGCCATTGCCTAGTTGACGTCAATGTGTAAAAAATAACCGGCCAATATTTAAAGTATTCTCTGAAATTCTAGAAAATATAGTTTTGTAACATGTCCTAGATTTTTAGCTAATTTAGGTGTTTGGAAATATTGGTACTTTAGTGTTTTAGGAAGGATATGTAAACGACAGATAACACCAAAAAATATGAAGAAATTATTTCTAAACCGTGTTAAGTCATTAAGCTTCTCATTTTCAAGAACGCTGGTTAACAATAAGCAGACTATTGTCTCATTTCGTAAACAAAAGCCCACAGTATTGTTACCTTGCGTTCGCTTTATAATCGTTCACCCAACTGAAACTATAATACCAGCTCATTGCTCATTGCACAGGTAAAACAGACACAAGTGCAGTGTGTATTTAACCAGAGAAGATCTGATGTAACATAATTGAGCTGTTTTCATTGAGTGTTATCTCGGTTTAATAGCTTTTAATGGGGTTTAAGTCCTTCAAAGGTCGTGGTTAATTCTACTGTAGACATGACTGCATCATGATTATTTTAAAGTCAACAACATTCAACAATATGATCACCGTGATAGTATGACAGTATCAGTACCGTGGGTGTCAGTGATCCTGGCCTGATACAGTAGACAAACAAACAAACAAACACGCCACACACATGACACATGCATGCAAGGTAACATTGACTAATCAAACAATGGTATTGATCCTGTACAACTGGTCGTGGTTTGTTTACAATCGATTCATTTAAAATCCCCATAGTAAACATTAATTTTGGCAAGAGTTTTCTCTCTCTGGAACGAGGATGCATCCACTGGCTCCGCGTAATGAAAAGACCTAACATGATTGGTCAATTTAGCTCCGCGAAGCGAAAAGTAAGCTACGCGTAGTAGCTCCACGTTGTGGCGGTTACGGCCAGCCATGTACTGATCATGCGAAAATCGTAAAAACATAGAATAGAAACAGTGTGGCAGGCTCTCAAAATCTCAAATTGTATGCTTAGCCTAAGTCGCTCGGCCTATCTCGAATAAAATCACCATGCGTAGCTGTTGAAAAACGTGAGGATTCATCGTACTATCACGGCAATTCTTGATACGAAGATATAGGGACGATGACGGTGTGCAAGGTCAGAATGTGGGAATGTCTTTAAACATCCTCTGTTCTTGATAAAACAAAATTTTCGCCCGGTAAGGGACTCGAACCCTTGGCCCTCAGATTAAAAGTCTGATGCTCTACCGACTGAGCTAACCGGGCTCAGTTACTACAATGTCAGTGCACTTTAAATTTAATTGATAGGCATTGTTTTTACTGACAAGAAGAAAAATATATTTGATATGACGTGCCTACATTAAATGCAACCATTAGGATAAAAATAATAATAATAAAATTGTCTCTATGGTTTCTTGTCCCAATAACACCACGTACCAAGTTTTATTCCCGAATAGCGGAGCGCGAGTCCCCGCTGGATGAGTTATTCCCGATAAAACAAACAAAATAATTTCGCCCGGTAAGGGACTCGAACCCTTGGCCCTCAGATTAAAAGAAGAAAAATTTGATGTGCTTACATTAAATGCAACCGTTTGGATAAAATAATTGTAAAATCAACATAGTAATCAGTAAAGTATTAGGAAATGTACAAATTGTACAACGAAACAAAAAAAGAAAGACAAATACTTATTAGATACATTACAGTTAGGGACCGTTCACAAACACTTGTAAGGGTAAAGTCTGATGCAAAAAAAGGGGGGAGCCCTGAACATTTTTGACCCTCCTAAGGGGGGCCCTCATTACTCGTTGACTGCCGATAAACGTCCCAATAAATCGGACTTAGTCACCGGTCAGTTCTCATGATAGATATCCATGGCTAACGATGGTTAACTATGAAAACATGTTAAAGGACATCAAGAAAATTTTCTAAGTTATTTATTTTGAGCTCTTTCGAGTATCGACGAGTAATGGATATATTCTGTAGATTTAGGTTTTGTCTGTGACTGCTAATGTGAGGCCGTCGTAGGTCGTACGGGGCTCAAACTCGGTGGGTGGGTTTAGCTCTGTCCTGGCAAGAAGAAGTTTATGTTCGTTAAGTCATCCGACCCCGGGGCCCCCTCCCAGGGGTCATTTGAGGTGAAATGACTAAAAACTGTCATATGGGCATGAAACTAGGTCGTACGGGACTCAAACTCGGTGGGTGGGTGACGTTCTGTCCTGGCAAGAAGATGTTTATGTTCGTTAAGTCATCCGACCCCGGGGCCCCCTCCCAGGGGTCATTTGAGGTCAAATGACTACAAACTGTCATATGGGCATGAAACTACAATCAAGGAAAAAAGTCCTTGGAACGCTTGGCACACTCTGTCGAAATTCCGTGCAGAATTTCTTATGTTCATGGAAATGACCTATATTGTGTTTGGGAAGAAACATGACATCTACAACAATGATTTACCCTTCCCTCTCCCCATCAAGCAATGTTGGAACACATTGGGGAACCGCTGAAGACATTGGCAGTTCTCAACATTGCACGGGGAGAGGGGTGACAGTTTTCCGTTATTTACACGCAAGCGTTCCAAGACTTTTTTCCTTGATTGTCTCTACCGAATGCAAAATATTTCATCTAAATTTCGTTTTTGTCTCATAACTCAAAAACGGAATGTCGTATGAGCTTCAAATTGCACACGATTTGAGAGTGGATCATATGCTTTGTAATCATAATAAAATTGTTAATAAAGAATTTGGTTTATTTAAGGAGTGGTCATTGGAAACACCCCCTATGCTAAATTACTCACGTTTCTTAATCATGGCTCTAAAATGCTCTAAAATGTCGTTTTTGTCCATAACTCAAAAACAGAATGTTGTATGAGTTTCATATTGCACCAGATTTGAGAGTAGATAATATCCTTTTGAATCATAATAAAATGTTTGATAAAATTGTTGGGTTATTCAGGGAGTGGTCACTGAAAACACCTCCTATGCTAAATTACACAAGTTTCGTAATTATGCCCTCTACTGTAGTCAAATTTCGTTTTTGTCTCGTAACTCAAAAACACTACAAATACATTTATTTACAATATCACAATGTTTTGCAGCATGTTTCCAAAATATTTTCAATGTTATTAAAACTTCAAACATTTTGTACCCTTTACGATATAATCCAACATGTAAATGTTTTGTCTAAAACTTGTGTTTGCTGAGTATAGGCATATATAAATGTTTTCTGGAAAACTTGTGTATGCTGAGTATAGGCATATCCGAGCGAATCACAAAGATCATGATGTAACAATTTGAAACAACTCATTTCTGAATATTATTTCTATTAAGACACGCTTTTGCGATGAGAAAAACAAGAAGAAAAAAACACAATTGAATATACTTTAAAAAAAAGACCACCACTGGGACTCGAACCATTCACATCGGTCAATAGTCAAAAGGTTATCAGTCTGAGGACTAATCCGCTACGCCACGCTGCCATTTCGCAATCGAAGTAACAAGTTTTGTTCTTTTATAGTAATCAGGTATCGGGGAAAGTGTAAACTTAGTATAGAGTGCTTGCACGAAAGGTCATGAGTTCAAATCATCCTCCAGACACGCTCCATAAGATATGCTAATGCATGGAGTACAAAGAATTACTTTGATCAAAACCAGTTAAACAGGTGATTGGTATTGTACTCCGTGCATTTGCATGTCCTCTGGAGCGTGTCTTTAGGATGGTTTGAACTTTGTGATCTTCCATGCAAGCACCCTATAGTAGAAACCTCAAAATGTATCAGTTTACCATAATGACAAAATGGTCCAAAATCGATATTTTATGTTTTTAGGCCGCATCTCAC